>NW_027412674.1:6531764-6881764 GCF_025532065.1 Leptinotarsa decemlineata
TAAATTAACTCATTAATTTATGAGTTTATCATTTTCAGTTCGTGTTTCAGCGTTAATAAAACTTTTGTTTGAATAAAAGTTTCATTCGATGGTTGAAGAGTATTTTAATAATTATCTTTTCATTGTATTATCTGTGACTAAGTGAGAAATATCAAACGAAATCTGTTTTACAAAAATGAGTGATGAACAAGGAAACCATGTCAATTTCCGTTTGAAACAGTTTATCTCTAAAACGGTTCAAAATAGAAATAGTATTATCTGAACAAAGTTAATCTGAAATTGGATGTAGAGCTCAAAAATGTTGAAATATACAGGGTGTTCCATTTGAAACAATTGAGTTCCACTCATTTTTTCATGAGATCAAAGTATCTGCATTTTTTGAAGACCCTGTATGAGGCAAATGAAAATATGACTCGGAGTGAAGATCCTTATAGTATCACTCCACTCCATTTCAAATTTGATCGTTTTAGTGCAAGAGAGTTCAAGATTATCAGCATTTATAAAAGTTCATGTTTGGTAAAAAAAATATCGAAATTAATTTATATCTTCTAAACGGTAATAGATAGGTATAGGGAAACAGTATATGAATTTGTTGACAAAGTGATAATGAATCATAATATATTATATACGAGGTGTTCCATTTGAAAAATCAAAGAAGCCGCTACTTTATAGTAGAAGCGACGACGCCGCTTCGTCTAAAATATTTTAGGCGTGTAGGTCATATTGACTTATGCGTACTGTGGAATTTTCAGGTTGATCCGATGAATAGTTTGCCAGAAACGGCTAATTAACGCTCATTATGAAAAGCCCTGTAAATCTCTTTTAAATTTTCAACGTTTCAAGCTGTTCAAATGATAATGCAAAATATGCTATTTTCAAAAAACATTTTTATTTCTTGTCAGTTTTCAACCAACCGTTGTGTATAATGTACGTATAGGAAAAACTGACAATAATACAGGTATGGAGAGACAATTGCCAATTCGCATCCTGTCAATGTATGCCTTTGCATTTGGGCCACATTTTTATATTTTTCTCAATTATTAAAAACCTCAACAATACGGAATGAAGACCGATGGAAAATCCAGTAACTCCTATTGATATCAACAAAAATGTGCTCTAAATATCTGACTGGAAACTCCGATTTCTCAAATATTTCCTGAATTCAGGTATATGGACATTTTCTCGAATATTTCTTTAACTGTTTTTGTTTCACAATAAAATTGAGTGTATGTTACAATACTGAAGTCAACTTCCTCTTTTGAAAATTCCAATAATCGTCATTCTTATCTTATGAATGAATTTTTGGTCTTTTTTGTTATTATGAAATTTTTTTCTTGTTTTCTTTTTTCACAGATTAGGTGAACCGTATCTTATGAAAGTTGAAGCGAAAAATGGCGAGGAATTAGTTGGCAATGATAGATACGAGGGGTTCTCCAAAGATTTAATGGATCAAATAGCCGAACTTATTGATTTCAAATATGAATTGAATTTAACTCACAATAACAAATATGGCAGTTATGATGAAGAAAAAAAGAGATGGAATGGATTAGTTGGAGATCTCTTGGATAAGGTGAGAAACTATTTCCATAAATAACCTTGAGTTCAAAAACTTTTCCGTTTTAGAAAGCACATCTGGCTATATGCGATCTGACAATTACGCATCAACGCCAGCAAGTTGTAGATTTCAGTATGCCCTTCATGACTTTAGGTAAGCGATTGCCTATTACTTGTCTTCCAATAGAAAATTTTGGTGTCAAAACAATTAACTGCGTGCTGCGGGTTTTTTTCTGGGTCAGAAGGAGTGTTCCAATATTTTATAAGAGTTTATTAGTCGTAACTCTAAAGAAGAAAACCGTATCAAAATTTTATAGTGCTCTACCGAAAGCCGGTATTTGAGGTAGGATAGAACACTGGTTAGCTCAGTGGAGACGGGTGTTTCCTAAGTAGATCAATTGATGCAACCTAATTCTTTGGAAAGAGAGAGAACATCTATATTAAGTGACTACACAAAATACACTAACAAGTCTAATGTATTTGTATAAACGAGTTATAATAAAAATAACTGAAAATAAGTAGGCTGGTGGCGAAATTGGGTGTCAGAAGAAAGAGGCAATGATCAATAGAAATAATGATAGTACTCGTCCAATTCATTAGAATTGAAGAATAAGATGCAAAAACTTTATGAATCATTTGGAGAAGATACGGCTGTTATGAACAATTAAGTGAAAAAAATGATTTAATTTCTTGCAATTATCTCAAATGGTAGTTGAGACATCCCAGATCTGAAAAAAGAAAAACGGCTTGATTGTTGATAATAGGTAATTGGTGTGAGTTTGCGTGTTTCGAGATTCAGTCATGAATCATTTGACAAAATATATGCTTTGTGAAATGAAATTGTTTGAATTCAACGATTTTTTGCATTCTCTATGGTTTGGAGAGTATTTAGCAATAACGTTATTCCAATAATAATTCATTTTAACAGAAATTATGTTTTTGTCCACTAAAATATAATAATAAGATGAAATATAGTGTTTCATTAAAAAAAAGTCGGCATAATTGAATAAAAAGTATGACTGTGAGAATCAGATAATAATAATCCAATGCGTGGAAAATGTATGAATGTAAATTCGAAAATTCATTAATTGTTCATACTGATTGTGAGAAAAAAACTACATGTATATGATTCCTTACATATTTGATAAGCTGCCTCATTATTTTCATATAAAAATAAAATTGAAGAATGGCTAATAGGGACTTCACGATTTTTTTCCATGATATAATGAATTTCAATGAATCATGATATACATTTCATCAACTATATTTCTGAATAATTTTATTTAATTCATATATTGTTATTGAGCACATATTTTAAATGCATGTATTCATGTGTTATTTTCTTATTTTTCACATATGTTCACATACTTAGTATATGAATATATGTGAGATTGTATTTATAAAGATGTATCTTTTTTTATGACTTACCACTTGGCACAAGTTTCACTCCTCAAGGTTATTATCAGTTCATTTAGAAGATTGTTTATTATTTCCGATGTATATATGATAAAATGTCATGAATAAACTCATATTAATTGGTGACTATTGAAAAAATACCTTTCCATTAGTTGGGACTTCCATTGTCTGATATGATATAGATTGATTTGAAATCCCTGAAAAATAACAATTATATTAAGCAAAAAAACTGAAATTACAATGAAATAAAATACAAGTAATAAAAAAAAATTAAAAAATTATCAACAAGAAATTAAAATTAAAAGATTCCAAACCAAGTTACTTCACGACGTTTCGATTGTGAGTATCCACAATCGTCTTCGGGTGATAATTGGACTTATTCCTCAGAGATCTAAATATTTATAGGTCATTCGAGTGATTTCACATATTTCCCCTTCCCTCTGTTTTAGCGAAAAATTACAGTTTGGTGGGAGTTGGTTGTATTCCGCTTGATTAGAGGTTTCCATATGTTGCGTATCTCTACGCTAGCTTGGCTGAATGCTTCTTTGAATTTTCTCCTAAAACAGTGTTCCTTCTTGTGGATGATTTCAGCTTGAGCCAACTTGATGTTATGTTGATAAGTCCAAACATGCTCTGCTATTCCTGATTTGCTGGTTTCTTCTTGCTGTGTGTGGTTCTTATGCTCGATAATGCGAAATTTCAATGGTGTCTTAGTTTCACCGATATATGATTCTCCTCACTCGCAGGGTATTCGGTAAAAAGCAATTCTTGGAATCGCAGTCCGCGTTTGGTGGCTTGGTTTTCATGTGGCTGCTACAAATAGTGTTCCCAGATCTGAAACAGATTCTGATGTTATACTTGGACCCAATCCTTCTCATCCTTTCCGACAATTCTCTGATGCAGGGAAGTACAAGTACTGGTTGTGGTGGCTTCTCTTCCTTGTGGAGCTCCTGCTGTCTCCTAGCTAAAGCCTGTTTCACCATCACTTTGGAGTAACCATTCTTTTGAAGGTCATTTTTGATGATGCCTAGTTCCTTTTCGAGACCTTCCTTTGTATTACAGAGCCCGAAAGCACGGTCCAGTAGAGTCTTGATGATTCCTCTCTTAGTCGATTGATGGTGGTTGGCTTCATGGTTCAGATACTGTCCTGTGTGAGTGAAAGCACTCGAATGATCTATGAATAGTCATATCTCTGAGGAATGAGTTCAGGTATCACCCGAAAACCATGGTGGATACTGACAATCAAAAAGTCGTGAAGTAACTTGGTTTAGAATCCTTTAATTTTTAATTTTCATTTCTTGTTAATACATTTTTAAATTTCATCACGTGTTGATAGTTCATTTTTTTTCTTTTTTTCGGTTGTTGCTTGTATTTTATTTCAATGTTATTTTAATTTTTTTTGCTTGACATGATTGTTATTTTTCAGCTAACCTTTTTAATTTTTTACAGATTCTTTCGGGAATTTCAAATCAATTTATATCATATTAGACAATGAAAGTCCGAATTAATGAAATGCACATTGAAACATTGTCAACCACCTTTAAACGAAAAAATACCTGCTTTTATCGTTTCCACAATACACTTGTATATTCATAATATAATAAATGTGTGTTTATAACCATTATCAAAACATATCAACTCGTTTTAAGAAATACAGCAAGCTTTATAGATTTTAATCGACATTTCATTTTGAAGGCGTCAGTATCTTACACAAATATCCAGACAAAAAAGAGACGAACACGTTTGCCTTCTTAGATCCCTTTGCTACGGCAGTTTGGATTTACTCGGCTACATTGTATTTGGTGGTGTCCGTAGTACTCTTTTTCATTGCAAGGTAATCATAGGTCTCATACAGGTCTGCTCTGATTCGAGTCTAGGCATGAGAACTAGTAGAGGGGAGAGAGAGTATGGCTTGAACTTCCAAGTACCTAAAATGTCTTTACATGGCAAACTTCTGTTTTCATTGAGCTGTCTTCGTCAACCTCTAGAAATTCAAGAAAATTTTGTTTCTTTGTGATCCAGTTCAACCTCTTATGTTATTTGATTAACATTGTAGGCTATGCCATCGGTATTCAAAAAATGAACAGATGTCGAGGACATCTTGTTAATGTATTTCTTTTCCTCATTTGGAGGTCAAATGTGAAGTTGTTTAGATGAAAAGATATACTGTTATGAAGAACATTAACCTAAATGAAATATATCTACCGGTGACAATGAAAATGTAATTGTATTTCTCCAGTATCTTAGGAACTAAGAACGACATAACGTTTGTTATTTGCAACTACTTTTCTCAGAAACGTCTTGAAAAGTTCAAATCAGAAGGATAGGATTGAAACGTTAGAAAATTTTTTCAAAATACAATACATTAGCTAAATACCTACTTTTATGTCTCCAGTATTTTTCAAACTGAAAACGATGAGAGAGATAAAATCAAATATGATTCAGAAATTAAAAATGAAACAAACCATTAGCAAATCTTTTGTAGTACCTTTTGAAATGAAAACAACATTTTTCATTGCTGGATTGAGGAATTTGCAATTTTTCTCTCAGGAACTTTTTATGAGACTCCATTTGAGAAGATAAATCAACATCACCGCATTTTTCTTGTACTCTGATTCGTATTTTGCATTACTGATCGTTTCCCTAGAAGTCATGGCCGGATACTGTTGTTACGTTTTTCCCCGTGGGTTCACCAATAATTGACTACACTGAATAATCAAACTAAACTATATTTCACTTTAAATATAACAAACACTTCAATTAAAAAATTTACTATCATTTGAATATCTATCGCCTTACTAGATCACTTCGCGTACCACACTGTAGCTTCTACCTGACTGTGTCGATATGCTCGCAGCTAGCGTTTAAATATCGTAATCGAATGCCGTAGAAATTTCGACAAAGTTCTGTCGAAGTCGGTAGCATTATTCTCACTGCTTCACGAGTAGAGGGGAATCATCGTACTTTCGTTCGCTCTTAGCTACGTCACCATTGTTTTATGGCTACCAGTGGCGGCCGACGTTATTTTCTTTCGGGTATAATTTACAACACTACCCCCTTCCCTGAGGTTGTTCGCCCCGAACAACATTCCAAGAGAGGATATCACGACCCATGTAAGGATTCATTCTCTCTATGTGGACAACTTTAGGCTTGCTTCTGGGTGAAAATTCGGTTATCAAGTAAGGTTTTTGCCATGGTCTCTGCAACTTGCGACACAAACCTTTCCGACGTTGGTGTTGGTAGAGCCACACTGCATCGCCCTCCTTGAAGCTCACTGGCAGCGACTTTTTGTTAAATCTTATCTTCATCCTCTCGCTGGAAAGCTATAATTTGGTCCTGGCAAATTCGTGTACAATTTCCAGTCTCTCCTTCAGGTCATTCACATACCTCTTGAGATTCATCAAAAGGACTGCCACACAATACATCTATTGGAAGCTTCAGTTTGCTCCCAGTTAATAACATGGATGGTATGTAACTTGTGGCGTCATGTTGGGAGTTCCTGTATACCAACACAAAAACAATTTATCCCAGTTTTCGGAGAAAAACATCGAAAGGTGCGATTATGCCTTTCGACCATTCCATCGTATTGTGAGTGAGGAGCAGTTGTTCTTGTCTTCTTCATTTCCAAAAGAGTCATCATTTCCTTCCATAAATCCAATTCGAAGTTGCGGCCCTAGTCCGATTGTAGTTCTTGGGGTATTCCGTGTCTGGCAATTACGTTCTGCAGTAGGCTTCTGCCACCCTTTTAGCCTCTTGGTTGGGTAATACTACTATTTCAGGCCATTTGGAGAAGTAGTTCATCACAACCATAAGGTACTTGTTACCGGATGTGGTCATAGAGAGTAGTCCCAAACTGTCCACTGCGATTCTCTCAAAAGGGCACCCACTGAAGTACTGCTTCAACTTTCCTCTCTACCTTGTTTTCGGACCCTTTCTCGAAGAGCATAGGTCACAGCGCTTTCACCACTCTTCCACGTCTCGACGGCAATTGCGCAATCATCGTGAAGCTGTAAGAGGATACACGGATTATACGTCTTAGGAAGGATCATCTAGAATTTGTGAGTTCTTTCATCCAGGCTTTCCCATTTCCGAATAAATAGATCATCTCGAATGCTCATGGAGTCCCATTGGACCCAGTAAACCTTTTCCTGTTGGTCGTGCTTCGAAATCTCTTACCATTCCGGCCTCACTCCTTTGGCAATCCATTCTCGTACAGTTTTCAAAACGGGATCGTCCTTCTGCGTTACGATGATGTCTTGCCTTGTCAGGAAGGTAGTGTTACCCCTAGATGCTGTAAACGATCGTACCACACTATGGTCAGGTGATTCCTCAGATTAGCTCTCCGTATCCCTGGACAAGGGACCCTTACAGATTGCTACCCTCCGGGTCAGAGGGAACCCGAAGCGGCGGGAGGTAGGGGAGCTCATCTCCCTATAAGAGCTGTCCATAAAGAAGTATCTGCCTGCTACCTTATCACATCTGATGGGAAATTCTTCTGGTAGCTGGGCATCCTGGTCCTTCTAGCGTTGGCAAAATTTGCATCCGGATGTCAGAGGCTGTGAGAGGCTATCTGCGTTTCTGTGACTCTTTCCGGGAAACGTCTTCAATTTTTTTTTCGATTCCTTCAAGCTTCTTTTAAAATTTCCTTTCAACTCCTTCAAACTTCTCATCGACTATTTGTTCCAATCCCTCCTTTGTTTCCTGAAATACTTTTTCAAATTCTTCTTGAATTAATTCCTGTACCTTCCCTTTACTCACTTGGGAAGATTTCAAATCTTCAAATAAATGAAGGTCTTTTTCTTGTTTCTTCTGAATATTTACCAATAATTTACGATATTCCTCTCTGTTTATTTCTCGTTTTTCCAGAATACCTAGTAGTAATTCACGATCTTCATTTCGGCGTAATCGTTCTTCCTCAATTCTGCGTTCATCTTCCTCTCTTCTGCGTTTTTCATTCTCTGTCGGGCTCGCTTGCAAAGTCTCGAACATTTTCTCAAGCTTTTCGATTTCGTTGTAATCGAGACTCTTTGTTTTCACCAGGATTATTCACGCTGCTTCTAGAGTGGCGGGGAATCATCGTATATTCGCGCGCTGGTAGCTATGTCACCATTGGTTTATGACTACCAGTGGCGGCCGGCGTTATTTTCTTTTGGGCATTATTAAAACATTATTCACCACTCACATTCTTTCATTTATTTTAATGTACTATAAGTTTTCTCCTGCAGAAGAAAATATTCTACAGTATTCATGTATTCATTTAACATTACTAGAAACGAAATGGATGTCGGGCAAGAGTTCAAATTTTCTCAAACTTTTGGAGGTTGTACGACGTGCTCAGAATTCACTGGAAGTGAACAAGTTGTTATATATAAATATATTTCAGGTACTTGTATTGTGATAATAAAGTGTCGATAATTTCTAGACTAAAGACTGAATATTGCTTTCAGGAGATCGATTATCTGGACCATAATAAAAAACATAGTTTTCTGATAATCGTCATCTTGCTAAAACTCTCAATAATATTAAGAATTCTAGAATATTTAATAAACTTTGATAAAAAATTTGTACAAAAATACAGGTCTGTATCTATATCTTCAAAGTTGAAGGTGATCTAAATAAGAAAGATACCTACAGACAAAAAAAAGAATAAAAAAACAAACTCTGTCCATCCAACAAACAAAGAAACCCAAACAATGATAGATGCGTGATCGAAGCATGATCACCATGCATATTTGCATTCATTGGATAAAATAAACGAGCCTCCTCACACTGGCCAATCAGATTTAACTGCAATCGGCTGGCGGAATTCGTTCAGGTATATCACTACAGGATTGGAGTGGTGAGGTTTAACGCCTGTTTTGTGAACGTACATATACGGTATTTTGAAGTTGAACATTTTGAAAATGTCAAGTACTGATACGGCTGAAGAAACTGATAATTTGTGTCCCCACACTCCACCTGAAAAATATTTCTGTACCCAGTAGCATATTATCAAGAAAAAATAAAATTTCGGCCGTTCCTTAGTGCGACTCTGTACAAGCAGCCTTGTCTGGGAGATTACGCGCACTATGCATGATAATGTTTTGGGGCACTCTTTTGCTTAGATGAACAGAGTATAGAGTTGGTATCATTCTATAGTTTCCAGAATATTCACCTTTGTCAACTTTGGCATTACTCAACTGACTTTGTCTCTACTATCATTTACGAGATTATCATGCACATACTCGAATTTGAATGACATTGTGTTTTATTACTCTATATTCAATGAAAGAAAAATCTCCTTAGTTCCATTTGGAAGTTTATATGGGGTTTTCTACACAGTTTGATCTTGATTTAATATTCGTACTTGATTTCTTCTGTTGAATTTTTATCATATATGATGTTATTCTTAACACTTCATTGTGAGATTATTTCAATAATGAAACTTCTGGAACACCGAAATTGTGAACTCTTACTGAAATAATTTCAATAACATTTGAAGTAATCATCAATCGGTAGCTGAAGCTGTTAATCAGAACTTTACAAAATCCACAATTCCGCCACTAACACAAGCAAATGATTCAATTGCAACAACAGCCATAGAAAAAGCAAATCTACTAGCTGAACAATTTTCGCCCCCTTCGCAGTCGATTTTCTGGGAAAGGCACCACCCACTATTCCTTTACTAGAATCCAGAGTGCCGGAAATTACTTTTCGACAATGTCTAGTGAGTCGAATTTTGAAACAGCTCAATATCATCAAGGCGCCTGGTCCTGATGAGGTCCTAATGAAATCAACAGGCGACCTTATATTGTATGTTACCCATATTTGGAATAACGCAATCGAGAAACATGGAGAATCAAAAGCTGTTGCGCTTGATATTCCTAAGGCCTTTGACCGCGTGTGGCATGAGGATTTGCTGGCCAAATTTCGATACTATGGCTTGTCGGATCAGTTTTGTGTATGGCTCTCCAGCTTCCTGAAAGAACGTTGTGGCCGTCGATGGATATCTCTCAAATACTTCCACCATTAACGCTGGTGTTCCCCAGGGATCCATATCGTGTCCAACCCTCTTTTTATTGTATATCAACGACTTATTGAAAAACACCAAGAATCCAATATTTCGCTTTGCTGTCGACAGCACACTCAGCTCGTCATTCCATTTGGATTCCAGGACATCGGCTACAAATTGGGGTCAAAGTAATCAGGTTCAATTCAATGCCACAAAACCAGACATCGGTTTTCTGCAAGCAGATAAATGTCTCCGAACCGGATATAATAATGTCAGGTCAGACAGTTCCACTTTCTGCTTCAATAAGTTTATTGGGGTTTGAAATGGACACCAATATGTCTTGGCACAATCATGTCGCTGAAATTGCAAAGGCTGCTTCTCAAAAGCTTGGAACACTGTTCCTTCCGAACCAGAAAACTGTACACACCTCAGAAACTTTTGATGATTTATAAAACTCAGATCAGACGTTCTTTGGAGTATTGTACTCATGCATGGAGCTTCGCCCCGAAACATACCCTGAAGTTGCTGGATTCCATCCAGAAAAGAGCCATCCTCATGATTGGAGACGCGAGCATCACGTGAAATCTTGATAGCCTGGAACATCGAAGAAAGGTTGGAGATTTGTCTCTCATCTAGTGAATTGGCGCATTTGATTCCACCAAGAGCTTACATATCGGAAATTCGCGACGGACTGTGGCTGCTCATCCTTTTGAGGTTCAACTCAGTATACCTCGAACTCCACTGTTTGAGAATGATTTCATCTGAAGAACTGCGTTTATGTGGAATAAACTTCCTGAGAACGTTTTCCCAAATGGATTTAATCTCCAGCGATTCAAATCCAATTTAAATCGCTACTTTCGCACAGGCACCGCCCTAAGAACACCTTAAGGATTTTCCTGTAGTTCTTGTGTTTTGTCCTTAAAAAAAGGACATAAGACATAAAATTTGACATATCATATATCAACTATTTTCTTATAGAAAATAATGTGAAACAGATATGTATTAATTTCACGTTTTTCATTCATACATTCAGTTATTGATTTAACAGAAATTCATATAATCGGTTGTTTGTTCAAATTTTCAGCTTTCCCCAAAATTGTTTATTTATTTATTAATTTTCATTTTGTCCCTTTCAAAGTAGTCCCTCTCAGATATAATACACTTGTGTCACTTTTTGGTATGAACTTGAGCTCTCTTAGTGATTCGATTTTCATATTTCATCTTCGTAAAACGCCGTTTTTTATGGGTCTCTTCAATCTTGGGAGCAGGAGAAAGTCGCATAGGGCCATATCTGCTGAATACGGTGGTTGAGGCATAATTACCTTGTTGTTTTCGACCAAGAAAATACGAACAAGCAATTACGAGTGAGAAGGTACCATGAATTGTTTTTCCACAATACTGGACGTTTTCACCGTAGTGCTCCTCGCAGGCGGGGCGCATAGCTTCCAGACAATACTCCTTATCGACCGTACGACCATGTGGCAAGAACTTCTGACGCATTGCACCACGGTAATCGAAGAAAACACTGAGGAAAATGTTGACATTTGATCGAACTTGGCGTGTCTTTTTCGGTCTTGGCTCTCCTGGACTCTTCCATTAGAACGATTGGAATTTGGTTTCGATGTCATGAACATGTACCCTTGATTTGTCACCAGTTGTGAATGTTTCAAGTAAATCTGGATCACCGTTGACTTCATTCAACAGTTCCTGAGCCATGCTTATCTCATGCGACGGTTATTTTGGACAAAATTCAGCAAATTTGGAACGAACTTTGCTGCCACACGCCTCATGCTCAAAAATTTTAGAAAAAATGACATGACGTCAGCCAAACGATATGCCGACATCCTCAGCAACTTCTCTAATAGTGATTCGACACTTCTCCATATAAACTTTTTTCACTTTCTCAATATTTTATTCTATTGTTGATGAGCTGAGGCGTCGATATTCACATTTTGTCGACCTTCTGTGAAAAGCGTGTACCTCTTGTAAACATCTTTCTCACTCAGAGTACAATCACCGTATGCCACTGTCAACATTTTAAGTGTTTTTGGGCACTTAATTCAAATTTTTTATACAAAATTTGATGCAAATCCTTCAATTAATTTCATCTATCGCTAATTGAATGTGCATAGCCCGCGAAATTTGGCATTCACCTTATATTTTTATCAATACCTAAACTTTTCTGAAGTCTAAACATATAAATATTCATACATCATAACAGTACCTACATTGGCTACGAATTATTTTTTTGGTGCAATGCATCAAGTTATTGTTACAAGCAGCAATTCGTAGTAAGTTTCAACCACGTCAAGAAACCTTTCCGGATGCTAGATATTATTTGTTTCGAAATGGTCTTATTGAAGTTCATAAAATTTGTCCAGACTAATCAACGGCTCCATGGAGGACATACTAGTAGAAAACATTTATCATCATTTTTGTCTAATCATATTTATTGAAAAACTCTCACTGAAGAAAAAGATATGAAACCATAGTAAAATAGAACAAGGGAGATTTTTCTTACTTACTGTCCTGTGTATTGTAAATTAAAATATTTTTAGAATGACTCCTGGTGACTGGGAAAATCCGCATCCGTGTGAAGAACATCCTTCTGAACTTGAAAATATTTGGGATATCAAAAATTGTCATTGGGCTACTCTGGGTGCTATAATGAACCAAGGTTGTGATATTCTGCCAAAGTAAGTTGATTAATGTTATGGATGAAGAATAGAAAAATATCAAAATATATGACTCCAATATAATCCATGTTGATAGTAATTCAAATTTCACACTGAAAATTTTATACGCAGAGGCGTTTCATTACACAGTAATTTCATCAGTTTGACTAGTACATCGAACCATTCTACAATTTGTTAACGAATTCACCTCTGAGCGGAGCAGTTGAATTATCTTCTGATTATGCAACAATTATACAGTGTGTAAAAGCTCAATGGAATAAATTCATTATTTCGGTTACGGTACATATTTCAACATATTTTTAACAAAAACACGCCGGATTCAAATTATAATTTAACATATTTCAACGGACAAATGCTACCCCTACCTCCAACCCCAGTCGAATGACAGGTACAATCCTCAATTTTTCAAATGAGAAGTATATGCTTGTGATATATCGTTTGAAAGGTATCTTCATTCTCTATTCAAAAATGTTATCGCTTCCAAGTTTATTGTAACAATTGAGATTTAATAAATTAAAATCATGTGGTTACGAAATTCGATAAAATACACTCAAAATTTATTGCCATATACTCAAAACTTTCATGTTGAGGTATTGATAATAACAAAGTGAGAAAAATCATTGCAATGTTGTTTTTAGATGGTATCCTTTGAAAAACTGTAAATAATTTCAGTGGCAACGTTAGTTTGAAACGCCTTGTCAATTTGTTTTGTATGTTACAACATTAATTGTCAGTATTTCAATTTAAGTTTGAAGTTTGTTAACTTCAAGTCTGACAAATGGATAGATTGACGGAAATGCATAAAATAAAAGTATTACAAATAATTGGTTACGGAGATAAAACACGAATATAACAGGAAGTAGCTTGCCTATTTCATGAGAAATTTTCTAATTTGCCGCCCATATCTCAAGGAACAATAAACAAAACACATAAGCAGTTTCGCGAGCTTGATCATGTGGGGCAGATGGAAAAAGCAGCTGCCAATGAAATGAGTGATAAACTCAAATTAGATATGATGCTTGAGTTTGAGGAAAAACCACATACATCGAGTAGATAGGTATTCGCTACATTCAATGTTAGCCATACATCGATAGTAACTATATCAAAAGAAAATAAAATGCATCCCTATGAAATAATACCTACTCAGGAGCTCGTGGAGGACGATTTTGATAGAAAAACTTATTTTTGTGGGCAAATGATGTACATGTTGGATAACAATATCATCCAATCAGAAGACGTTATGTTTTCTGATGAGTTTACGTGTTTCTTAACGGTCATGCTAATCGGCAAAATTGCCACTACTGGTCAACGGAAAATCCTCACTGGATGAGAGAAGAATACACGCAATACACAATACAATACACTCAATAGGTTAATGTTTGGGCAGGAATTGTTGGAAACCGTATCATTAGTCTTTTCCATTGAGGGCAACTTGGTACTTATTTGGCACAACTTCAAAATGATGTCATTCCAAATTCGGCAAATTTATATCCTGATGCAAAAAACCCTCAAGTTCCAGTCAATACGATATGGTTTCAGCAGGATGGAGCACCACCACATTACCAAGTTAATGTTCGGCAATACCTCGATACAATATTTCCCAATCGGTGGATAGGGTAGGTAGGTAGGTAGGTCTACCCATAAGGGTTTATTGTGGCTCACACCTATTCACACTCGGCCAAATAAACCCAGCTTCTCAACGAAGCCGATTAGTTTGTATGGTGATTGGTCTTTCAGGTCAGATGGTGAGAGTACGGATCTGCCGAAATCTAAGAACCTGATTCGGTCCCCAGCGGGGCAGGCACAAAGTATATGCTCTGCAGTTTCATCATTTTTCAGACAGAGGCAACACACACTGTCTTCCGACAGTCCAAGTCTCTGCATGTGATGATTCAAATGACAGTGACCTGTAAGAAGGCCTGTTAGACATCGTAGTTCATGCCTACTGTAGTCCAACAACTGTTTGGAATCAAGCTTCGAAGGGTGAATAAACGCATTGGAGTGAACCAATCCTGGAAGATTCTGCCAGAAGTCCATAACTCTTCTTGCCATCCAGGTGTTGAGTATTTGTTTGGCAAAGCCCAAAGCGATGCCAATGACAGGTTGTGGTCCAACGAAGCCGCTTGCAGCACCCTCCTTTGTAAGAGAGTCAGCAGCTTCATTGCCTTCCAGGCCAGTATGGCCAGGAATCCAGACCAGAGACAATCTGTTTAGTCTTCCTGTCGAGGAGAGTCTTTTTTGACAGTTTGCTACCAATTTAGACGTTGCTCGATGGGAGCCAAGAGCTTGAAACGCCGCATGACTTCGAGAATATTTTTATTGACTTGTGAGTGAGGTTGGATTTATCCAATCTCTCCACACACAACTCAATAGCGTAGATTTCCGCTTGAAATACAGTCGCATAAGTTCCTAAGCAGGTAGATAACTCTGTCCTGGGTCTGCGACTGAAAACACCTGCACCAGAACCGGAAGGTGTTTTTGATCCATCTGTGAACCAACAACTATCTGCTCTTAATATTTTCTTCTTCCGCAGGATCCAGTCCTCTCTACTCGGGAATAGTACTTTATAAAAGGCAGTTCGTAGTTGACAGTTGAAGGCATAAAGTCAGGGGTCATTTCCAGAATGATGTTACTTCCAATGTCAACCAACAGTCTGTTGCACTCTGCATTGAATTGATTTGTGCGATTGGCAATGTGCACAAGTCTGTATGCAGTCCATCTAGCCTCTCTTTCCAGAAAAATGTGGAGAGGAGGTAGATCTAGAAGGATCTCCATGGCCGCTGACGGTGTGGTACTGATGGCACCACTGACAGCCAGACAAGGCTGTCTCTGTGAGCCAGAGAGCTTCGCTTGGGCCGTTTTCTGTAAAGCCTTCGGCCGCCAAGCAATTGCACCATACGTGATCATTGGTCTGACAATCATCACATAAATCCAATGGATTTGTTTGGGACCTAAACCCCATGTTTAACCACAAATCCTTCGACATGTCTTTAGAGACAGTCTGGCTTTGTATGAACCTTTTTCCAAGTGAGCGTTCCAGGTGAGTCTTTTATCAAGGGCAATGCCGAAATATTTCACCTCCGTTCCAAATGGAATGACCACACCATTGAGGAAAAGTGGAGTTGCATCGTCCAATTTTCTTCTCTTGGTGAAGGGGATTGACACAGTTTTACTGGGGTTGACAAACATCTGCTTCCTCAGGCACCAACTGTGAACAACGTCTAACGCGCTTTGGAGGATATTACAAGCTACCTTTCCCAACGTGGACCTTGTCAGGATGACAAGGTCATCTACATAAGCTTGCAGATCAACTTTTCTTCTGTCGAGGGCCATCAAGCAGACTATCCACCAGGAGCGACCAGAGAAGGAGGGGAGATAGTACCTCACCTTGAGGGCAGCCCCTGGTGACCCTGAACCTGATAGCTCGCCTTGAAGAGTCATAGTTGCAGTTCTGTTTACTAGCATGGTATAGATCAAGCCAGTTATGGTGGATAGGAAGGCGAAGATCGATTGAATGGCCAGCGCGATTACCTGATCTTTCATCATTAGTTTCCTTTAATGGAGATATGTAAAGAGCAATGTGTACAGAACTTAACTTACAGATTTTAATGACTCAAAAGACCTATTAGGTTTAGATTAGGTTGGTAACGCTTGATATGTTAAATAATGTTAGAAGACAGTTTTATTTGTGATTGGGAAGTTGCCAAGACGCTCGCGGTGAACATTTTGAAAATCTACTTCGTTAACATCCATAGTTTTTTGTCGTTCTCTACATTTCATCACGTTTTGCATTACATTTTAGTTTTTGAGTGTATTTTATCGAATATTGGTAACCACATGATTTTAATTTCTTTTATTGCATTTCATGCGAATTTTCCATCGTTTTCATTGTTTCTAACACTGAACACTGTTTTGATAACGCAGCACTTTTGTTTTCTTCAAATGGGGTCACTTTTTGCAATTTCAGCCTTCAAACGCTCCGATAACGCTATATAATATTCACTGTCGATGGTATTTCCTTTCTCAAGATAGTCGATTGATATTTCACCAAGCACGTCTCAAAATACCAAATCCATAAACTTTCCAACCAATTGTTGTGCTTTCGGGCGCTTCGGAAGAGGTCCACCAGTTGCTTTCCACTCAGATAAAGTCGTTTTGATTTCGGAGTGAAGTGATGGATACATGTTTTATCCACTGTCTCATATGGACGCAAAAATTTTGGTTCGTTATGTTCAAACATGACCAAACATTGCTCAGAATCATTAAGACGTTCTTGTTTTTGGTCAACACTGCGCTGTGCTGTGGTGTGCCGGACACTTGTCCGGCACAGCACAATACGGCGCTGTCCGTCGACTAATGGCTACGGGTAGGAGCATCGGCCACTTGTCCAGCTACAACCAGCATACTGAAGGTGATGTTTGTTCGATTTCAAGAGAATTTCACTCGAAATCGAGCGGTGACAAACATGTCTATCACTAGCATTTCTGACGAAAAGGTCGTCATTATAGTGGCCGCATTATTGAATGTAGAAAAAAATAGTCACAAAAAAGAATGTTGTGAGTCCATCCCATTAATCAAAAGAGGGCAAATCTGGGACAGTTTCATCATCTTTTGAATGATCTAAAAGGAGACGAAGAGACATTTTTCCAGTATTTCCGAATGACTCCAGGCAAATTTTCAGAACTTCTGGATATTCTAAAGCCTGTCTTAACAAACCACTCAATTTTTCCCCGTCCATTTTCATAGGTACCGTCTGACACTGTGCTGTCAACTGATGGAACAGCAAAACAGAAAGTGGTCACTATCTTGCACTGATGAGTGGCTAATGAGCCCAAAACCGGTCTGCAAGTATGCCAGTTCCAAAATTGAAGGTCGACTCTTTCAGTTGTATGGCCCATTGCATATGCAGGAAATTTTCTGTGAAGATTCCTGCACTGATTCCTGTCGGATATAATCCAACGCCCTTCGTGATATTAGCCAGGGGAGTAGTTGTTTTCTGATAGGCGTCAGTCTATTCAACCTACTGTGTAGGTATATTCAAGACTGGCTTGAACGTATTCATTTTATTTCTTTAGATAAACCTGAAAGAAGAAGAGGAGAAATTTTCCCAGCTTCCGAATGACTCCAGGCAAATTTTCAGAATTTCTGGATATTCTAGAGCACGTTTGTACAAATTGATGCTGGCAAGAGCTGGCCGACGACGCGCTCACTTGGCCAGTCCGTTACAGCACGTACCGACCGTTATTTGCCGGGAAGGATCGGAGAGCTGAAATCCTTTCCGGAGGCGGACGCTCTTGTGATAGTGTATCACTTGGTGGTCTATAAACGCAGCATATAAATTTTTTGATCTTCTGTGATATTATTTTGAACCACAAAACATCAAAGTTTAGGGGATCCAGCATTGCCTCTCGTTGACAGGAGAGATTGCTTCTGGGAAAAAGAAAAATTCCAAAGTTACGTCTGAATCAGGAATGGAAATCATAGCCGGGATATAGAAATCTAACGGAGTTTGTTGAAGCACTGACTTTGCTTTCTGAGTGCAAGAGTAAGAGGACTATTTGTTTTAAGATGTTGGTGCACTGAGTTTATATTTGCGTTGGGTCTTCTGATGTTGCAAAAATCGATTTTGAAGTTGCTAGTGAGCCTCTTAGCAACTGAAGTTTCTCTGTAGACTGATGTTAGGAAGACCCCGCTGACTGCCACAAGTAGTGGTTTTTGAATAACTTCCGCGAGATGATACCCTCCAATCCCCCAGCGCCCTAGGAGCGCTATCTTGCAATTTTTTCTCGAATTTCCATTCTTGAAACTAGAAACAGCGGCACAGCAACAAAATGTCAGCCCAAAAGCAACTTCACGCTGCCAAAGCCGTTGTTACTGTTGTTTCCCCGATATGTTTCTTGCGAAAATAAATCATTATTATTACTGAAATAGTTTCTATCTTGTACAAACACTTTATCATCTTTTTAAGTTTTATGTCTCAATACCTGCCTTGAACAATATGTGCTACAATGAGTAATATTCATATTTTTTCCAGAGGATGGTCATCTAGAATGGCTTTAGCCATGTGGTGGTTTTTTGCTCTAATCATTACTAATTCGTATATCGCTAATCTAACCGCATTCTTGACAAAAGATAAGATGGATCCACCTATCAAAAATGCCGAAGATTTGGCAAAACAGAATAAAATCAAGTATGGAATGTTAGAAGGTGGTTCAACAGAAAATTTCTTGAGAGAATCTAATGATTCTATTCTGTCGAGAATGTATATAAATATGAAGTCACAGAGACCTAGTGTCTTGGAGAAAGATAATAAAGACGGGGTTCTCAGAGTTCTCACAACAAAGAACGGATTATATGCATTTTTGATGGAATCTACTCAGATAGAATATGAGATAGAAGAAGAATGTAAGCTGAAGCAGGTTGGTGGCTGGCTAGATAGTAAAAGCTATGGAATTGCAATGCCTATGAGTAAGTAGGATTTTCATATATTTCTATCAAATATTCAATTGGTAATTAGATGAAATGGAACATAACAAATGTTTTAGTATATCTGTTTTCTATATGTTCAATGATTCTATAACATTAAACGACTTTCCGGACTACTGAAAAACCTCTCATGATAACTCAATATATAAATCGTGACGAAAATATGACATCAGTAATTATTGTCTCATTTCTGTTCTTAGCGTTTTTAAGAGCATCATTTCTGATTATCTGACTGCTCCCCAATAATAGGAACCCAACAATTCGGGTTTACATTCAAAAAGTCAGCGGAACTGGGACTGATTACATACGTTGATTTTTTTTGTTGGATGCTCTGGAAAAGGATTCATAAAATGGTTCTTTGAACACTGTTATTTTCAAAGCTTTCGGCCAAGTTAATCATGAACTCTCGATCCATAAACTTTGTTTATACAGCGTTGATGGGATTATATTGCAATGGCCAAAGAGCGATCTTACCAAACAGGCGCAAATTATTACAATCAATGATAACTATTCTCATGGAGGTTGAGTGGTAGAACAAACCTGTCGTGTTCTGCACTGCCGTTTTGAACTCCGCCTCTTGATTGTTATATTCTATTTCACCCAAAGAAGACCATTATTATTATTATTATTATTGATATTCACCGTAGTGTGCGCTGGTCAGACCCTATCCCCCAAAGCCCCGATACATTCGAGAGGGCGCGCCAGCATGACGCCAATGACCACTCCCCACACCGTGGTGTAAGTAAACATTGGGTCCGAGAATCATATGTCTGAGCAGGCGCAGTGAGTAAAGAATGACAGCCTTCTGCATCAGTGCGGCTAAGATTTCTGCCTCAGTGCGGCAAGCCGGTATGATTTTAAGATTCGAGAGTAAACAGGGCATCATTCCACCAAGGACTCCAATAATCAGAACAACCATCTTGACAGAGTGATCTGGATAGAGTCTGCGGAGTTCGAAGAGAAAATCTTGATATTTTATCCGTTTTTTCTCCTCTTTTCTGACGATATTTCTCTCGTCAAGAGCTGACAACTTCACGACAAATATCGTTTTGCTCTGGTGGTCGAGAAGGACTACATCAGGCTTATCAGCTTGTATGAGCCTGAGGGTGGGGAACGAATAGTTCCAATAAATTTGGCACTTCTCGTTCCCCACAACGGATTCAAAATCCCCCGGAGCCTAGGGCGACACCGGTGTCTCGTCGATATCGTAAGAGTGCCGTATATGGTAATATAGCACTCTTAGGGCCGCGTTATATCGATGGATATAGGCCGAGATCGCATATGCTGGACATGCTGATAGCAAGTGCATTAGGGTCTCGGGCGCCTCGCGGCAGGCCCTGCACCTTGTGTCGGGAACCTCTATACCCATCACTCGACTGCAGTAGACTAAGCTGTTGAAGACAGTTTACGACTTCAGCCCACCCGACCTGAGGAAAGCGAACGTCAAGCGCTTATCCTTGTGTTTCCGCAGAAGTGAGGTGATTTCTGCGGCTTTTATATGAGCTTCTTGCTGAACGGGTTCCAACTTGGTGACAGGTTGTGGTCACCTTGTTCAGTGTCGAAAACTAAACCGAGTTCATCAGCTGCTCGAGCAGCTGCCCTAAAGAGAAATGCTCCAATTCCTGCTCTCTCATGGTCACGGACCATGCAGAGAAGGGGATCCGAACTCCTGACGACTCTACAGGCGACATCCATTACCATTCTGTCATGTAGACACTCCAAACTCAAAAGTCCATGGCCTCCCTGTTGTCGGGGGAAGTACAACCGTGGAACGGACGATTTGGGATGCAAACTCTTATAAGGATGCATCATTTTTCAGCTCCTCCCGAAGCCACTTCACGACTCCAAACGAGTAGAGTAAAACTGAAACGGCAAGCATATTTGTTGCAGCTACTTTGCTCTTCCCCGACAGTTCCGATGACCAGATCTGTCGAAGTTTGTGCTGATACTTGTCGCGGAGAGAGTTCATTGTTGTGACCTCTTGTGAGAGCCGTTGTTCCACCCCGAGGTAAGTATACGTCTCTCCGGCATCCAAATGGCGTAGGATGCTTTCATCTACGAGCTGCACATCCTCTTCGTAGTCCCCCGCATTATCCGCTTTTGAAAGGACCTTTGCACATTAGTCTCTCCTGAATTTCATACCGATATCATGCGTGTACTCTTCCATCACCCTCAAGGACTCATGGAGATTCTTCTCTCCAGGGGCATAAAGTTCAAGATCATCCATATAAAACATGAGTTGAAAACTCTGGCCAGATGGGGGTGGGTGCTTGTTAGTTTTTTCCACCAATAAGTGTTCAGCCTATTTGTGGCTCTTCGAAAGTCATCCGTGGTTATCGGGTTGCGCAGTTCAGTGAGCTCAGGCTGTAGAAGCTCTCTGTGTGAAGCTTCGAACTGCGCTAGGGCTGCAGTGTCTATGTTGAGTGGCTGCGGGGGTTCATAGATATCTTCTAGAAGGATCCCACCTGATCAGCGGTCGGCGGATCATCTACAATACGTGGAGGCTCTCAGAATAAGCGAGAAGGTTTTTCGCAGTTACATCGGAAGTTCCAGAAGAATCACATTTGGGCCCACTTGACGTTCAGTGGGTCAAAGTGATTGAGACATGTTAAAATTTTCATAGCACATTTTTATTTATCTCTAAAAATGTCCGTATGAGTGAAAATTTATCAGAAAATTTAAACTCCATGATGAGTTTGTTATGTATACATGAATTGATGACAATTAACCGAACTTTTTTTTTAAATAAAGGGGATATGTGTCGAAAATAAGCGAAACGTTAACTTTATCCTAGTTGCATAAATTTTGGCATATTGATATAAAATTGCCGTAGACACAACTTTTTCAAGTGATTTTTTGTTAAATTAGATCTAGAAATGCCCGTTTTCAATTTTTTTCAAAAAAAAAGTTGAATTTGACAAACACTGAACGTCAGTGGGTCGCAGATGGCCGCATAATTTTGAGTTAAATTTAAAACACAAACAAGTGCCGAAGTTAAACTTCATTGAAACTTTTCCAAAAAAAAGTTTCCCATATGGTGCGCACTTAAATGGTGACACTGTATATCTTAATCTGACGCGTTTGAGTATTTCAAAATGGCGAATTTTTTTGCACAATATAATAATGGCCACTGTACACAGAAAACTGTACACACCTCAGCAACTTTTGATGCCTCATGAAGCTCAGACCATACCTTCTTTGGAGTATTGTTTTCATGTATTGAGCTCCGCCCATAAGCATACCCTGAAGCTGCTGGATTCCATCCAGAGAAGAGCCATCCGACTGATTGGAGACGCGGACATCACGTGCTCCTTGATAGCCTTGAACATCGGAGAAAGGTTGGAGATTTGTCTCTCTTTTATATATACTTTCACGTGAAGTGTTCGAGTGACTTGGCACATTTGATTCCTCCTAGAGCGGTATGTATCAGAAATACGTGACGAACTGTGGCTGCTCATCGTTTTGAGGTTCAACTCAGTACACCTCGAACTTTACTGTTCAAGAACTATTTTTAGCGTCTCGAGGATTTTCCTTGAGGATTTTCCTGTAGTGCTTGAAAAAACTATAGTTCAAAGCAAAATATGCGGCACACTCTTGTCAGACCTAAATTCTACTAATAACTTACTTTTCAATGAACAATATGTAGATAGATTATTGGTCTCAATAAAAACTGAAGTGTTTTATGAATGTGGGAATTATTTTCCGTCAATATTTAGCTGGCCAAGATATTTTTTAAAGCATCTGCTCCATATGCAATCGGTTTAACATACCCTCTGGAATGTTCAGGAGTCTACAACCCACATGATGATGGAAGTAAGCCGATTGGTTTTCAGTTATTAGGATCAGAACTTGCAGGGTAAAAAGGATACGTGTTTTATATTCTTTCGAAAATACAATACCAATTTCATAACGCCACTGAAGTTAGAGAGTGCCCAGAAACCAATTTTCAATCGCCGTCGCAAAATTTCTGCCCCGGGAGATGAAGTATTTGAAAGTAATGGTTAAGGTAGATTTTCTAACATCCGAAGATTTGTTCGACTCACCTTAGTTGAAAGTCATATAAATAAACATCTTCATTCATTTATTTATTCTCATTCCTTTTAAATGTCAAAAATTTAATCATTCTCAAAGATATTGATTCCAAAATATTCCAGATGCGCCTTATAGAGGAGCTATCAATAAGGCAGTACTGAAATTACAAGAAGTCGGAAATCTGACAGCTCTAAAACAGAAGTGGTGGAAGGAAGTTAGGAAAGAACCTTCTTGTGAAGAAGTAAGTGAAAGTAGGGTAACTTACGGTTTACTCATCCAGAAATCTGATTACTAATGAATAATAAGTTCATACAGGGTGTATAAACGATAGGTGGGTGGATGATAGCGGATTTCCTATTAGAGATACAAAACAATGTTTCGAAAATAAAGTTGTAGAGTTCAATGAAAGCTGTGGATACCCTGATCAATCACCTCAACAATAATGGATTCTACCCAATTGCATATGCAGATGACATAGTTATCTTGCAGACCGGCAAATTTGTGAACACACTGTGCGATAGAGCGCAGTTTATCGGGCTTAAAACCTCCCGAAATATTCAAAAGCAAACTAAACTTCTCTGAAGAGATGAAATACCTTGGTACTACCTAGGAAGCTAACATGGAACTCTCACCTACAGAGTAGAGCAAAAAGAGCATATGTGGCTTATGAGCAATGTCGGAGAACAGTAGGACGCGCATGGGGTCTTTCACCCCGTGTGGTTACCTGGATCTACAGTTCAATAATAAGACCTACGTTAACGTACAAAGCCATTGCATGGGGACCGAAAGTTCTACAAGCTACGAACATCTAAAAATTATATCAAATACAGCGACTCGCTTGTTTAAACATCATAGGAGCCATGAGAACAACATCAACCGTGGCAATAGAAATAATTACCGGTCTGACCCCTCTGAACCTGTACGTAAAGGAGGTTGCATTAATGGTCATGTAACGATTGCGCACGGCTGGTGTAAACCTCAAAGTAGTAATGGGTCAATTGAGGCTGAAGCGAGAAGCGCTTACTGCGCAACCTCTGCTGCAGGCAACCAGTGATGCAATTGAAGCCAGGTTTGTGTTTAATTAACCCTACAGAATACAAATAGATCAGAACACTGAGTCAGATGCTACAAATGCAATACGCATATATACAAACAGCTCAAAAACCAAAGAAGGCTCCAGATCACTGAGCCTAAGGAATAAGTGGGGAATGGAAAAATACCAGCGTGGTTCAAACAGAATTGGCTGGTACCAGGAAAGGAATTACTGGTAAAAACATAACAATCTGCACTAATAGCAGACAAGCCCTATTAGCCTTGATCAGACAACGTGTTACCTCAGGGCTGGTACTAGAGTGCCACCAAGATTCAGCCATAGCCTCGGTAGATAATAACATCATCCTGAGATGGGTTGAAGGGCACGACAGGAGTGAAGGTAATCGCATTGCCGACTCTTTAGTCAAGGAAGCGGCTTGACTAAAAATTTTAGGACCCAGTGGCACCTACGGTCTGATGACTTCGACAATTGCGGAACCAGCCAAACGTCACATCCATGCTCAATCCCTAAAAAGATTGGATGAATGCAAAGGATACAGTCTTGCTAGGATCACCCTGGCCGTCCCTGGGAAGCTGGCACCGAAGATATATCTGGCGTTGACTAGGAAAAATCTAGGCTTAACAGTAGGATTTCTGACTGGCCAATGTCAGCTAAGGAAACACCTCCACAATATAGAGCTAGTGGACACACCTCTATGCAAGATGTGTGAACAGAAAGATGAAACTGTCAGGCATGTCCTATGCGAATGTCTGGAATTATCGACAAATCGACAACGTTCGGTTCGTTAGGTTAGGTGTGTGATATGTTAATGTGAGCGCATGAATAAATGTTATATCACAGTAGAAGCATATTGCAATTAACTGCAGATGATGAAGAAATCGCACGAGAGAAGCGCCTTGTTCCGCGTTGCCAGGTCCACTGTTTTTGCAGCAGACCTCCTGTTTGCCTTTCGACTCAATTCACATTGTATAATAATTATGAAATGATTTTCATTGTGGAAATTCCCATGTAGGTGATGTTCACCTTGAAGATATATTTTCTACTGTATTTATATACACCAATTGTATTTTTTAAACAAAATCTACTACTGAGCATGAATATGCCAAGTGTCAACACCTGACATTATGAAAAAATTGATATAACAGAGCTGATAACTTACTCAACATAACATTTATCAATACTAAGGCTATAAAAGGTTGGTCTCAGGTCTGCTAGTTTGATACAATAAAACACATCATGTTGTATACTATCTTTAGGGGCGATGTGCCGATGCCGTAACGGGCGTACACGGGGCACTTTTTTCAGCGTTAAAATAGAATTATAAGTAATAGGGATAGAGCTCTCGTAGTTGGGACTTTTCGTTGTTCATTTCCCCCTCTTTCTTTGTCATTTATTTTAATAGTTTTCGAATTATTAACATAAATTGGAATGGTTTTTTTTTCATTTCAATTTCTCAATAACTATTACAATTTATATTGTCTGTGAAATCATTAGAAAATATTTTTCTAATTGATTGATTCCCTGCTTCTTCGGCGATATTCGAGAACAAAAAATCATTTGATGCCAAATCAGGACTGTACGGAGGATCAATTGGATGTTTTGATTGCTCAAAAATTCACCTGTTTGACAACTGCCATGATGGAGAATGATTCGTCTTCGCCGGTTAGTTTTGCGAATTTCCTCGAAGACTTCCGGAAAACAAATGGTCGTGTACCACTCAAAATTGACTGTTCTACGTTGCTCAAGGGGAATAGTGGTCACATGACCCATTTGGCTAAAGAAACAGGCGACCATTTGCTTTGATGTGCCTCTTCCACGAAGAACTTTTCTTGGATTCAGCTCGCCCTAGAATACTCACACGGTCGATTGCTGATTTGTTTCCGGCTCATATAGTCCAGTCATTTAAGGTTTTATCTGCGGAAAAATTTCTACTGAGCTGAATTTTGGTATACACTTTTACTATGACGTTTTAATGAAGATGTGAAAAATCTACATTGATATCGTGCCGGCTAAAAAAGTTATAAAGGTCAAAAGGTCACGAAAATCAGTTTTTCGGGAATATCTCGCGACCTATGGCTCGGAGGTCAATAAAAGTCATTATAAAAATTATTCCTCATACAATGATCTACAAAAAATGTTCATCGCATTTTTCTGTAAAGTCAACTGTTCTTGGACTAGAGCGCTGAGAAAGCGACTACATTATGATGACGCACTTGTTTCCGCACCATCTTTGAGGTAGAATGCAAGGCGCGTTTCTTTACATGATTTCACCCGTAGGCATAATCCATGAACTGTAATATAAGGTTTTTTTTATTTTATGCTCAATAATTTTTTATTTGTACGTTGAAAAATAGGGGAAAAAAATGTTTGTATATGATTTTCTTTTATATTCATTCGTCGTCGATATTCTTAATTTCAACATCATCAAGAGTTGCTGACAAAACATCGAGTGGACTTATTGCTGTATGCAAATCAACGTCTTCATCATTTTCTTCACTAGTGGACTCTGCGTTTAAGCATGACTGAATACGACGATGTCCACAAGCCTTATAACATCTCGATCCAATTTTTTTACATCCACATTTGCCGCCACAACCTTTTGTACAATTACAAAAGATTGTGTTTAGTAGATCATCGGGTGCTGGTGGCAATGAAGTTGTTAATGGTTGTAATATATCATTTTTCAACTCCCAACCCCGCTCTTCTGGATCAATTTCTCTTCCTAGCCAGGTTTGTATTTGATGACAGACTCGATAAATATGATGTTGAGCTACTGACGAAGTGGGTGCTAATAATTGAAATTTCACAGCTGTGCTCTGTCTTGTTAGTTTAGCAAAGCTGCAGTATCTGTAATTGTCAATTGAATTTGCTGATTTTGGAGCACCGTACATTGCTAGTAGGAAATGTATTCCAGCATTGACAAGGACATCTCTATAGCGCAATTTTATTGTTGGAATATTTCTGCAGAATTGTGTGAATCGGATCTTTTTTCAAACATCTTCATGACTTTAATTTTTCCTTTCTCAAAAAGTGTTGAAGTTGTGTAACATCTGGTCATAGCATGTAGAAACAGAATATTTTTCTTGTAATGTGGATACTTGTTGAGGCTCTCAGTCGAGTATATTTTTGTTTCAACATTGTTTTCCCTGGTTTCTTAAAAAAAATGGATGTGGGTTGATCAAGTATTTGTGTGCGTGCTTCACCAAAGATAATTGTAGTATTATTTATCGATTTTTCAATTGCTGTTTCAACTATTGAGACGTCAGCATCATCACGTTATTGTCTTGTAGAAATACCAACTTTTTCGAAATTCTCAATGAGCATTTCAATTAATTTTCTTTTGTTGAATCGATAAGATTAAAAATTCTCTTGACTGATCGGAACCTTTATCAATTCATTGAAGTGCACTTCACAAGATATAGAAACGGCTGCGGTTCGTCTTAGTTGTTCCATCGCTTTGATATTTTTACTGGTATCGAAGTAACCATAAAAAATGATATCAGTATTTTGACCAAAATTGTTTGGTAAATAATTAATATATTTGTTAATAAAATCACAATATTAAGTTCTACTATGCAAGAAATTAACAAAAAATTAATAATAATTGCACAAAGAAACTTTTCCTCGGTTATATTAAAAGGTGCGATTTTGTTCTATCCTTTACGTATAAGAGGACGTATGCTTCTCCACTCACAAGCGACTTTGGTGAAATTGGTGACACGTGTGAATCGTTGTATTTGTGCCACGCGCTAGTATACTGGTGTCTGCAGTATGCTGTATAATGTCCTCTGTTAGTAGTTCCACTGTGATTTAAAAGTGCATATAGATTATAACAAGTAGCCACATTTTCTCCTGCAAAATTGTCCATATCCAATCCTTCTAGAGGAAATTCGATGACATCATTCAATTTGCCTCTACTTTCCGTTGAAGAGAATCTTTTTAAATGTATTACTAAAATATAGGAAAACTTGTGGATTGATAGGGACTTTATGCATTTTCTCCTTTCCTTGCATTTCGAACACGTCGGTTTTTCAATTCCATTAGTTGTTAATGATAATATTGAATGTATCATTGTTTGCCATACAACATGATGCACGCCCGAGTAGAAGTTAGAAGTTTCAAGAAAACTCAAATACATTGATAAAAATCAATAGAGTTGACGCCTTATAAGTATAGGGTATATAATATCCTATGTGAGTGCATTCTACTCGCTTTCTCAGCGCTCTAGTCCTTTACAGAAAAATGCAGGACACATTTTTTGTAGATAATTTTATGAGGAATAATTTTTATAGTGAACTTTATTGACTTTCGAGCCATAGGTCGCGAGATATTAGCGAAAAACTTTTGACCCTTATAACTTTTTTAGCCGGCACGATATCAATGTTGATTTTTCACATATTCATTTTGAAGCGTCATAATGAAGGTGTATAGCAAAACTCAGCTTAGTAGGAATTTTCCTGCAGATGAGGTTTAACAAACCTCAAATGACTGGATTAATATGTATATGTATCGTTTATTTAGCACAAGCTAATGCAGTTACAATATTAGTCTTAATCTAATTCAAAAATTTAAATGTCACAATTAAAATTTAAAATTCAAAATCATGTACATTGAAACATATAAATAAAAACAGCACAGTAAATAAAATAAAAAGAAGAAAAAAAAACTGTATTAGCAGGTTCCTATACTAAACACTTTGTAGGTCTAAAAGGTGCACTTTTAATTTTCTTTTAAATATATTTAGAGAGGTAGGTAGCATTCTTAATATCCTCCGGTAGTTCGTTGAATGCTTGAACTCCTTTAATGAAAACTGTATTATTTGAATTGGCATTACTAGTCTGACGTATATGAAAGTTATTGCGATTTCTTGTATTGTATTCATGATATTCAAAGTTATACTTTAATTTGTCACGTAGATATACAGGAATATCACCAGTTCTAATTTTAAAAATAAATATTAATGCTAAATAACGAAAGTAATTTTTTACTGATAACCATTTTAATGTATTCAACATTAATGTTATATGTGTTCTTCTATCACAAGATAATATTACTCTCATTCCTCTATTTTGAAGTTTCTGAAGTCTTCCAATTTCATTTTGGTTTAGTAAGTACAAGATGGTTCCACAATAAGTAAAATGAGGTAAAATCAAGCTATTATACAAAAATAAAAGCGACCATTGGTTTAAGTGCTTAGATTGCCTACTTATGTAATTGATTTTGAATGCTATCCAGGGGTATCCAGCAAAAACAATATTTTGTTACAATTAAGTGTGCAAAATCAAATGTTTTGAAGTGGAACTAATGTACAAGGATACCTCTATATCGCAATATGTCAGATGGCAATTTCGCCAGTTCTAGAACTGCATCCATAATTTGTGGGACAACAACCGATTTTGGACGACCTATACGTAATTCGTCGACGATCGAACTACAACCATAATTACTTTATCTGTACCAGCGAAATAATGTGGTTTTTAATGGTGCTTTATCGCCATATAATGAACTGAGTTAGTTCATCGACACATTCTTGTTGAGATAATCCACGTCGAAAGTTGTGAAAAATAATCCAACGAAAACCTTTTCTTGAAATATCCGTTTTTTTGGTCAAATCGATTTTTTCCCACTATAAACGAAACAAATAGCACTTGTACATCAAAATGTTGTACGTTTATGCTAAAAAAAGTCAAACTATATTATGGTGTTGCCATATTTTAACTATTGACATTAATGTTGCCAGTTCCCGAAACATAAATAGTTTCCCATCGTAAAAATATCCAAAAATGAAATGAATTCGAGAAACAAACTAAAGATGTCCTCATTTTTCAGTTACGAAATAAAGGAAAGGATGAGAAAGAAGGTGATTTGGATCTGATCAAAACTCGTGGTATATTCCTGGTACTGGTAGTTGGCGTATCAATAGGTCTGGCCTTTGGGCTGGTCGAGTTTTTATGGAATGTTCGGAATGTTTCAGTTGAGGAACATGTAAGTGTTCTGTATTGATCTGTATTGAAAAATTGGTTCAATTACTAACAAGTAAAAACAAACACAAATATAATGACTCATCGTGGTTCAGAGTGACTACAATAATTCCAGTTCATATTGATGGGAGACTCCAAATATAACCCCTTTTTCTTTGAAGAAGAACAGATGTCAGGTAACTGACGAAATAATATTATGAATGACGATGGACCAATACCTGAAAGTTTACTATATAGCTTGTTGAAATGATACTTTTAGTTATGAAATTTACCTGACTAGTAGATAAGGCAACATTGTGAAATTAATTTTTTTAAGTCAATTAAGATGCAGGTACCTAGCAGAGGTATCTATGGTATAAATAAGTACAATACTGTATGTAGATTCATTTCAATATTTCTCTTGAAGATAAGCACTTGGTGATTGAAACACGTTTCGAGTTGTTAGAATAACGGTTTGGTGTCGGGATAGAACTCTATTAATATTCATATAATACTAACTGAATAAGTGTAAAATATTTAAGGAGGTGATTCCTCATCGAAAAAAAGATAGGATCTTTCATATAAAGAAATTTCATTGGAGCATCCCTTGTTAAGATACAGCCCCTTAAAGGGATTACGTAAAATTTGTATAACAATTTTTTTCACAAGCACTAAAAAAGTTACAATATTGAAATTAACCTGAAGTTTTGTACAACCAAAAAGACACTCAGCCAGTAATTCATTTGGTTTACCCTATGATTGTGAGGGGTGGAAAACGCAACCCCTAAAATTTATTTCCAATGTAACTTTTTGTGATATGTTGTGTAATTTTCGAAGTTGAAATAATACCAATTGTGTGTTGTTGTTCTGTTCTTAATTTGTTACTTTAATAATTCCCTTGTTATTAAAATGGCATACACAAATGAGGAAATGACTGATATGCATTACGTTTACGGTCTGTCGCAGGGGAATGGGTTAGAAGCTTCTAGAAGATATGCTCAACGACAGCATCCTTCACATAGAATATTTGCTCGACTTCATCAACGATTACGAGAATATGGTTCATTCGACAAAAGAACGCAGGGTTGTAGTCGCCATTGAGAAGTACGAACAGCACAGCTTGAGGAAGCAGTACTTAATTTGAATGAAGAACAACCTACTACCAGTACTAGAAAGATTGCTTTCCAGCTAAATTTTGATCATATGACGGTATTTCGAATTTTTAAGGAACAACTCTCATACCCTTACCATCTGCAACGAGTACAGGCTCTGTTACCGCGAGACTTTCCGAACCGTCTTGAATTTTGCAATTAGATGCTGGAAATGATTAGAAGAAATTGTGACTTTCTGAAGACGATAGAATTCACAGACGAATGTAGTTTTTCTCGGGACAAGATTATTAATTTTCATAATTACCACATATGGGCTGATGAAAACCCTCACGTTTTTGTCGAAACTAACCATCAAGAACAGTTTTCTCTCAACGTGTGACTTGGAGTTATTGGGGATGATTTGATTGGGCCTCATTTTCTACCTCCTCGATTAAATGGTGAGGCATACGTTCAATTTTTAAGAGAAGTTCATCCAGTTTACAATTTCTGATATCTACTTGCTAAATCACTATTCGCTTAAACTTCAAAACTGATATGTTGGAATTTTTGGAATTGATGGAGAATGATGAGGAGATGGAAACAACAGTTTGTCACAATTTCGAAGAGAGTAAAAATCAATGGAGTGGTAAGCAAATTTTCAACATATTTCATTTCAACATCAGGAGTCTAAACAAAAATTTTGATGAACTTCTAATATATTTGGAAAATATACAAACAAAAAATATGGATATAATAATCTTATCTGAAACGTGGATACTGCAAGACTTCGAAAACTTTAAAATCCCAAATTTTGATATTCTATATAATAAATCACAGTTTAACCAAAACGATGGTGTAATAGTATATATAAATAGTAATCTTACGTACTCAACAATCATAAAACACTTATCTGAAGTGAACCTAATAGAAATCTCATATGAAATCAATAACATCACATACTCACTAACATGCTCCTATAGGCCCCCCTCAACAAATCTGGATATGTATCTCTCAGATCTAGAGAGTTATTTTTCAACCCAAAATATGAGCGATGTGAACATATTTATGGGCGACATAAATGTAAATATTTTGAACTTAACAGAAACTACGGTTAACAGATACATATGCATGCTGGCAGAGGCAGGATTTCTTTCTTTTTTAAACAAGCCAACGAGAGGTCTAAGTTTGATCGATCACATATATATTAAAATTAGGAACAAAAATATATATAAGAAAATGGATATAAAGACTTATATTTTCAAAACTGATATAAGTGACCATGATACTTTACTACTTTCCATTAAAACTGAATTGAATATGAATAAAAAAAAATCCAAAGACGAAACTCCCGCGATACCCAATTCCTACGTCAACAACAATAAATTGAAACACTTCTTGTGCAATGAAACTTGGGAAACAGTATTCCAAACAGATGCACCGGAACTAGCTTTCACATGCTTTATTAACCAAATATTACTACATATCGATAGTAGTACACAAATTAAATCAAATAATACACGAAAACATACCAAATTTAAATCTTGGATGACGCTCGGCGTACTCAACTCAATAAAGCATAGGGACTACCTCGAACAAAAATCAGTAAAGAATCCTTCAGAAGAACATAAAAATAAATACAAACGCTACAGAAACTTTTTATGTAACTTAATCAGGACAACAAAAAACGAATATTACAAAAATAAAATTAATAACGCCGGAAAAAATACTAAGAAAATTTGGGAGACTATTAAAGATATTACAAATGAAAATACTCTCTGTAAATCCCGGAAATTTGACATAATTAACGACAGTAACCAACTATGTAGCTCAGATAAAGAAGTAGCAGATGAATTCAACTAATTCTTCATAAATGTAGGTGAAAACATGTCGAAAAAAATAGAAAAACCGGCCCAGCCAACATCGGAAATTCAAAGAAGCATTAAAAACTCGTTATTCTTGCACGCTGTAACTGAAACTGAAACTATGAATATAATCTCCGGTTTGAAATACAATACTTCACCTGGTCCAGATAAAATTTCAGTATTCTTCGTAAAAACATTTAAAATCTATCTATTAAAGCCATTATGTCATATCTTCAACTCAATTTTTTTGACTGGTAAAATTCCTCCCGCTTTCAAAGACTCTATCACAACTCCGATTTATAAATCTGGGGATAAACATAAAGCAAATAACTACAGACCAATAACAGTTATTGATAACTTTGCTAAGATATTTGAAAAGATCTTAAAAAATAGACTGGTTGATTATTGTAACATAAATGGGATCCTCTCCAAATCTCAATATGGATTCAGAGAAAATTTATCGACTGAAGGAGCAGTTTTTGAATTGGCAAATACTGTTTTCAATAGTTTTCAGGATCAGGCAAAATGCATCACTGTATTTTTAGACTTAGCCAAGGCATTCGACACCGTCAATCATGATATCCTATTTCAGCGGTTACAGGACATTGGAGTTAGAGGAATGCCTCTCGAAATTTTCAAAGATTACTTATCTAACAGAATTCAGATAGTAAAAATTAATGATTCATATAGTAATTCGCTACCCGTCAGCATGGGCGTACCTCAGGGAACAGTATTAGGCCCTATTTTATTTTTGCTTTATATAAACAATATTTTTAATATCAGAAATTTTGAAGGAAAAATATTATCCTACGCCGATGATACTGCGGTAGTATTTGTGGGACGAACTTGGAATGAAACATATGAAAACGCAAACAAAGGAATGACATCGATATATAATTGGCTAAGTAATAATCTATTGAGTCTTAACATAGATAAAACTAAATTTATAACTTTCACTTCAACAAGAAAAGATCAACCTGACGAAAACTTCATTAAGATTCACAAATTTACGTGTACAGAAAACCAAAACTGTGGATGTTCCCGAATATATAAAACAAATTCTATCAGATATTTAGGTGTCATGATCGACCAATTTCTACGCTGGAATGATCACATAGATCACATAGTGAAAAAACTCCGCAAACTGATTTGGAAATTTTACCAACTAAGAAGTATCCTAAGTAGAGATGTCATACTGACGGTGTACGGTGCCTTGGTGGAGTCGATGATTAGATACTGCATCTTAGTATGGGGTGGCTTATTCAAAACATCACTACATAATCTTGATGTTATACAAAATACATTGATCAAAATCGCATTGAAAAAGGATAGGAGATATTCTACAGAGTTACTTTATGAACTAAGTGGTTTGTTCAAAGTCAGAAAATTATACGCTCATCAATGTTTATTATGGATTTGTAGGAACCTCATTAACAGCATTTCACATAAATATAATACGCGAATGACCTCCAACCAAGCAATTACCATACCACGCTGTAGATTGAGTCATAACCAGAAATTTGTGACATATTTTGGCCCGAAATTATACAATAAGCTACCACTCCATTTGAAGAATATTAATAATTATCATAAATTGAAGAAGGAACTGAAAGTTTTCATCAGATATTATTATGATCAATTGCAGGATATCTTTGAAAATGTTTGAGCTAAATTACCTGCTCTGTCTTTCTCTCTTCTTATTTCCTCACTATACCCATCATTCTCCAACTGCGGTTTTTAACCTAGTGAGGTGGATAGTATTATGTAACCAAACGACCTATTTTAGTTTTCTCTTTTTTGTATTTATTTTATTATACATTATATAACACACCTTATATCAGTCTGTAGCCACGACACAAGCCTAGCTTAGGTGGCTACAGATTGTGTAATATATGGTTATATGATAAGACATTTGAATTGTGAATCGTAATTGAATTGAAATGTAAATCGCACGGAAAACAAATCATGTAACTGAATGATTGATTGACATGAAAATTGAATAAAATTACTTACTTACTTACTTACTTACTAGTACTGCTGGAAAGATCCTATCTTTTTTTCTATGAGGAATCACCTCCTCAAATGTTTTACACTTATTCAGTTACACCCTGTATACAATATTCGTTATGAGTTGAAATATTCAATGATACTTATATTTTTCAATTTCACTGGTTAATTGATAGATAGATTCCATCAGATATTTCAATATAGTCTACCACCATTCTAAAGTGGTTAAAGTGTATAATTTTCCCTTTCATCAAGAGTAATACTTTTTTCTTTTCTAGGTGTCATATTTTGAAGCTCTTAAGCTGGAAATGAAATTTGCGGCAAATGTGTGGATAACTAGAAAGAAAATCAAGCCCGTTTTGTCAGAATCATCTTCTGAGAAAAGTGTAAGAACTGATAATAAAAGCAGGATACATAATTTCCTGAACAGTGCTAGTTCGTTCATGAATCTCAATACAATTGCTCAACAATAAATTGTTTTAGAATATTTCACTCAATAAAGTTGTTTGAATCGAATCCGTCATCTCATTTACTGACCCCTGGAATTGAATGTTCAAGTGAATATGATGCTAATAATAATGATAATGATAACAATTGTACAGCATCTGAATGCCGAAGAGAGGTATATTTACCTCAGGGTGGAACAACGTCACTCGCAGAAGGTCACTGCAGTGAAAAACTCTCTCCGCGGCAAGTATCAGCACAAACTCCGACAGATCTAGTCATCGGAACTGTCGGGTACCAATTTGCTATAAGAAATATGCTTGCCGTTCCAATGTTACTCTACTCGTTTGGACTGATGAAGTGGATGCGAGAGGAGCTGTATCAACTCGACGTAAAAACCCAAAAAATGATGCAAATGCAGGCATTTCCCCAAACGTTTTTATACCAACTGGGTTGACGCTGCATTTATAATTTGAGTATTTCAGAAAAAAACGTTGATGATTCATAACAGAAGAGCGTAACAATTCAATTGAAGCTCTTTTTACAGCTTCTTCAATATTGTCAGGAACACACAATTCCTCAATATCGTTCTTCATTATGCAAGACATTAAACATCAGCAAGAACTTTAAATGTGACTTTGAATAAAACGCTTGAGCTGTAAAAATATTGTTTGTTGGTAACCAGGTGATTCGGCGTCACCTGACACGGCCACTTCATTGCAAATGCGATAACATGAAAATAGTTAACTGACAAGAGATGTATAAATATGTTGTTATAGAAATATTAAATTTATCTTAAATTTTATTATGGAAACAGGACTGTTGTACAAAAAAACTTTGTATGATATTTGTGTTAAAAGTAAGTTTAATTTTGTTCGTGAAATTGCTCAACTCGCTACGCTCGTTTCGCAAACTTTTTCACTCACAAAATAAAACCTTCCTTTTAACACTTAGGTTAAAATAATAATGTTTGTATGTATATACGTGTGAATATATGTATGTATATAGATTAGTTATTTATGTGCTATAACTGGAATTTGTTTAGCGGCAGAGACTTACAGTGATGCATACGATTAAGAATTCTACTTGACATCGACCCAAGTAAACCCGATTGTGATACAGTTTTATAATATTTGTGTATATATGCGTGTGTATATATGTGTAAATATGTATGTATATGTGTACGCGAATATATGTCTAATATAAATGAAATGTAATTATCAAAATGTCAGCATATACTCATGCTAATGTTTGTGAATTGATGTATATAATAATATTCCTTCATGTAGGTTTTTCTTCATCACTATCAGCGTTAGGATGGCCATAACACATACAAGCAATATTCACATTGCTTCCGTGTACCCGCTGTTAATTCACATTTGTAATTTTTTATGTAAAATGTTTTTTTTTTCTGTGAATAGATATTTTTTTAACCGAAGTAAACGCTGGTCAGGCCGTATCCCCAAATCCCCGATACATTCGGGAGGGCCCGCCAGCATTATCAACCAACGATCACTCCTCACACCGTGGGGTAAGTAATCATTGGGTCCGAGGATCATGTGCCCTGAGCAAGCGCAGTGAGCCAAGAATAACAGCCTTCTGCATCTGTCCGGCTAAGGTTACTGCCTTATTACGGCAGGCCGGTATGATTTTAAGATTCGTGAGTAGAGAGGGCATCATTCCGCCAAGGACTCCAATAATAAGAACAACCATCTTAACAGAGTGGTCTGTATAGAGTCTGCGGAGTTCGAAGAGAAAATCTCGATATTTTATCCGTTTTTCCTTCTCTTTTCTGACGATATTCGTCTCGCCAGAAGCTGAAAACTCCACGACAAATATCGCCTTGCTCTGTTGGTCGAAAAGGATTGCATCAGGCTTATTAGCTTGTAAATTTAACACTTCTCGTTCCCACAACGGATTCAATATCCCCCGGATTGTAGAGCAACACCGGTATCTCGTCAATACCGTAAGAGTGCGCTAGATGGTAATATAGTACTCTTTGGGCCTCGTTATGTCGATGGATATAGGCCGACACCGCATATCCTGGACATGCTGAAAGCAAGTGCATTAGGATCTCGGGCGCCTCGCGGCAGGCCCTGCACCTTGTGTCGGGAACCTTTATACCCATCACACGACTGCGGTAGACTGAAGTGTTGAAGACACCATCCTGGCAAGCCATGATGAACCCCTCAGTTTCCGACATCAGCCCACTCGACCTGAGGAAAGCGAAAGTCAGGCGCTTTGATAAGCGAAGGTCTCCAGTGTTATCGAAGAAGACCCCATGCATTGGCTTATCCTTGTGTTTCCACAGGCGTGAGGTGATCTTTGCGGCTTTTATATGGGATTTTTGCTGAACGGGTTCCAACTCGGTGACAGATTTGTAGTCACCTCGTTCAGTGTCGAAAACTATACCGAGTTCATCAGCTGCTCGGGCAGCTGCCTTGAAGAGAAATGCTCCAATTCCTGCTGTCACCATTCTGTCATGTAGACACCCCAAACTCAAAAGTCCACGGCCACCCTGTTGTCGGGGGAAGTACAACCGTGGAACGGACGATTTGGGATGCATCATTTTTCGGGTTGATACAGTTGATACAGCTCCCGCCAAGTCCATTTCACTACTCCAAACGAGTAGAGTAAGATTGGAACGGCAAGCATATTTGTTGCAGCTACTTTGTTCTTTCCCGACAGTTCCGATGACCAGATCTGTCGAAGTTTTTGCTTATACTTGCCGCGTATAGAGTTCTTCAGTGTAGGATGCTTTCATCTACGAGCTGCACATCCTCTCCGTAGTCCCCGCATCGTCCTCTTTTTAGATGGACCATTGCACATTTGTATTTCTCGAATTTCATACCGATAGCATGCGTGTTCTCTTCCACCATTCTCAAGGACTGATGGAGATCCTTCTCTCCAGAGGCATAAAGTTCAAGATCATCTATATAAAACAAATGGGACCTTCTGCCTCCGGTTTCCGGGAGGGCCACAGTTATATCCTCGAGTATTTCTGAGCGCAACGTGGCAATAATGAGATGCAGAAGAGAAGGGCACAGAGGGAATCACCCTGAAATACACCCCTTCTGAAAGTGACCCACCCTGTTTGGACTCTTGTTTGACCATGTTGTGGTGAAGCAAGTTCGCCAAGCATCTCATTATTTTGACGGGTACCGCAAGGCATCTGAGCGGTGAGTATTCGTGTGTATAAGATGCTTGTAAACAACTTATAATACGAATTCAAACATGTTATCGGTCTGTAATTCTTAGGAATCGGCAAATCTCCGCTTTTGGGGATGAGAACGGTCCGCCCCTCGACAAACCAATCCGGAATCGGCTGCTCTCCGTCCAGCCATCAGTTGAAAACTCTGACCAGATGGCCAGATTATTATTATATTTTTTGTTGCTGCCCGTATTTTCGCGCTCAGATGAAACTATAAATATCAGTCTTACATTTTTTCAAATGACTTTCAGCCCCGTCTCTTTTCAATTTCGAATAAGTAAATGCAATAGTCTAAACTATTGTTTGCGCAACTTGGCTCAGATCGTTGATTGCTCTGGGCGAAATGACACCTCAATCATAATTTAATGTGAATGCAAACTGGTGGCGAAGTGGATTCATTCGTTAACGCTAGTGTCCCTATATGAATGACAATCCTCAAAAACACGAACTAGTGCGAGCTGAAAATCTACGGGGTCTGGTCTTTTAATGTGTGATTCCTAACACAGAAATCATTCATAGAAAATATTTTCATAAATGTAGTAGGTTTGAATTTGAATCGATCAAGAACAGATATCCAGTTTTTTTATTCTCTAGAGAAAACGAGATTTCGTCCTATTTCCTGCCGGAGAGACTGATATTGTGAAATATTGATGAAATCACCAATTCCACAAACCATTCTGAAATTTAATCGAGCAAGAACAAACAATAGATATCCAGATATGGAAAATTTTAATATCTAATCTTTGCTAGATAAAGATGTGAAATTCATGGATTGGACATTCACTTTGTATTAAACATTTTTGTTTTAAAAGTGTAACAGATATCATTGGATCCAGTGATAATTTTTATAAACAAGTGAGTCAAGTTGATTTCTCTATTATTGTTGAATTTGTTTCAGGTATATAGCTCTTGTTGCTTATTCAGCTTCACACAAAGCAATTTTCCAAAAATCTATCAGCTGAAATTGTTTACGAATATTCGATGAATGAGAACTATTAAGTAATTCTCTGATTCACTATTTCTTTCTTTTGTTATGAATGATAATTCCTACATATAGAAACTGTTTCTTTGGCGACAAAGTGTTGTGAATGGTTACCAAAGCGAAAATGAATATATAATATATTTTCACTTCTCATTGATAAAAACCCATACTGAGTATTCCGAGAATACCAAATTTTCAAATATTTCATCAAAGCTTTATCTGAACTTGATGCAATAAACAAGTAACAGGTTAAGTGAGTAAGTGAAAAACGGGATTTGGCATCAGATGTATCCGTGTACCATTCATTTTTTTATTTTTCTCTGATTACTTCGTAGATATCGAGATCAATAGAAGGAACATGACTAACTCATCTCAATATTTTTTTCCTTTTTCTACAGTAATAAAGTAATATTTATAAGCCGTAGTAAAAGAATTTGAACAAGAAACTTTGATAGTATTTGAACCTGTAAATTATATTTTTGACAAGCAAAAGAGATTGAGGTCGTCAAACGATTTGTTATGACAAATCGGCATATGTCAGTATGTGATAACTTCAGTTTTATACAGGGCTTTTCATGATAAGCGTTAATTAGCCGTTTCTGACAAACTATTCAACGGATCAACCTGAAAAGTTCGCAGTATGCATAAGTCAATATGACCTACACGCCCAAAATATTTCAGACGGAGCGGCGTTGTCGCTTCTACTAAAAAGTAGCGGCTTCTTTGATTTTTCAAATAGAACACCCCGTATATAATATCATATTATGATTCATCATCACTTTGTCAACAAATTAATATACTATTTTTCTATACCTATCTATTACCGTTTAGAAGATATAAATTAATTTCGATATTTTTTTTACCAAACATGAACTTTCATAAATGCTGATAATATTGAACTCTCTTGTACTCAAACGATCAAATTCGAAATGGAGTGGAGTGATACTATGAGGATCTTCACTCCGAGTCATATTTTCATTTGCCTCATACAGGGTCTTCAAAAAATGCAGATATTTTGATCTCATGAAAAAATGAGTGGAACTCAATTTTTTCAAATGGAACACCCTGTATATTTCAACATTTTTGAGCTCTACATCCAATTCAAGTTTAACTTTGTTCAGATAATACTATTTCTATTTTGAACCGTTTTCGAAATAAACTGTTTCAAACGGAAACTGACGTGGTTTTCTTGTTCGTTTTTTTGAATTCATCACTTATTTTGGATATTCAACATTTTTTTATACTCAGTATCATTTCTTTTTGATCCAGTCTTTCAACTGTCTCAGATCAGTCAATTCGAAATTGGTATGTACCTACCTCAGAAAAAGTTACAATTTGTATACATTGAGGTATTGGTCTCTAACGTACAACAGTACACATTAATACACACATTGGAAAAGTCTAGGGATATTAGTAAAAATGGCAATAATTTTTTTTTAGATTGCTTTAGGGAAAAAAAGTTGATGGGTGATTATTAAACGAATGTAACTTACAACAAAATTTATTAAATGGTCAAAAATACTGAGTGCGCATACAAGCAAAACTAAAAAAAAATATGGCTCTTCTTTGACACCCCGAAAAAAAATCATAATACAAAAAAAAATGGAATCAGTACAAAGTATGGCCTCCACGCTGGTTTATTACGGCCCTACATCTATCGTGCATCGACAAAATGAGATTGTCAATGTCTTGTTGAGGTACATTTGCCCATTCAGCGATTAAAAGCTCTCTCAATTGAAACGTTGTGTGAATGTTCCCCATATGTGGAGTAATTCTTCGTTGAAGCATGTCCCACATATGCTCGATGGGATTCAGGTCCGGTGATTTTGCTGGCCATGGCAATACATCAACTCCTTCGTTGGTGAGCCAGTCAGTCACTAGACGCGCGACATGTGGACGAGCATTATCGTGCATTAGGTGGAAGTTTTCACCAACAACACCAGCAAACGGACGGACGATAGGTAGAAGAATGGTGTCGAGGTACTGTCGAGCTGTGAGGGAGCGATTTGCAAAAACAAGATCGGTTCTGCCGCTGATCATGATTCCGCCTCATAGCATTACTGTACCACCTCTGTATGTGTGGACTTCCTGGACGTGTCTCAAACGTTCATTATTTCCAGGTCGTCTCCACAGTCTTACTCGACGAGAATCTGGATGAAATCCAAATCTGGATTCGTCTGTAAACAAAACTGTGGCTCAATCATTTGCATCCCAGTTTTGATATTCTTGACACCACTCTAATTTCCTACCGCGATTGCCTCTCGACAAAAGTGGCCTTCTGTTGTGGAGATCTGCTTCATGCAGTCGATTTCTGACAGTATCACGACCAATGGTTACCTGGTGTGTCTGCTGCAACACGTCAACCAACTCAGGTGCTGTGATTGTCGGTTGTCTTCTTGCGGTCAAGACCAAAAATCGGTCTTGAACTGCAGTTGTAGCGCGTCCTCGCCCTGGATGTTGTTCGGCTGGACTGCCAGTTTCACGTAAACGCCACCACAATCGACTGATAACACTTTGGGAGACCCCCAAACGAAGAGCTACATCATTTTGTCGCATGCCACCTTGAAGAAGTCCTACAGCTCTTACCAGCCAATGGTAAGTGATGGCGTTCCATGTAAAAGCACAATATTTCCAGTTTATTTGCTGAGCAAGAACTTCATAGAATGTACAAAATCGACACTTTCATATTATTCATTTTAGCCGAAAACCTACAGTTTGTAAAAAACTTGATAAAAGATTCAGTTACCGTTTTTGCAGGCTTTGTTCAACCCATAGAAATCTACAGGGTGGTCGAGTGTACTAATGTAATCGAAATTAAACGACCTCATGCGTTTATTTTTTATGATATTTAGTATGTTATGAAAATATCCATAGACTTTTCCGATGTGTGTTTATGAATGTGCGGTACAACACTTTAGCTACTCGTATATAATCTGAATGGGAGAGAACAAGTAGTACGAATTGACAACCATTTGAATCAACCTAAAAAAATGAGTTACAGAGTGCGACAAGGCACTGTACTTGGACCAATTCTGTTCTCTCTGTATATAAATGACCTCTTTGCCCTGGAAATGTGATAAGTATCAGTAATAATACAGCTTTCATTCATATGGCCAAAACGTACAGCGAACTGAAAACAAAAACTGAAGAAGCCTTCACCAAAATATTTGATGGGTTTCATCATAAAAGACTAACTCTAAAATGAAGAAATGATTTCGTGCCTTTCTTTATTTATAAAGGCAATCTTCCCCATTCCCGAAAACATGACATAAAAACTGCTTCTCAAAGCATCAGAACATGCTGAAAACGACCTCAAATATCAAGGAATGGTTATGCAAATATGCAAGAGAAAGATCACACTCAGTGAGACTGCGTACACCGGTGCAATAACAGAGGAGGTTGAATTATCATATGTATGATTTCTCTATTCTTTCTTCATGTGGTTTCCGTCAAAAGTAGAAACTTATGTGAGCTAAGGATCCAGGATCCACTAGGTCTTACTTTTTGACATGCTGTCCCGCTGTGAATGAATAAAAAAATTGTTTTGTATTTTTCAGTTCGGAAATTTTTTGGAAAACGAGCGAAATCTTCAGGATATCGATGTAGCACAAGAAAATTGAAATATGCAGAGGCGATATCAGTTTTCAGGCGATAGTGATGAGCAACCGCTCTTGGAAACGTAAGAAATATTTTTATTTCTCCTATTCCGTTCATGACGTTAAAAGATTGAAGTTCGAAATGGACGATTTCAGAAAAAAATAGAATGAGATAAGAATAATGAAATGTTCTTCTCTTTCCAGTTATCTGAAGGAAAAATAGGAACAGCTGTTTACCATTTTTTGTTTTAGGTTTATTACTATCATAAAGAATCTAAGAAAAATCAGCAATCTGCCACTTTTTCCCTGCTACATATTAGTGTTTTCAGATTTGCTATCCGACGTTTCGTGTCCCAGCCAACATCATCAACTTTATTTTTTCTTATGGGCGCTACATTCGATTCTTCCTGTTTTGAATAGAACCACATTTAACCGTTTCAATGATGTATCTGTAGAGTAGGGAGAGTGAGTGTAAGCCGACGCACTTAGGCCACATGTGACCCATTGTACATCCTCCCGAAGAGTTGTCCTCCTAGGTCATCGTCCATCCTGTCCTTTCCAGGAAGGAAGACAGGTCGCTGGGAGACATCTCCTTTATATCGGCAGGTGTAGGCCAAGACTCGCCGAACACACACTCTCTTATTGACGATAACTCCGGGCACTCGCACAGGACATGCCCGACAGTCTCATCTTCCTGTTCACACATCCTGCATAGAGGTGTTCTATTAGCCCCATATTATGGAGGTGTTTCCTTAATTGACAGTGGCCAGTCAGATCCTGGCAAGATTACATCCTTTGATTTCATCCCATCCCTTTAAGGATTGAGCATGGGTGTAACAATTGACTAGTTCCGCAATTGTCGAAGTCATCAGGCCGTGGGTGCCACTGGGTCCTAAAATTCTTAGTCCAGCCGCTTCCTTGGCTAAAGAGTCGGCAATGCGATTACCTTTACTCTTGTCGTGCCCTTTCACCCACCTCAGGATAATGTTATTATCTACCGAGGCTTTGGCTAAATCTCGGTGGCACTCTAGTACTAGCCCTGTTCAAGGCTAATAGTGCTTGTCTGCTATCAGTGCAGATTGTTATGTTTTTGCCAGTAATTCCTCTCTTGGTTATTTCTTTTGTGGCGATTGAGATACCAGCCAGTTCTGTTTGGACCACGCTGGTATTTCTTCCCATTCCCCACTTAATCCTTAAGCTTAGTGACCTGGAGTACACTCCACATCCTGAGCCTTCTTTGGTTTTCGAGCCGTCTGCATGAATCCGTATTGCATTTGTAACATCTGACTGTGTTCTGCTTAATTTGTATTTTGTAGGGTTTATTAAACACAAACTTGGGTTCAATTGCATCACTGGTTGCCTGCAGCAGAGGTTGCGCAGTGAGCACTTCCCGCCATAGGCCCAGCCTCAATTGACCCATTCCTACTTCGAGGTTTACACCAGCCGTGCGCAATCGTACCATGGCCATTAACGCAACCTCCTTAACGTACAGATCCAGAGGGGTCAGACCCGTGATCAATTCCATTGCCGCGGTTGGTGTTGTTCTCATGGCTCCAGTGATGTTTGAACAAGCCAGTCGCTGTATTTGATATAATTTTTAGATGGCCGTTGCTTGTAGAACTTTCGGTCCCCATGCAATGGCTCCATACGTTAACATAGGTCTTATTATTGCAGTGTAGATCCAGGTGACCACATGGGGTGAAAGACCCCATGCGCGTCCCACTGTCCTCCGACATTGCTCATAAGCCACGTATGCTCTTTTTGCTCTACTCTGTAGATGAGAGTTCCATCATAAGTTATAATTTTTTTTCGAAAAATTGGAGAGATTGAAAAAAAAATAATTCTTATCATAAAAGGCTTCGATGTTTTCGAATTTGACTTTAAATTTTTCACACTCGATGTCATTTTGTTATTGTACAAGTGATTTTTGGAGAAAAATGACTTTCACAAATGAAGAAAAAAGAGATATGATACAAATTCAATACAAATACAATAGAAACAGTGTTAGGACATCGAAAATGTATTCAAACTTGTATCCCGAAAGACGACAACCACATCGAACTATGTTCAAGTTATTGGATCAAAATCTCACCGAGTTTGGTTCGTTTCAAAAGCCAATGAAAAAATACGGAGACACAATCAACAATCAAAATTTGATAAATGTTCATGTTCATGATAACACAACTGTGCCATTCTTCGAATATTATTCACTGCCCGATTAATTTCCTTTCTACTCAATCTTCCAAACTCTCTAACAATGCTGTGTTGAAATTCCTCAATATTTTTATTCCCTCTGACCATAAACTCTATTTTTCAGTGAATCCCATAAGAATGTATCCATAACACTTAAGTCTGGAGACCTTGCTGGCCACTTCACCGGCCCATTATTTCCTATTCATTTTCCACCAAACCTTTCAGTCTGGTAAATAGATACTCGTCTGGTAGTGTGCGGTGGAGCACCATCATGTTGAAACCAGATGTTGTTATAGTTAGCCAAAGGTAGACCATCCAAATAGTCTTCAAAAATCGTTACTTAAACTAGTGATAGGTTTCTCCATTCAGAATTAATGAGGATCCAAAATTATATCTTTGTAATATCCTGCCCACACGTTAATACTAAATCGCAATTGAGGTCGAATTTTTCGGAACTGCTTGGGGTTGTTTATGCTCCAAATGTGTTCGTTATTTCGACTGAATATCCCACAATTCGTAAAAGTGATTTCATCTGTCCAAATTACATTTTCAGGGAGAACAGGAAAATCAGGGCTTCTTATTAGCCAATTACGAAATTCTAATCGCCTTTCGGGATCACATGAAGGCAATTTTTTGAGATGTCTTCAAGAACTTTTATGACAAATATTCATTTGACGTGTAGATTTCCTCGGTTTCATGTTCATCTGCAAATTAATAATTTTTATTGAACAGGACACAATGTCTAACTTACCTCATACCTCATTTATCAAATTTTCTTTAGTTTCCTGGTCCATTGTCTCCGTATTTTTTCCTCGGCCTTTCAAATGAACCAAACTCGGTGATATTTTGATCCAATAACAATAACGATGTGATTGTCGTCTTTCCGGATACAAGTTTAAATACATTTCCGATGTCCTAACACTGTTTCTATCGTATTTGTGATAAATTTGTATCATATCTCTTTTTTCTTCATTCGTGAAAGCCATTTTTCGCCAAAAATTCAAAGACTTGTACAATAACAAAATGTCATTCAATGTAACGAATTGAAAGTCTAATTTAGAAACATTGATGATGGTGGCCGAAAGACGAAACGTCGCAAATCTGAAAATACCATTATATAGCAGGGAAAAAGTGGCAAAATGGAAGTGCAATTTATTTTCGAATCCTTCGAACAAGTATCTGTGTAATTCATATTGAACATTGTTTTCAATATACATTTCTGCATTACGAAAATACGTTCCAGTTGTGTACTCCCTCCCCATACTAATATTCCATATTTCAGCAGAAGATAAACAGTCCCATAATATGCCGTTTTCAGTGCATAGATTTTCAAGTGATGTCTCAACACTCTAATTGCATAACACTTATTTGCTAGTTTTTTTGCAAGATAGTCAATATGTACCTCATAATTCAGTTTATCATCTATATAAATTCCTAACAGTTTTGTACTCGTTGAAATATCTAGTCTTTCACTACTGAGCTGAAAATATTCCGGAATAGAAATATTCATGTGAACAGTTTTAAACAAAATGCAGTCTGTTTTAGATGTGTTTAACAATAACTTGTTGGTATTGAAATATGTGGATGCTATAGAAATGCTATTTGAAATGGATTTTTCCAAGTTGAGGTTCCTGTTTACTGGTACAATGAGATTGGAATCAACTGCTTAACTCAATACTTTAGTACTTGATTTTTTTGTAAATTTCAGAGAAATCATTTATGTACATAGTAAATAGTAAAGGTCCAAGTACACTTCCCTGTGGTACGCCTTTTTCTATTTCAGTGAAGTCTGAGAATAATTTATTATTTCGTTGCCTAATATTTACTTTCTGCTTCTTGTTACTCAAATACGATTTCAAGAGATCCAAAGCATTTCCTCTTATTCCGTAATTGAAAAGCTTTCGAAGTAAAATGGAATGGTCAACACAGTCGAACGCCTTACTGAGGTCCAGGAAGACACCACAAGCACAAGAGTTTTGTTCAATTGAATTTCATCCACAAACTTGCACAAGGTTGTTTCGGTACTTTTCCCTTTAAGAAAACCATGTTGATATAACTTCAAATAGTTTGAAGAAAACTGTTAACAAACTTATTGGTCTGTAATTATTCATGTTTTATTCACTTTTTTTATATATGGGGATAGCTACGGGCAGTTTCATTTGATCTGGATAGGTACCAGATACTAGGCAATCATTAAAAATGTGACAGATAACTGGTAATAAGAACGGAATACACTTTTTTAGAATTTTTGATGGCACATTGTCTATACCACTGCTCATTTTATTTTTGAGTTTATAGCTGGATTGGATTATTTCCTCTTCACTCACTGGATAAAGAAATATCGAGTTGTGGTTTGTTTTGCCAGGGGTAGGATTTTCCCTGTTATGAAAACTCTCGATAGCTGGTGCAGAGTATACGAAATGGACATTAAAATAATTCGCTAGATTCACTCCGTCCCCATGAGTATTGGGTAAAACAGTGTTGCTATTCCTTGCCTTGTTGTTGAGGGTATTTATCACAATCCAGGTGGTTCTTGATTTGTTGTCACTTTCTTCAATCAAATTTTTGAAATAGTCACTTTTTGATTGGTAGCATATTGGCAAAAACGACTCTTCTCGATTGTCTCTGGTCTGGTCTCTGCTGACTCCCTTGCATAGGAGGGTGCTGCAAGCAGCTTCATCGGACCAGAATCTGTCATTGGCATCGCTTTAGGCTTTGCCAAACAAAGACTGAACACCTGGATGGTAAGAAAATTTATAGACTTCTGGCAGTATCTTCCACGATTGACTCACTCTGAGGCTCACGTCTAAATTGGTAGCAAATTGCCAAAAACGACTCTCCTCAATTGTTTCTGGTCTGGTCTCTGCTGACTCCCTCGCAAAGGAGAGTGCTACAAGCAGTTTCATCGAAACAGAACCTGTCATTAGCATCGATTTAGGCTTTGCCAAATAAAGACTGAACACCTGTATGGTAAGAAGATGTATGGACTTCTGGCAGTATCTTCCAGGGTTGACTCACTCTGAGGCTCACGTCTAAATTGGTAGCAAATTGACAAAAACGACTCTACTCAATTGTCTCTGGTCTGGTCTCTGCTGACTCCCTTGCAAAGGAGAGTGCTGCAAGCAGCTTCATCGAAACAACCTGTCATTGGCATCGATTCAGGCTTTGCCAAATAAAGACTGAACACCTGGATGGTAGGAAGATTTATGGACTTCTGGCAGTATTCTCCAGGATTGACTCACTCTGAGGCTCACGTCTGAATTGGTAGCATATTGGCAAAAACGACTCTCCTCGATTGTCTCTGGTCTGGTCTCTGCTGACTCCCTTGCATAGAAGGGTGCTGCAAGCAGCTTCATCGGACCAGAATCTGTCATTGGCATCGCTTTAGGCTTTGCCAAACAAAGCCTGAACACCTAGATGGTAAGAAGATTTATGGACTTCTGGCAGTATCTTCCAGGATTGACTCACTCTGAGGCTCACGTCTAAATTGGTAGCAAATTGTAAAAAACTACTCTCCTCAATTGTCTCTGGTTTGGTCTCTGCTGACTCCCTTGTAAATGAGGGTGCTGCAAGCAGCTTCATCGGACCAGAATCTGTCATTGGCATCGATTCAGGCTTTGCCAAATAAAGACTGAACACCTGGATGGTAAGAAGATTTATGGACTTCTGGCAGAATCTTCCAGGATTGGCTCACTCTAAGGCGTTCATTCACCCTTCGAGGCTTGATACCAAACAGTTGTTGGACTACAGTAGGGATGGACTACGATGGAAAATGATGAAACAGCAGAGCATATACTTTGTGTCATAATCACCTCGACTGGATATCATTTACTAGTTGAAGGTGGGATAATTCATATGGCTGGCAGAGCTGGCAGAGCCAAGATGCTTCCTAGGTAGTTCGGAGAGTTATCAACAGTGCCTACCCAGAACACAAGACTAATGACCACAGTAGTCGATGCCATGAACACCCAAAAAGATATAATCTACTGAAATCGTTCATTCAAGTTCCAGCTGGCCAAATAAACTGTACTTATTCTAATTTTCAGAATTGAACATAAAGAAAACTGGGATAGATTCAAAAATGAACCACGAACGTCGCCGACTGGTTCAACAATGGACACCTCATTGATAGATTTTGGGGTGAAATTGTTGAAACTGGTCACTGTAATTGTTACATTCAATGTCGTGCTTGGTACTGCAGTTATTTCCAAGGGTACTCTATTATTCATGACATCACAAGTTAAAAATAATACGATGAGACCATACTGCAATAAACATATTGGTAAGTAAAATTTCATCAGTATAGTAATAGTATCACTGAATCGAAATCAGTTTATTCTTTCCAAATAACTCGAGTAAAATTTCAACGAGAATTACACACCTGTAATTTTGAACCAATCAAAATACGTTTTTTTGACAAATCACCATGGATGTATTTTAGTGGATTTTTTTTTCTCATAGGCTATGCAGCAGCGGTTTATACTGGAAAATTTTTGACGTTTACAATAACAGACCATTTTCACACATTGGTTTTTATTTTTTCACATAATATTTAGTTTTGATACATTTTAATTAAAAAGCTAAGATGATTTCTTTATTCTTCGGGCACCTCACCTCTTCTCAATGGCAAAAATGCAGGACTTTGAATGTTTTCAATTGAGTGTCTATGTCTAATAAATTATATATAATATTAAGACACTGATTTATTCACCTTTTTCTAATTCAGTACTTTCAATTTTGCATAGTTTAGATGCAAATATTCGTGGACAATTCGAAACAAATTTTTTTAAGTTGTAGCCACAATCTTCTATAAATGCGAGTAAATAAATAAATTGATCATTACATCAGACAATTTCACGCATATTATGCATATAGTAGGATTTTCAAATCGATTAATTTTTTAAACAGATAATTTTGTTGGTTTTACTGGCTGTGCAATATTTTTTATAGCATTGAAACACGAGTTTTTTTTATGTTTTGAACTGTCAAAATACAATGATCACAGCCTCCTATGATTGATGCTTGCTGACGCTGGTTATGAATTCCATACCATTAAAGCGGGCATATCCCACATTAATAAAAACGCAAAAAACAACTTTCTACCACTTGTAGTTACTCAAAACTGAAGAATATACAATTTTCTATCTTGAGATGGGACTCCCATGCAACTACAATGAGTAGAAATTACTTGGTTACCATGGCAACTCAACAATCAAGTCAACCACACATTTTATGTTTCGTTGGTGACTTGAAGAAAATCATTTATATTGTTATGTATACCAAAAATCAACTACTTGAAGTTTTACAGACAAAAACATTTGGAAAAGTGTATGCTTTCGAGAGTATTGCTGAAACGAACACCATACTGAGACTTCCGCCCTATTTTTGTGTTATCAATCTCATCGAGTTGATTTGGGGAAAATTGAAACAAAGCGTCAGGCGTATAAATGATTTTTCAAAATTTGATAAGAAGGTAATAGAGCTAATTAAAGAAGAAGTATCTAATATTACCGAAGAAGACTGGCAGAAAATGATTAAAAGAGTAATTTCAGTTGAAAAGACTACATAGAGATTGGAAACTTCCATATTAGTGGTGAAAATGAATTCATTATTCATTCAAATGACGACACTGATAGAGAAATAGATAATATGGAAGAAAAATCAACAGAAGCTCTCGAAGAAAATTAGTGAAGTATTTTTGAAGCAATCAATTATACCTATATACAGCTTGGCTATCGACCGCTTGGTCGATAGCCAAGCGGTTCGGCGTGGGTGATTTGTTCACTCACTCGAATTGACTGCCGTGTTGGTCGGTGGTTCAAGCCCTAGTCTGAACGATCGATCTTCACTTGCTATCGTCCAACCCGTGTTAGGAATCACACGTTAAAAGGTAAGACCTCGTTAATCCTTGGCTCGCACAAGTTTCGGCTTCTGAGGTTTGTCGTTCGAAGGAGTGTGACAGCTGGTTAACGGAAAAACAGATTTTTTTTTAAACAGGGCTATTCAAATTCGTTTCTGTACATGGGGATCTCGTAAACGATAAGAGATAGATTGTCGGTTGAATTATGACAAAGTTTCATATTTCAGAGGCCTATTCAATGATGTAAAAAAATCTAATATAGCTGTTCTGGTTTTGAAGATATACATGAAAAACCAAAAAATCTCAAATTATTTTTTTGCTTATATCTTCTTTATTCGTAGACATATTGAAAATCTGTGTACATTTTGCTATTGGCACTTGATGTGAGCTATCCGAATATGCTTATGAATCTTTTATATAGGGTGTCATCTGACTTGGACCACCCTCATCTTTGAGTTTTTAAATACGGACCTGTATTTTTTGTTGTAGTTTTTGTATCGTCGACGTTCACTCCATACTGAGAAATTAAATTCAATTTCATATTTCGGGGTGTTTCGGTAATATTTGATTACAATTGTGTGATTTAAATTACGGCCCTGGAAATTAGTTGACTGAGTTGAATAAAAACACGATAGCAACTTTCACGTCTCCCTAATGTACCGCAGAGGTTTTCAAGAGTTTTTTTTTCATTTTTAGGTACGTATTCATATTTTTTCCATTGCTCTGAACGTTTTCTACAATGAACTTCGAATAAGAAAACCTTTTATGATATTTATATCAAAAATATATTATATGTGTTTTAATAAGCAGAAAAAGAAATGATAGCAATAATAACATCCGAAATAAATTACTTCATTTCAATTTTTATTACAATTATAGTGTTCGTTATGGATGTTATTATTGCTATCATTGCTTTTTGTGCTCATAAAAACACATATAATATATTTTTGTTGGAGATATGTTTCAGATAATCATAAAAGGTTTCTTTATTCGAAGTTCATTGTAGAAAACGCTCAGAGCAATGGAAATATGAAAAAATATGAATAGGTACTTAAAAATGAAAAACAAAACTCTCTAAAAACTCTACGGTAAATAGGGAGACGTAAAAGTTGCTATTGTGTTTTTATTTAACTCAGTCAACCAATTTCCAGGGCCGTAATTCAAAAGGGAATAATTCACCCAATTATAATCAAATATTAACGAAACATCCAGGAATATAAAATGAAATTTGATTTCTCAGTATAAAGTAACCGCTATGATCCAAAAACTACAACAAAAAATACAGGTCCGTATTTAAAAATTCAAAGATGAGAGTGGCCCAAGTCAGATGACACCCTATATAAAAGATTCATGAACATATTCGAATAGCTCACATCAAGTGCCAATAGCAAAATGGGGACAGATTTTCAACATGTCTGCGAATAAAGAAGATATAGGCAAAAAGATAATTTGGGATTTTTTGGTTTTTTCTGTATATATCCAGAACCAAAAGAGCTATATTCGATTTTTTTACATAATTGAATAGGTCTCTAAAATACGCAACTTTGCCACAATTTAATCTACACTCCATCTCTTATCGTGTACGGGATCCCCATGGACAGAAACGATGTCTAACAGGCACACATTTCACATGATTCACATTTGAATCATCATATACAAACATTTTATTTGGAAACAACAGAGCACATACTTTGTGCCTGCCTCGCTGGAGACCGAATCATATTTTTAGAGTTTGGCAGAGCCGTACTCTTACCATCTGACCTGAAAGACCACTCACCATACAAATTAATCGGCTTCGTTAAGAAGCTGGGTTTATTTGGTCGAGTGTGAATAGGTGTGAGCCACAATAAAACCTTACGGGCTGCGCTGGTGGGTGGATAGACCCACTCACTTTGGACCCAACTTAACCTAACCTAACTACTTTGGAAGGAACAAAATAGAAATTGATGTAAAAATAAATTTTTTGAGAAAAAAATTTACCTTATTTTTTGAACAGATAGCGTAAATAGTGTAAGACTGAATTTGTTGAAAGATGTGAAAGAACTTGCAACAAAAATAAATGATTTTGTTGGAATAATCATTCACTAACTTTTTTCCTAATTCTCTTGGATGATAATGAATCACCATCTTATTATTTCAGATACGAGGCAGCAGTTTGTTGTTACTATTACTGAAAATGAAAGAGCAATTTGGATATGGATGATCATATTTTCGTATGTAGTTCCTGAGTTGGGCACTTTCATCAGGTCATTTCGAATAATTCTCTTCAAAACATGGGTATATCCGACATTTTGGAAAGATTTTCTCCCGATTTGTGTTACAGAAATACTGTCAGCTATCGGAAGTGCCGTATTAGTCTTTGGCGTTTTTCCAGAGTTAGATGTTATAAAAGGAGCTATGTTGACAAACGCTGTTTGTATTTTACCAGCAATATTGGGTAAGTTTTGTCCTTAATGATATATAAAAATTCAAGTAGGTAGTTAATGAGGCACTGAAACTTTCTAGAATAAAAAATTATGAAAATTGAATCATTTTGGAACTGATAGCAATAATCTCATATTGACAACGCTAATCTCTCATACCATTAAAATCAGAGAAGAATTAGAGGAAATCTCACACAAAATGAAGAGTATAATCCTGGATCCAGTAACATTTCTTAAGAATTTTGTTTTGGAATTGAAACAGATATTATTCATATGGGTTCAATATTATTCATTGTGAGTGTTGATATGGTGAACTTTAAAGTTTCGGAACAAGACACATGTCGTAGCACCTCATCAGCATCGTTTTGAATAACATTATCACTATATGTTGCCGACATGGTCAATTCTGCTCTTGTCAAGATGACAGCACGTATACAGGGTCCTGCAACAGTGGCGCGGTGTTCCATATCTCTATATAGGGAGCAGATAGGAATCTAATTTTCTATAATATTACCTTATTGCTCGAGCTCGACAAAATAAAAATATTGGCGGTCACACAGGGTGTTCGATTTTTTCTGGGCGGATCCCAACTGTGTCTTTTTAAATGGCAACCTATATTTTTTATCGCTTTTTCGGTTTCTTCATAGAAAATAAAATAAACTTTATGTATATCTGCACTTCGAAAATATTGACGGTTTTCGAGATATCTAGCATGACAGGTTTTTTTTTCCAATATTCGTCACTCAGAATATTTGAAATTATAAAGTGGAGCCAAGTCCAGTTGAAATTTTTTTTTGGTCGAATATTCTACATTGGTAACTCTCTCAAACGATATATCTGAAATCGACCTGTGATATACAGGGTATGAAAAACCGCTTGCCAAATATTGTAAATGAAAATTTGCAAAATCTTCCTTAGATTGAATGAAACACCCTGTATATTATTGATCCATAAGAAGCGCCAACGAAACCTCTACAAATTTCATTAAGTATTCCCTATGGCTAAGTTCAATAGTTTTTCTTAAATGAGCATTTCTTTCGAAAAATGGTCATTTTTCAAAGCGAAATCCATTTGACGACTGATAAAAATATACGAAAGATATCTTGTTTCAATTTTGTACATTAGAAGGTGTCCAAACAAATATTTTTTAACGAAATAAATGTATGTACCTATCACTTTTTGCTAAATGGAAAATTATTTTTTCATTGGATGCAGAATTTCACTCATAAATCGTGCAATATCAAACCAAACAAGTTAAAAGAAAGAAACATTATAAATAACTATTTTTTTCATGTTATTATATTCATTCAGAGCTTGAGTTCTAGATATTCAAATTTGTCAACTGGCAAATTACAAAACTACAAAAGGGAGAGTTTAATTAAGGTTGATAATGAAACTTTTATAAAATATGTTCAACATGTCTTCCATTTTCTTGAATGCAGAGCTGAAGTCTATGTTTGAAAGACTGTTCTACCCTGCGCAAGACAGCTGGTGTAATGCTGCGAAAAGCATTCGTTATTCTAAGTCGCATATTTTCGGGAGAAGTTGGTGGCTCAACGTAAACCATATTTTTTATGTATCCCCATAAGAAAAAATCTAGTTTCGTCAAATCTGGTGATCTAGCGGGCCACCGTACAGGCCCATTCCGTCCTATCCATTTATTGGGAAATACTTCATTTAGATGATCTCTCACTTCTGCCGAATAGTGAGCAGGTGCACCATCATGTTGTAACCACATTCTATTGCGGAGGTCAAGAGGAATATCATCTAACAAACCTGGTAAATCATTTCGTAAGAAATTGAGATACATTGCACCATTCATATGTCCCTCAAAAAAGTATGGACCAATTACATATTCTCCAATGATGCCTCCCCAGACATTTATCGACCACCTATGTTGATAATCCACCTGTCTCAATAAGTGAGGATTTTCTGTCGCATAATAATGGTAATTATGTCGATTTACAAATACATTTTTATGGAATGTCGATTCATCCGACCATAAAATATTATTGAAAAAATATTCGTTTCGACGAATTTTGTTCATGGCCCAATTGCAAAATCTCACTTTTTCTCGAAATCAGCATACAGTAGTTCTTGATGTAACTGAACGTGGTATGGATGCAAGCGATGTTTCTTCAATACTCGTTGCACTGATCTCTCACTTATATCCACTATTTCCCCAATTTGTCGTTGACTCCTACTAGGATCTTCTTCAACAGCAAGAAGAACTTTCAATTCATTATCTTCATTAGTAGCTGGCTTGATGCGCTCATGTTTGGAATAATTAATAGATACAGTTTCAACGAATCGTCCCAAGACCTTTTGGAAAGATCTTTCATCTGGATGCCTTCTATCTGGATACCGTTGAGAATAAATTCTACTTGCCAATAAACAATTCCTGTCTGATTCACCTAATATCAAAATCATATCAATCAAATCACTTTTTGATAACAACATTCTGATGAAATTATACCGACAGTTCAACTTCACGATTGACTAAAAATTTCAATATTCATTTGCAGCCAAATATTTTGTTCTGTCATTTGCCAGACTACTTGATTTCCAATAAATATTTCATTCGCTGAAAGGTTGTTTTAGACCGAAAGAATATGGCACAAATTCCGAGATTTTTGAAATTATTGTAACTATTCAAGAACGTCCATTTTGTGATGTAATTCGCAACTTGTTTATCTAGCAACAGGTAATTTTAGGAATGGGCGATATTTTAAGGAAAGGGTATTTTTTGTATATTCTTATCAGTCGTCAAATGGATTTCGCTTTGAAAAAATGACCATTTTTCGAAAGAAATGCTGATTTAAGAAAAACTATTGAACTTAGCCATAGGGAATACTTAATGAAATTTGTAGAGGTTTCGTTGGCGCTTCTTATGGATCAATAATATACAGGGTGTTCCATTTAATATAAGGAAGATTTTGCAAATTTTCATTTACAATATTTGGCAAGCGGTTTTTCATACCCTGTATATCACAGGTCGATTTCAGATATATCGTTTGAGAGAGTTACCAGTGTAGAATATTCGACCAAAAAAAATTTCAACTGGACTTGGCACCACTTTATAATTTCAAATATTCTGAGTGACGAATATTGGAAAAAAAACCTGTCATGTTAGATATCTCGAAAACCATCAATATTTTCGAAGTGCAGATATACATAAAGTTTATTTTATTTTCTATGAAGAAACCGAAAAAGCGATAAAAAATATAGGTTGCCATTTAAAAAGACACAGTTGGGATCCGCCCAGAAAAAATCGAACACCCTGTGTGACCGCCAATATTTTTATTTTGTCGAGCTCGAGCAATAAGGTAATATTATAGAAAATTAGATTCCTATCTGCTTCCTATATAGAGATATGGAACACCGCGCCACTGTTGCAGGACCCTGTATACACATTCATATGGTTTTCAAGAGTTTTTTTTCATTTTTAGGTACGTATTCATATTTTTTCCATTGCTCTGAGCGTTTTCTACAATGAACTTCGAATAAGAAAACCTTCTATGATATTTATGTCAAAAATAGTTAGTTATTCACAAGCATGGGAATTTAAAAAGGAATATTTTCAGGAGAGATCATTTTTCATGGAGAAGCTTTCTGACTTGCTACTCCTTCATCGTTGAACAAAAAATGTGGGTACGTTCCAAAGAAAGAGAGAAAAAATAATCAGTAGGGTTATTGGACAAAGCACTCATAGGAAGGTGGGCAAACCGCAGACACGTGTTTCTGGCTATTTAGCCTTCGTCAGTACGGTACAGCCAAGTGTAAAGGATAGACAACACTTGGTTGCAAGAAAGGGGTCAAACAAAGCAAGCGGATTCATCATCAGGAGCCAACTGCGATTTCGTGTCATCATATATATATACACATATATATATATATATATATATATATATATATATATATATATATATATATATATATATATATATATATATATATATACAGCGTGACTCACGGTCGATGGTAGGTTAGACGTTTCTGGAAAACGCAAAACTTGATTTTTCTCAAAATTTCACCTCTCACATTTCCTTACCTGTTCTATCGATCTAAAATATTTTCAGCATTGCGGCGTTGTCACTTCCATCAAAAAGTCCTAGCAACTTAATTTTTTTAAATGGAACACCCTGTATATTAATACATTTTTGGAATCGCTCTGGTATTTTAATACTTTTTTATCAATAATGTTCTATACCTATCTCTATCTGTTTTCGAGATAAAAATAAATTGTGCTAAATATGGTCCAAAACATAGCCTTAATTGAAATTAAGTACATCAGTACTCTCAATTCATGAAAAGTTGATATTTTGATGATAGTTTGGACAAACTCGAAATATCCAAATAACACCAAGAAACGACTCCATATAATACAGGGCGTGCTAAAATTACTATTATTTCCATTGTGCAAATGAAACTCCCTGTATATTACTCGATAAATTGAAAGATGGTGAAAAATGCTTCAAGATGATATACATGTCCCTATACCTTAATCGTCAAGTTTTCTTAATAAAACCGTTTTTGTGGAAAATAGTAATTCACGTTTTACCTACAAGTGTTGAAGGTGGCATTTTATTTTGTTAGTGGGGATTATTGCAAAACGAGCGTCAGTAAGTGGAGCAAACTTACGAGCAATATAAAATCACTTTCAACAAATGTATCATACAAATTTTTTTGTAGAAAGAACTGGCCTGTGAAGGAGTCTTCAAAACCCGACGATAAGAACAGTCTCCGCAAAAACCTTGTAGATCCTAGAAACAATCTCTTACCACCTCTACATATAAAGTTAGGCCTCATGAAACAGCTTGTTAAGGTATTGCCTGAAGATGGACCTTGTTTCAAGTATCTCTGTCAGAAATTTCCAAACCTTTCAGAGGCTGAACTTAAAGAAGGCGTCTTTGTAGGACCCGACATTCGAAAAATGATGTTCGACGTAAACTTTGAAACCATAATGACCATACATGAGAAAGAAGCATAGGTATCATTCAAGCAAGTTGTTACAAAATTCTTAAGAAATGCAAAAGACCCAGAATATCGTACCAGTGTAGCTGAAATGTTGAATAATTTTAAGATACTAGGATGTTTGATGAGCCTGAAAGTCCACTTCTTGAACAGTCATCTTGATTACTTCCTGGAAAATTTGGGAGATGTTAGTGAGGAGCAGGGTGAGCGTTTTCACCAAGATACTGAATTGATGGAAAACGTTACCAGGGCCGCTGGAACATCAACATGATGGAAGACTACTGTTGCTCACTTCACCGTGAAGCTCAACAAGCGACTCATCGCAGAAAAAGCTACACAGAAAGACCAGATTTGGATTCAGCACACGAAAATCTATAAAAATCAGCTATTAAAGTAAACAAAGTTTTCAAAAGTTTCTTTGTTGGCCTGTGTTATCCTTCCTCTTTGAAACCCTTTGGTTTTTTTTTCAAGACCATTTGATCCCGAACTGTTTTAAAAAAAATCTGTTTTAAAATCTGTTTATCCGTTAATCAGCTGCCGCCCCCATACGAACGACAACTCTCAGAAGTTGAGAAACTTGTGCGAGCTAAGGACTAACGAGGTCTTAACTTTTAACGTGTGATTACTAACACGGTTGCAGAATCATTCCAGCTTCAACCAGATAAATTCTCTCGAGAAAAATATCTGGTGGTCGAGGCGGGAATGGATCACACGACCTTCTGATCGTGAGTCGGACGCACTACCACCGCGGCCAATTCCACAACTCTGCAGCTACTCACCTTGAATGGCATCTGTTCAACTGACATCCACATATTTGTGTGAGAGGGCATTCTCCACTCTGGTATATTCGAAAAATAAATATAGAAATACGCTTTGTGAGGAAAGTGAATTGCGTTTAAAGCTTTCAACTTTCAACCCAGATATAGAACCTCTTGTAAATTGTAAGCACCAGCTCCACAAGTCACATTAATTACATATAGCTCTCATTTTTTGTATTTGTTCAGTTTTGAAACTCTGAATTAAAAGTTTATTTTCGTACTGCACTTTTTCTTCAATTATATCATCTTTATCATTTTCTTTTGGATGTGTATTCCTCAATAGTGAATTTTCACGATAATAATAATAAAAATATTGGTCCCAAATCATCCGTTCCACGGTTGTACTTCCTCCGACAACAGGGAGGCTGTGGACTTTTGAGTTTGGAGTGTCTACATAACAGAATGTTGTATCGCCAACAGCATATGCAAGAATAACTTCTGTGAAGAATCCTGCAGTAACACCTGTCGGATATAATCCAACGCCCTTCGTGGTATTAGCCAGGAGAGTAGTTGTTTTCTGATAGGTGTCAGTCCATTAACCTACTGTGTAGGGAGATGAGACTGGTCTGAACGAATTGTTCTTAGATAATTTAACAGAATGTTACGGAATATCGCCTGTAAAGTCGTCAGGAGTTCGGATCCCCTTCTCTGCATGGCCCGTGACCATGAGAGAGTAGGAATTGGAATATTTCTCTTCAGGGCAGCTGCCCGAGCAGCTGATAAACTCGGTTTAGTTTTCGACACTGAACGAGGTGACCACAACTCTGTCACCGAGTTGGAAGCCGTTCAGCAAAAAGCTCATGAAAAAGCCGAAGAGATCACCTCACTTCTGCGGGAACAAAAGGATAAACCAATGCATTGGGTCTTCTTCAATAACATTGGAGACTTGGCTTATCAAAGTAGCTGACTTTCGCTTTCCTTAGGTCGAGTGGGCTGAAGTCGGAAACTGAGGGATTCATCATGGCTTGCCAGGATGGTGTCTTCAACACCTTAGTCTACCGCAGTCACGTGATGGGTATAGAGGTTCCTGACACAAGGTTCAGGGCCTGCCGCGAGGCGCCCGAGACCCTAATGCACTTGCTTTCAGCATGTCCAGCATATGCGGTCTCGGCCTATATCCATCGACATAACGCGGTCCTAAGAGTGGTATATTTCCATCTACAGCACCCTCACGTTATTGACGAGACACCGGTGTTGCCCTACGCTCCGTTGTGGGGAACGAGAAGTGCCGAATTTATTTGAATTATTCGTTCCCCACCCTCAAACTCATACAAGTTAATAAGGTGATATAGTCCCTCTCGATCACCAGAGCAAGATGATATTTGTCGTGGAGTTTGCAGCTCCTGGAGAAAAAAACAGGTTAAATTTCGAGATTTTCACTTGGAACTCCGCAGATTATATCCAGACCACTCTATCAAGATGGTTGTTCTGATTATTGGAGTCCTTGGTGGAAAAATGCCCTCTCGAATCTTAAAATCATACCGGCTTACCGCACCGAGGCAGAAATCTTAGCCGGACAGATGGAGAAGGCTGTCATTTTTGGCTCACTGCGCTTGCTCATGGCACATGATTCTCGGACCCAATGATCACTCACCACACGATGTGGGTAGTTGGTTGATAATACTGAATATATCGGGGCTTTGGGGAATAGGGTCCGACCAGCGCAAACAACGGTTAAAAAAATAATTATTATTATTATACTTTATATTATTCAATATGTGGGTCGCGAAAAAATTCAACAATGAAGGTGGGTCCCCAGGCAAAAAAAGTTTGGAAAACGCTGCTCTACACATACATTTGGAAATATCATGAGAAGAAAATACAAAAATACATTTGCAGTATGGTTCATGTTATTTTTCTATGCTTTCTCTATGCCAGGAAAGACTTTTTTTTAATGGGAATCGATTTCATCTGATTTTTTTACAATATTTTTATATTCAGCCAAATGTAGGGAATTATATGTAAATGTGATGAAACTATTTTTTGACATCTCTCTTTTCCACTTGAAGAGATAGAGAATATCTCTATTGCTCAAGCATTACTTGCATCACCTTCAATTATGTCTGAAGATTCTTTTTTTTTTCAGCAATGTTATCCAGATACTCCAGCTTAAAAAATCGTAAAATGGAGACTACCTTCAAATGGATTTTAGATATTGTAGCCATACTATCCCAAGCAACTGCCTTTGTTGTATGGCCTTCTGTGGAAAACAAAACGAGTCTTTACATTCTCATACCAGTATCCCTCATTCTAATATCTATTGGATGGTGGGAGAATTTCATTTCAGACAACTCTGAAATCGATTTTCTGAACAATTTGGGAAAGAACAAAAAGGAATTCCAAAATTCCACCTACTTCTCGTATTGCATAATAGCGCCAATGAAATGCCTCATTTTTTTCTGCGCCGCTTTGTTTATATTATGGTCCAGACAAGGAGGTGTTGATCTTCTGTTCAATGACTTCAACGATATATTCAGCACACACTACTTGAATGTATCTGAGGTAAGACTCCAAAAGCTCCATTCAAGAGTGAATTGATGAGGAATCTCAGTATTATTATTATTAATTACGAATCTAAAGAAATCTGGTCAATTGTGATGAGTTTCATTAGATCGAACTTCCATTGTCTGATATTATATAAAATGACTTGAAATCTCTGGAAGACCTAATAAAGTAGAAGAATTGAAAAAGAGAAAAGCTGAAAATAGAAATTATATTAAGCGAAAAAACTCCCCGTAATACAACCATTACAAGGAAAAACATCATCTTTTCTGAAGAATTCAAGGCATTTTGTCGAACTAATCGAAGTCACACAGCAAGATCAACTAATTAGTTTTGATGTGGAAAGCCTTTAGACCAACTTTCCGGTCGAAGAAGCACTTCAAATCATACAGAGGAAGCTATAGGTACGAAGACGGGGACCTGGAAGATAGAACAAATTTACATATATAATGGAATCACTAGGATGATGTGTACGAAACTGTTATTTCCAACTGAAGAATGAATTCTTTACACAAGATGAGAGACTGCCAATGGGATCACCAGTCATTGGCAACATATGTATGGAGTGGTTTGAAACTCTGGCTATTGAAGAAGCCCACAAGAAACTTCGTGTCTGGTTGAGATCCGTTGACGACACTTTCATAATATGGAACCATGGGAATACTGAACTAGACGCCTTCCTGAAACACATCAACAGCGTAATACCTTCCATTAGTTTCACAATGGAGAAGGAAATCCACAACGAATTGTCATTCTTAAACGTATTGGTGAAGAGGACCGATACTAAGTGAGAAACATCTGTATACCAAAAATTCATTGACACGGGACAGTATCTGAATCACGAATCAATCGACTAAAAGAGGAATCATCAGGACTCTATTAGACCGTGTTTTCGGGCTCTGTAATAATAAAGAAGATCTCGAGAAGGAACTAGACATCATCAAAAATGATCTTTAACGGAATGGCTACTCCAAAGCGATGGTGGAACAGACTTTGGCTAAAAGACAGCAGGAGCCTCGCAAGGAAGAGAAGCCGTCACAACCAGTGCTTGCACTTCCCTACATCAGAGGATTATCAGAAAGGATAAGAAGAATTGGGTCCAAGTACAACATCAGAACCAGCTTCAGATCCGGAAACACTATCCGTAGCAGCCTCACGAAAATCAGGCCACCAAACGCGACCTGCGATTCCAAGAATTGCATTTACCAGATACCCTGTGAGTGTGGAAAATCCTATACAGGGCTTTTCATGATGAGCGTTAATTAGCCGTTTCTGGCAAACTATTCAACGGATCAACCTGAAAATTTCACAGTATGCATAAATCAATATGACCTACACGCCTAAAATATTTCAGATGAAGCGGCGTTGTCGCTTCTACTATAAACTAGCGGCTTCTTTGATTTTTCAAATGGAACACTTTGTCAACAAATTCATATACTATTTCCCTATACCTATCTATTACCGTTTAGAAGATATAAATTAATTTCGATATTTTTTTTACCAAACATGAACTTTTATAAATGCTGATAATCTTGAACTCTCTTGCACTAAAACGATCAAATTTGAAATGTAGTGGAGTGATACTATGAGGATCTTCACTCCGAGTCATATTTTCATTTGCCTCATACAGGGTCTTCAAAAAATGCAGATACTTTGATCTCATGAAAAAATGAGTGGAACTCAATTTTTTCAAATGGAACACCTTGTATATTTCAACATTTTTGAGCTCTACATCCAATTTTAGATTAACTTTGTTCAGATAATACTATTTCTATTTTGAACCGTTTTCGAGATGAACTGTTTCAAACGGAAACTGACGTGGTTTTCTTGCTCGTTTTTTTGAATTCATCACTTATTTTGGATATTCAACTTTTTTTTTTTACTTAGTAATATTTCTTTTTGATCCAGTTTTGTAACTGTCTCAGATCAGTCAATTCGAAATTGGTATGTACCTACCTTAGAAAAAGTTACAATTTGTATACATTGAGGTCTCTAACGTACACATTAATATTTTTCAATAGTGTGCTTTGGAAAAATAAATAAACCAATTATTCAACGTCATACTTTCGTTGGTGGTTTTGATTGATTATGATAGCTACCAATTATAATAGAATAATGTCAAGATTAGGTCTCGGTAATGAAGATTTCTTGAATTTATTAATAATTTATGGTGAGTGAGTGCAATAGAATTGCAAGTAGAACATGCCGAGTATTTCATGAAAGATATCCACAACTTCCGAAGCCGAATAATAATGTGATAAATCGACTACTAAAAAACTGTAGGTTGAATGGAACCTTCCGTCCAAAAATCATTCGTAAGAAAACCGAAGTGGATGATGATGACAATGGTATAACAGTTTTGGGATACTTTCATGCATTTCCAAATGCTTCTCTGCACGAGGCTGAAAGGGAGATAGGTATACCCTACGTGACAATTTGTCGAATTCTTAATAAGCATAAATGGTATTTCTTATAAGTTCTACTGTGTCCAACATTTGAAAGAGACTGATTTACCTCGTAGAGTGGAATTCTTTGAATGGTCACTTGTCAAGTCTCAAGACGATGAACATTTCCTTGACAATATCATATGGACAGATGAGGCCAAGTTTACAGAAAATGGAGTTTTCAATAGACACAACAGTCATTATTGGGCGCCAGAAAATCCCCATGTTGTCCGCCAAAGGGGTTTTCAAGAAAGATGGCAATTCAATGTATTTTGTGCCATAAAGAATGAGTCAATTTTTTATATCGAGTTTTATGATGATAATTTGAATGCATCAAAATATGAAGATTTACTGAGGAATAGAATTCAAATGATTTTAAATAATAGATCAGGAAGAGAACGTGTATGGTATCATATGGATGGTGCTCCACCCTATAATTCTCATTCAGTCGGCGAAGCTTTAACCGAAATCTTCGAAGACAGATGGATTGGTGATAATGGACCTTTTCGTTGGCCTCTTAGAACACCAGATGGCAATCCATTAGATTATTTCGTGTGGGGTTTCATTAAAAATATGGTTTTCTCTACTCCAATAACAACAATGGAAGATATGAAATAGAGAGTAACAACTGCTTTCAATAGTTTGACTCCAGACTTGATCAGAAGCGCTACACATGACAATCTTTTGAAGAGATTACATCTTTGTTTAAGTAGAGGTGGAGATGTGTTTGAACATATTCTGAAATACACTGACGATTGAATTAACTCATTAATTTATGGGTTTATTATTATCTGAACAAAGTTAATCTAAAATTGGATGTAGAGCTCAAAAATGTTGAAATATACAAGGTGTTCTATTTGAAAAAAATCAGTTCCACTCATTTTTTCATGAGATCAAAGTATCTGCATTTTTTGAAGACCCTGTATGAGGCAAATGAAAATATGACTCGGAGTGAAGATCCTCATAGTATCACTCCACTCCATTTCAAATTTGATCGTTTTAGTGCAAGAGAGTTCAAGATTATCAGCATTTATAAAAGTTCATGTTTGGTAAAAAAAATATCGAAATTAATTTATATCTTCTAAACGGTAATAGATAGGTATAGGGAAATAGTATATGAATTTGTTGACAAAGTGTTCCATTTGAAAAATCAAAGAAGCCGCTAGTTTATAGTGGAAGCGACAACGCCGCTTCATCTGAAATATTTTAGGCGTGTAGGTCATATTGATTTATGCATACTGTGAAATTTTCAGGTTAATCCGTTAAATAGTTTGTCAGAAACGGCTAATTACCGCTCATCATGAAAAGCCCTGTATAGGTGAAACTAAGAGGCCATTGAAAGTTTGCTTTGCCGAGCACAAGAAACCCACACAACAAGGAGAAATCAGGAATAGCAGAGCATGTTTGGACTCATCAACATAACATCAAGTGGGCTCAAGCTGAAATCATCCACAAGAAGGAACACTGTTTTAGGAGAAAATTCAAAGAAGTCGCATACATGTTGTCCAACAATGTATTCAGCCAAGCTAGCGTAGAGATACATAACATATGGAAACCTCTAATCAAGCGGAACACAACCAACTCCCACCAAACGAATATTTTCCGCTAAAACAGGAGGAATAGGAGGTAGGTGAAATCACTCGAATGACCTATAAATAGTCAGATCTCTCTGACTAAACTGGTGAAGCGGAAAAAGGAAAGCTGAGATAAGTGAAGGTCATTGAATGACCCATAAATAGTCACCTCTCGGAGGAATTAGTCCAGTCATCACCCGAAGACGATTGTAGATACTAACAATCGAAACGTTGTGAAGTAACTTGGCTTGGAATCTCCCAATTTTTTATTTTTATTTTTTGTTGAATTGTTCTATTTTTTTACTTGCATTTTATCTCACTGTTATTTAATTTCAGGTTTTTTTGCTTATTATAATTGTTATTTTTCAGCTATTCTCTTTTTTAATTCTTCTTTTTTATTAGGTCTCTCAGGGATTTCAAATCATTTTATTCAACAAACTGATCAATTGAAAATTAACTCAGAGGTAAGGAAAACTGTCAGTGAAAACTGACAAACAATTCTTTTTCCCTCGCCTGTCTTATGCTGTTCAGAACCGCCTGTCATTGTACACATTTATTTCAAAAGACTCACTTAAACACATACTTTTAATTTACAGAAGAAAGTTTATTTTACCTCCTAAACCTTTGGATTCACCTGGTAGGTACTTTTACTTACTGTAATCGCCTGTCAATTTTTTTCGACAATTATCAAGAAATAAACCGAATGATATTAAATTTTGAAACTTACAGAAGTAAGTTTTCTTATCTTATTTATTTGACATTTAAAAAAATGAAAGGGCTGATGACGTGCAGGGCAGATGCCTGCCAAGTCATGGGTATTGGCCTTGGCGTACTATGACTCATCACTGTACAAATTTCTAGCCTTACAGGAAGACTGTTAGTCGGTTCACTAGCTCTTGGACTAAAATCCATGTTGTTGCGGAGATATGATATTACGAACTGAGGAATGTACGCGATTGTAGATGACAATTTCGAGAAGTTCTGCAAAGTTCAATAGGATTGAGATAGGACGATAATTCCGAATATCAGATGGATCTCCAGACTTAAAAATGGAACAAACTCGTGATATCTTCCAAAATTTAAAGGTGTTATATCAGGTAATTCAGCACTGGTTTGGATAATTTTAAAACCAGCTCGTCGTAATGAAGAGATATACTATATTGCTGAAACCTATCATAAGTTGAAAACAGGCAAACGTAATTCTTTGGAAAAGCCCATTAGATCACCCGATATGACGCCTCTGGATATTTTTGAGGAAATACGTAACATCTGAGGTGTACATTACACAACCGCAATCCATTCCAGAAATCATGGATACAAAATGAGGTGCTTGCAACAATATTACTCCAGGAATATTTTATAACATAGTAAAAAAAAGTGCACACAAACTACGTTTGCAGATTCTTAAAAGGGATATAAAATTGCTAATTACTCGGGAACAGCTAATTCGATTTCCAACAATGAAAAATTGTTGGATAAAGAATTAAAATACATATAATAATAATTATTATAAAATTTATCATGCATAAAAATACATTTATACATGAAAGAAAAAGAGTTAGCCAATGGCTATCTTCCACCCCTCCCAAAAATTATTATACAGTGGGTGTAAGAAAATAATTTTAAAAGTACTTATTTACAATCATAAGAATGATTGTCCTCCTAGGTCATCGTCCGTCCTGTCCATTCCAGGAAGGTGGACAGGTCACTGGGAGACATCTCCTTTATATCGGCAGGTGTAGGCTAAGACTCGCCGGACATGGTGGCTCCATATTCATAACCATACCTCTCAGTTCCTGCAGAAGAGCCAATGATATCTCGAAAGCTTTAACAGAAAAAAAAGTTCTCATTTCTCTCGTCTCCGAAGGTCTTCACTTATTACAATGTTGCATAGGAAATTACATATTATTGTTAACTAGTTTTAATAATTGCAGGACTTTATGCTCATTACTTACCATTTCAGATTGAACCAATTGTTGGCTCTTCTGGTATCGACTACATGGATGCTGTAGCCACTGGTTATGGTATAGTGAAAGAAACCTCGATATGGGTTCCTCTGGTGGTATGGATGATCAACTGTCTCACTACCTACTTATGTTATGCGTTCGGAAAATTTGCATGTAAAATTCTAATCCAGACTTCTGGTGTTGCTCTTCCAATCAACCTTGCAGTACCTGTTCTCCTAACAGTTCTCGTAGTGGTTTGTGGCGACTACAATAAGGACGAATGCGCCTACGCCGATGTTATTCCACCATATTTGTTCTTCAACGTTCCTGCTTTGAGAAACCTGATTAACTTCGTTACTAATGAGCATCCTTGGATTTGGCTGTTGTGGTTACTGTCCCAAACTTGGATAACAGTCCACATCTGGACCAACTATAACGACAAGTTGACTTCTACTGAAATATTATTTTTGAGACCCATGTATGATGCATTCCTCATAGACCAATCAATTGCATTGAACCGGCGAAGACAAGTACCAGAAGTTAAAATAGTTCAAGAGGACAGTCATGACTTAGCGGGTAAATACTTGTTATATATTTTCTCTAAGTTAGTTCCAGTGTTACTCTCTGAGGAAACTTTTGCCTCTTCATAGAACAAAACGTAAAATTCACTGAGGATTTATTCTTCAGTTATGTCGCTAATACTACTGTAACGTCTACAATTGTTTTTCCATTTCTCCACTTTTGGACATGAAAAATGTTGAGGCTACTACTAGAATACTCCAAAACAAATCTCCTGATTTCGAGTTATCAAGTATAATAATTTTTTTAAATTACATGAAACTGTTGAATAAACTTCAACTACTCGTTTGTTGAACCATCCTAAAAACAGATTATCACACAGTAGAGGGATGGAATGTTGTTGCAATGTTTCATATATATATATATATATATATATATATATATATATATATATATATATATATATATATATATATATATATATATATATATATATATACAGTGTCACCGATAAAGTCCGCATCAAATGGGAAACTTTTTTATTTATCGTTATATGTGAAATTGTTCTAATTCATTTTGTGAGGCCATTTGTTCATTAAAAAACTCAAGTACTGTATAGTTTTGAAAGCCCCGTTGAAACTAGATGAACTTTGCATCAAGTTTGACAACTTTTATTTTTCAAAATTTGTTTTCAACATCAAAGAGGCTCTTCAAATATTATTATATTACAAAAAAAAATTCGGTGACGAGTTTAGTCAAAATAAATGATTTAGTACAGGTGTGCTTAAATTTTGATAAGTAAAAAAAGCAGGAATGCGGAAAAATAGTGAAAATATAAAATACTCATTATGGGTTTGAAACTTGGTGTGTGGGTATAAAATTACAAAAGAAAATGTTTTTATCCTTTGTTATTTTTATATATTTTGAAGAATAATGTCATTTTTCGATGTTTCTATTTAAATGTCAATTTTGACAGGTTAAGGAAATCACGTGACCTATTTTGTAGACGCCATTTGACATCATTTCTTAAGCAAAATCTACTGCCAAAATCAAATTTCACATAAAACGATAAATAAAAAAGTTTCCCATTTGATGCGGACTTTATCGGCGACACTGTATATATATATATATATATATATATATATATATATATATATATATATATATATATATATATATATATATATATATAGTAAAATTCTGATTCAAAATTCTTATCCTAAATCTTTAGTAAACATAATTTTGTGAAAGGACAAACTTTCAAAATAATATGAAGAAGTTGAACATAACAACGTTATACCTTCATTCATATATAAATCACTCCCATATATTGAAGAATTGACACCAAAATTAATCAATGTATTCCGAAATAATAACCTCAAAATATCTGAAACAAATGTCACTTCTATATCTAAATTATACAGTGAACTAAAAGCTCCAATTTCAAATAAACAAAAATCCAATTAAGTATACAAATTTCTTGTATGGATTGCTCCAAAACATATATAGGACAAACATCTAGACCTCTAAGTAGTAGTATCACTTCCCATAAGAGCGACTGTAGACGAAATGTTAATTCCTGTGCATTAACAGAACATGTTAATTCGGAGGATCATGAAATGAATTTAGAAAATCCAAATATTTCAGATAGAGAAACCAATACAACTAAAAGAATATTTTTGGAAATGATACATATAAATAACGAAGAACATTCAATGAATAAACGAACTGATATTGATAGTCTTAGCGAAATTTACACGTACCTACTGAAATATGATAAAGAAAATAAAAGATCTAGTAATTCGAGTATCATTCAGAATTTTCCCACTTGACATTGTCAACCAAAATTTTTATCAACTGTCATTTATTAATGTTTTTCTATCTGTTTTTGAACCATTTTATATTTTATTCTCACGTTAGTAAGTTCTCCATATTTATATATTTTTTATGAGATATATAATCTTATTATTGTAGTTGTCCTGACGAAGGTGTGAAATATACCCAAAGCTTGACATATAACAAAGAGTTTTCTTTGTAACAGCACAGCTATTGACTGCAACCTCACGAATTAAACCGATTTATAGTTAATCCAGTCACTAATTATTCTGTTTTATATATATATATATATATATATATATATATATATATATATATATATATATATATATAATATTACTATTCCATTCAATCATTTTATGAACTTATTTTCGATAATTTTTTTTCAGACGACTCGGCATACGAATTTGAAGACAAGGCTACTCGCATCTACGCATGTGGAACGATGTGGCATGAGACTAAAGAAGAAATGATTATATTTCTGAAATCAATTTTCAGGCTGGATGAAGATCAATGTGCCTATAAAATCGGGAAAAATCGTTTACATTTCAATAAACCCAACTATTATCAAATTGAGAGTAAGTATTATTTTTGGCAAAGCTTTCTACTTCTCCATCAGATAGGTACTCTTGATGGTTTTGCAGATTTCTTCAGCGGTTCTTATATAGTGTCAACATCTAGTGACCATGCGAACAACAGTAGTGATATTCCCAGCGTAGTAATCACAAGCTTTAGTATTGAAGATGTTTATCATACCCTTGAAAAAAGCCTAAATTTACTGCGGGACCTGATCATATTCTAGCATTCATCATAAAAGATTGTGTCTCAGCTCTGGTTGAACCACTAACAACTCTAATTAATATATGCATGAAAACATCAACTGTACCATCAATATGGAAAATGACGAAAGTCTGCTCAACTTTCAAAAAAGGAGATAAAAGTGAGATAAAAAATCACAGACCAATCTCTATCATATGCAACTTTTGTAAAGTGTTTGAGATGCTTCTTGATAAGACAATTTATTGTCATGTCAGCAACATTATTAGCCCCAATCAACACGGTTTCATGAAAGGACGTTTAGACACCACCAATCTTGTAACAATCACGCAATGTATTGCAGAGGGTATTGATTGTTAGTCTCAGACTGATGTCTTCTGCACTGATTATTCTAAAGCGTTCGACAGACGACCATAGTATCCTGCTCAACAAGCTTTCGACTTTTGTGTCATCCAATGAATTAATTACCCTCTTCAAATCGTATTTTAACAACCGTAAGCAGTACGTCCAACTCAATGGTCTCAAGTCTATCGAATAAATAGCCAATTCTGGTGTACCACAAGGATCAAATCTAGGACCCCCACTGTTCAATATGTTCATTAATGACACCGGAGCTGAGATTGTGTCAATTTCCTTTTATACGCATATGACTTGAAACTCTATCACAATATAACATGTTGTAATGATTGCGAACGTCTCGCCCTGAATTTAAGTCGCATTGCTACATGGTGTCAGAAAAAAAAATCTATCTCCCAACATATCCAAATGTAGTGTAATATCTTACTCACTGAAAACGATCTTGAATTTACACAACTACGTCATAAACAGTCAAGTTCTGGAGCGTCCTGACACACTCACTGATCTAGGTGTTAATTTTGATTCATCTCTCTCTTTTAATAAACGTATTGACACTACTCTAGCAGCAGCTTATCGCATGTATGGATTCTTAGTTAGTTATTTCACTTTTGTTCGATCTAGACTGGAATATGCATCTGTCTTGTGGAGTCCCTGCTATCAGGTTCATATAAATCAACTAGAAGCCCTACAGAGGCGCTTACTGAAATATATGTCTTTTGAAATTGAATAGCCTACTGTAGGAATACCCTATTATGAATTGCTTGTGACTCACCATTTTTGTTGTCTCAAGGTAAGGCGTAAATATTATTCATTTCTTATTTTATTCAAGGTCATAAACAATATCATCACCTGCTCTCAAGTGTTACATGTGTTGAATTTTTGGGTTCCTAGACGGTCATCTAGGAATAGTGGCACATTTTATCTCAACAATCCGCGTACAAATTAATTTAAAAAATCTCCAATTTATACAATGTGTGATACCTTTAATTCTTTTAGTCATGTCCTAGATATATTCAACTGCCAGATTATACAAATCAAAAGACATTTCTTAGCTAACTGGCAGTTCTGTTTTTAATTTTTTTTTATATAGATACACAAATTATATTATGTAAGTACATATTTGTAAAGGCCACTGTTACTCCCTATTCTGTTATTGGGTTCATCCTATAGAATAGTGTATGGAATAAATCAATAAATAAATATAAATAATTTGGGAAACTTCCAGAGAAAGGATGAAAGCAATTTCACAATGAACTTTCTACAAAGATGTGCCAATGATGCATAGAAGTAACTTTCAGATACATGTCCATTCGAAACAACTACTTTCATATGCACATTGAATTACATGAAAGATAAAATACTTTCGAAACAACTACTTTCACATGAACATTGAATTGTACGAAAATCACTTTTCCTCATATTCAGTTTGTAGTCCAAACAGTTGTTCTTTCCCAAAAACTCATCTCTCCTGAAAATATACCGGTTCCAGTATTATTTACTCCTGATAAAATGCTTCTGTTTAAATATTCCAGTCAGATTAGAACTGAGAGTAGTTGGTTTAAGCCGATCCCCCACCCTCTCCCAATTTAACCTTGAAACGACCTTTACCTACGTCACACGACGTAGTCAATCTGACTTTAAAGGAGTAATTTGACTTTGACCTTGGATGGCCTCGACCTACATGACACGACGCAGACAAGCTGACTTTGAGGTAGTGTTCGACTTCGAACGAGATTGATTTGCGCACATTATTTTCGAGAAAGAATTTGATCTCGCATGAACTTGAGTCAGTCACGCAGCTATCTTAAAATTTTGAGGATTCGACCTTGAACGGAGTTTAACTGTATGAACAAGATCGCTTTTAGAGTCATATTTTTCACAAAGTGACTTAAACCCCCAATGAACTTTGAAAATTGGGGATTATACATTGAACGACCTTCAACTGCATCGACCAAGAGGCTTTTGAAGTGCCTTTTTTGTTTGACTTTGAGTTTGACTTCTGCAATATCACATTCCTATGCTGAAGAGAGTTAGAGGGCGCATACACAATCTCTTTTCCTTCTCACCTTCTGGAAAACCGTATAAAAGAGGGGTCACTCACTCACAGGGAGTCAGTTTAATATCGCATGTAGTGAATATTCCTACAAAAATGTTTCACTGTGATAGTTGCGGGAAATGATAATATGCGTCGCCATCAACTGCAGTCCCACAGGCCGCATGACGATCCAGAACCCACCGCAAAAAGACCCAGAGTAGATTCTGCCCCAACGAGTTTACTTCAGGAATTGTGCAACTATTCTCACATCATTAATTCTCACATTCAGAATTCACACATCGTAACAAAAAAGCACAAAACAATTCCTGTAGAGAATTTAAGGAAGTTATAAAACTCATTCAAATATATTATTACTCATTCATTCATGAGCGTTATACATTATCACACCGAATTGGTTGTTTTTTCGATGATTTAACTTTCAAATTCGTTCTTTATCGTGGGGAAGATGCTGCCAAAGTATATGTAACCAGGCTGAAGTCTCACCTGAGCGCTATCTATTATAAATATTTAAATCCCATCTACCAATGAAGCCCTCAACAGACTCGGAAGATAATGGATTTTTAATCGCTGATAATTTCGGTAATCGTTGAAAACCATTCTAGTTGATTGGTATCAGAATAAAAAATCATTGTCACCTGACGAGAGAGAAAATATATTAAACTGCATCTTGATGCAATTTGAATCATAAGTTAGCGAATTTCGTTTCAATAATTTTCCATAATTTCAGCGGCTATGACAGCCACTTGTTCATGAAAAAGTTGTTCACTAATAAGAATGAAGGATTCAATAGTTTTATCAAATTCCAACGTCAGTGTCGCAATTTGAAAATTTTTATTCCAGAATCATTTGTGGCTCTTCTACGCCTTCGTAAAAAAACATTTTTGACAACATTACGAGGTTGTCAGTGATAGCTCCACCTCGAAGGATATCCTGGATTTTATACTAAAAACTTACACCTTTTTTTGGAATTCATTATTTTTTTGCAAACATGACTTGTTACGAAAAACGTTTTGTTTTCTTTTTGGAACGAATTTTTTGAAGCAGATATATGAGTGAATTGATCTAATTGATGGAACGGAATTACAGTATTTTACAAAATACATATTTATAACACCATGATGATCTATTAAGAAGAAACTAGAAAACACAACAGTGAAAAGGAGGATTATCCTGAGAGAAGAGCGGTAAAAAAAGGGTATGAAAAAAATTCAGTTTTGAGGTTTTCAGTTTTTTTTAAGTGACATTTCATTTTATAAAACCCATGAAACCCTTTTCAGGGATATTTGGAAGACATTTCCATCTGTATCGCCGATGCTAACTTTGAGTTATGAAAATTCATTCATCTTTCAGCTCACATCTTTTTTGACGACGCCTTCATCAGATATGAGGGAGATCCGGAGCCACATATCAACCAGTATGTAGAGAATCTTATAGAATCCGTCAATTACGCAGCGAGCCAAGTACACGAAACAAATGTTCGCGTCAAACCTCCGGTCATTTATCCCACTCCTTATGGAGGTAGATTAGTTTGGACTCTACCAGGAAAAACATTGATGATAGCGCACCTGAAAGACAAAGCAAAAATCAGAGCAAAGAAACGATGGTCCCAAGTTATGTACATGTATTACCTTCTTGGATTTAGGTAAGGTTTATAATCACTCACTGAAACTTTTGATTAATTTATTTGGTCCAAAGTTTTATCAATACATGTGATGATATCAAAAATGTTTCTACCTAAACAAAATATTTGATTTAATGTGCACTATGCTTTGTTTTTATATTTAAAAATATCATTGAGGTGAGCTTGAGAGATAAGATGAAGCTCCAAATCCTAGATATCTTGTTTTCTGTTATCGTCGACCATACTTTTTGCAGATGACAGACGAACAGGATGTTTAAAAATTTTCATTTTCGTTTCTTCATATTAAGTTTCTGTGCAAATTCGTGATGTTTGGCAAAACTGTATAGTATCGCGATATTTCACCTTCAATAATTGAACTGGCGTGTTCTACGCTATGCTCATGAACGAAATAGATACAGTAACTCTTTAAGATGGGACCATCAATTTAATGGTCATCAGGTCATCAAACTGTAATAGTTCTTTTCGTCAGAAAAGGTAATCTGGATTACTTAACTCCACTGTTCTTCAATATTTTTGTTTTATTGAAATAGAAGTGAAATATGTAGGTATTATCCTTGATCCTGGAACGTTAATTCGGAAAAGGTTTTACAGACTTGAAGCTTCAGGCCCAAACATCCGTTGTTGGATTTATATTCGTTCGTGATTATTGGCAACTGCCTGGTGGTCAACAGGTTAACAGCGGATCCCTGTATTGTATAGAGTCGGGCCTCCCTGAGTGAGTCAGTGTATCCTACCTCCTCTTCACATTTTCTGGGAGAGAAAAGCTGTATGAATACAATAATGTGCATATTAATAATTGTTCATACAGGCTTAGGTGAAGCGTATCGATTACTAGTCGATACTAACTAAAAGTCACAGCATCTGGAAACAACCTACATCAGTCCCATACAGTCATGATCCCAAGCAGAGAGGACTGAATCATTCAGATGGAAGAAACCATAAGTGTTTAAAAACACCTTCAGAGTCTAGTTCACATGTATACAGTCGCCGACCAAGGAAAGTGGTATCAGCCTGTCTAGAGTTTTATACAACCTTATTTGGGTTGGAAATCTACGTCATTGGTTTGTATGACGGAAGAGAGGTGAAAATCAACCGAATATATAGATCAATATAAATATTTCCAGTCAGCCAAGCGATTCTGGAGGCATTTGGGTCTCACCGGGAAACGTCCAAGTTGATAGTGAACTGTCAAAAAAGCACTTCCAATATCATTGGCATCATTTCAGGCGTTGCCAAATGAATACTAAATATCTGAAAGGATCGGTCTAGTTACAGGCTACTGTCTTCTGATTCAGCACATGGATGGACTTGTTCTCTCGGAAGAGGGTACATGTCTCTATCTCTTTATTTTTCGGGTTTGAGGGCCGTCGATTTTTGTAATTTCTTCCTGACGTTACGCTGACGGGAGTGGCTAGCTTCTTCAGAGGTCTATGCATCCTGAGTTTATCTCCAATGGCTTGACCCAGGTTGTTTGGTATGCTAATACCTGTACCTAGATTAGGTAAATTGCGTGAAGCATGTTTATGTTGACGCAGGTAGTCTGGTGTGATAATACCTCCCTGCTTTGGAGATGAAGGGGACGCTCTGAACCTTTTCCTAGACCACTTGAACGCTCAACACCCCAGCATCGAGTTTACCATGAAGACTAGACAGGACCAACGGATAGAATTTCTAGATGTTCTCATCTAACGATGTGGAGAGTAACAAAGTAACCGAAGAGAGTAACAAAGTGTACCGAAAACTGATAGAGAGGAGTCATCTCTACTCTAACTGAATGGGCTCTAAGCATATGCGAACCAGAGCATCTGTTTAAATCTGTTTAAAATATGTTTTTTCATTAACCAGCTGTCGCACCCCTACGAACGACAACACTCAAAAGTCAAAACTAGTGCGAGCTAGGACTAACGAGGTCTTACCTTTTAACGTGTGATTCCTAACACGGGTTGGACGATAGCAAGTGAAAATCGATCGTTCAGCCTGGGGCTTGAACCAGCGACCAACCAACACGGCGGTCGATTTGAGTGAGCAAGGCACCCACGTCGAACCTACTGGCTACCGTCCGACCATCTAGAGCAGGGGTTTCCAAAAATCATATACTACATGGATCAATAAGTCCCGAGACTAACCCAGAGATGGCGCTCTTAGTAAACCAGTAACCACGTCTTTCTAGAGTACTAACCTTTGCTTGAAACGTGTCGAAATTTTAAGTCGATCGGACCAGAAACAGCTGAGTTATCGAGGTTAGAGTAAAGTCGTTTTGTAGTTTGTTTAAAAAATGGAAAAAACCGAGTTCCGTGTTCTGATAAAACATTGTTTTTTAATGGGTAAAAACACCGTGCAAGCGAAAGAATGGATTGAAAAATGTTACCCGGACTCTTGTCCATCAAAAGCAACGATTTGTCGGTGGTTTGCCGAGTTTAAACGTGGTCGTACCGACACAAATGACGCAGAACGCTCGGGTAGACCTGTGGAAGCTGTTACACCGGAAAATGTGAGTGAAGTGACAAAAATTGTAATGAAAGATCGTAAAGTGAAGCTCCGTGAGATTGCTGAGATGACACAGATATCATATGGAAGTGTATTTACTATCCTTCATGAAAAATTGAGCATGAAAAAGGTTTTTTCTAAGTGGGTGCTGCGATTGCTTTCGATGGAACAAAAACAGCAACGAGTCGATGATTCAGAAAGCTGTTTATCGCTATTTACTCGCAACAAAAAAGATTTCTGGCGTCGTTACGTGACCATGGACGAAACATGGATACATCACTACACTCCAGAGTCAAAGCGGCAGTCATCTGAGTGGCGCACAGCTGGCGAAAGCCGTTCGAAACGTCCGAAAACGCAGCAGTCAGCTGGCAAAGTGATGGCGTCAGTTTTTTGGGATGCGCATGGCGTGATTTTCATTGACTACCTCGAAAAAGGTAAATCGATCAACAGTGATTATTATATTGACTTACTGGTACGTTTGAAGGAGGAAATCGCAAAAAAACGACCGCACATGCAGAGAAAAAAAATCCTTTTTCACCAAGATAATGCACCTTGCCACAGGTCGATGAAAACAATGGCAAAATTAAACGAATTGGGCTTTGATCTGCTTCCCCACCCCCCATACTCACCAGATTTAGCCCCCAGTGACTACTGGCTCTTTGCTGATCTTAAAAAAATGCTCCAGGGAAAACGATTTGGCTCAAATGATGAGGTCATCGCTGAAACTGAAACTTATTTTGAAGCGAAAGATACATTTTTTTATAAACATGGTATTGAAAAATTGGAAAAGCGTTGGAACCATTGTATCACCCTAAAAGGAGATTATGTTGATGAATAAAAAGAAATTTTGTAAAAAAAATGTTGTTTTCATTGTTAGTCTCGGGAACTTATTGATCCATTAAAATATAATTTTATAGTATTTATTTCGAAACTTGTTGTTGATTGCCTTTGATTAAAATATCAACATTAGGAGTAATGGAACTTATCTTCACTGTTAAGTTCTCTTCAACACTTATTCTGCTTGTATATTTATTTTCCATGTACAGGAGTTCAGAAAATCTACTCTCACACAAGTAACTCGAAACAAATGGAATCAAAAGTAGCAGAGCTTGCCGGAAGAGCAAATGGTTTTCGGTTTTACATCCGATCCAGAAATTAGTTAAAGATTTCTCTTTAAAATAATCTTCCATTGAATTATCTTCTGTAAGGTCGATAAAACTTTCTTTCAGTTCAAATTCATTTGGTGAGATTCCAGAAAAAGGATTTCTGATCCAGTCCACTTTTGAATAATCTTCAGAGAAATACTTCTTGAAGCTTTTCTTGAAGGCCTTCCAAGTGAACAATGATATCTGCAACCACATTTGGCATTGGATATTTCATTTTCTTCAAAAAATGATGATAGAGTTGGGAATGCAGATAAATTCTCATCCTGTATTTGTGAACAAATCAGAACCAACTTTCTCTTGAAAGAGTTTATTTTGTCACTGGCTGTGAAGGCTGTTGTGTTTGGTCCCTGAAGTCCCAAGTTCAGTGTGTTAAGTTTGTCAAAAATGTCTTGACATCCATTCTTCATCAGCAAACAATTTTTTCATGTCATGATTTTTTTCACTTGAAAACATGAAAACTCCTGATCTCAGTTCAAAGAGAAGGTTCAAAATTTTCCCGCGAGATAACCACCTCACTTCTGTATGCAGGAGTAAAGTTTTGAACATTTCTTCACACATCAAGGAGATGTGTGAAGCATCTGATAGAACGGAGTTAAGATTTTCCTGCATACTTTTAGCAGCTAATACTTCTCGATGGGTGTTCTAGACCTGTCAATTTTCCTGACATAGCTTTTGCCCCATCGATACACAAGCCAATACACTTGGACAAGGGAATGCCTGCTTTGACCACATATTCAATTATCTTAAAAATGAGTTCCGCTGTAGTATTTGATTCAAGTAGTTTGCAGAAAAAAAACTATTCTATCACCTCTTCATTATAATCAAATCGCACGAAAACAAGTAGCTGTGCCATGTTTGCAACTTCAGTGCTTTCGTCAACTTGAAGTGCAAAATAAGGGCATTCTTTGAATTTTGAAGCCAGTTGTTTTTCAATATTATTAGACATATCGTCAATTCGTTTTTTTACAGTGTTATTTGACAATGATATTTTTTTAATTTCTTTGGCTGCCTTTTCTCCTAACACGGCTTGAACCATATCCACAGCGGCCGGCAGTAAAAGCATCTCACCTATTGTGTGAGGCTTTTCATCTTTTGCAATTCTTAAACTAGCAAGGTATGACCCCTTTATCAAGTTAGTATCAGTATTGAACCACTTCGTCAAACATTGAGTTCATTTCTTTAAAAAATTAGATTTTCTTTTAAAAAATTAAATGGGTTTATCAATCAAATCAGGGTGCTTAGTATTTTGGTGTCGCATCAGTAAGGAAGGCTTCACGGATTGGTTCGAAAGTGTTTCAAGACATACAACAACACATTGAGGAATAGGAATGTCACTGGTTTCAGTCCCTGTCCTCACTAGAAAAGCGTACTGTAAGAAGCTTTCATCGTATTTACGATTGGCCGGTAATTTAGGTTTTTTAGCACAATCCTTTGAAGTGGAAGAGGACGTCAGAAATCGTTTCATAGTTCAGTTTTTTATACGAAATCAGAATTGATAATTACCACACCCACAACGAACCTGTAATGCCAAGTTAAAGTAAAAGACAATCCTTTCAAAGACCCACAGGTAAAAAATGAAACATCCTTTGTTCACCAATTGTACTATCTGGGAATTCCTATGGAAAATTCCCGAAGTGTTTTATTATTTTATTGCCAAGTAATTATAAATTCCAATGTTATAGAAAAACAAAGATGTCAGGGTTATGGGTATTTCGTTTTTCTAGCGACCCGTGAGCATCACTCACGCGTACCACCTGAATCGTTCCCGCGTACCACTGGTGGTACGCATACCACCGGTTGGGAACCCCTGATGTAGAGGAAGAGCTGGGAAATCTTCAAGTGACCTTGAAATAAATATACAACGATTTGGATGCATTGTAGATAACTACTTTCCATCTGGTATCGTTCTCAGAGCATATTTAGAATATTCCTGTAGTGCTTCATAAAACATAAATTGTAATATATTTCCAGGATAATGGATAATGATGAACTCACTCCGACGAGAATCAAAAACCAGTCAAAAAATACTTATATTCTTGCTTTAGACGGAGATATTGATTTCAAACCAGAGGCAGTTCATTTATTGGTTGACTATATGAAGAAAAATGATGGTCTTGGAGCAGCATGTGGTAGAATCCATCCTATCGGAGCTGGTGCGATGGCTTGGTATCAGGTGTTTGAGTACGCAGTAGGACATTGGCTACAGAAGGCAACAGAACACGTTATTGGGTGTGTGCTGTGTAGCCCAGGATGTTTCTCGCTCTTCAGAGCAGGAGCCCTCATGGACGATAATGTTATGGGCAAGTACACAACGGTTTCTACTGAAGCAAGGCATTATGTTCAATATGATCAAGGTAAGATATTACTCTGAGAAGAAAACTGCGAGGGATGTGAAAATTGTGTTGATTTGAATGATACTCACCCTCGATATTTAAATTCAAGAAAATTATCACCGGAAACTTAATGTATTGTGAAGAAAAGAGAAGAGAAATGAAACTTTCTATGTTTTTATCACTTTTATTTGTAACTATCGTTGTTACTACAGTTTCGTCCTATAAGGAAATTTTCAAACTTACACAATAAACTAACTCAGTAACGTAACTGCAGTAACGTTAGTTACAAATGCAAGTGGTAAAAAACAGAAAGTTTCATTTCTCTATCCTTCATTATGATTTCCTACCACGTAGTAACAACGGCTACATCCATCAATTTATTAATGTATTGTCTTGAAGTTTTTCACTTCTCCATTAGTTGATTTTCTCTTCAGAAGATATATTGAGTATGCTTGAGTGCAGAAGTTCAAGCAGGATAAAAGTCCACTTCAGATGTTATTGTAATGACCGTTAGAATAATAGTTTCCTAAATATCACAAATTGAAACAGATCTATGAATAAATTGTTCAGAATGTAATTCATTTTGAGCTAAAAAGCAATGAGATATCGATCAAAAAAATACTTCTCCCACACAACTGAAACTGTAACCCTCTTCTGAAGGCGCCTTTCTAGTTCAGATCATATTTTGGTAACATCAAGCTGGTTGATGAAACATGCGCTGAGAAAATAATTACAGTTCTAGTATGTGGCAAGTTTTTCAGAAAAATACAATTGAATCCGGTGGGCGGTGATCAAATGGTATATCTGATCTATATTATAACTTATCGATAAACCATTATTGAATGGGAGAAATCTATTATTTCACCGAAGAAGAAACATATCTCTCTGTAAATTCACGCATAGATGTATTCGACTCTGTCGTTAGCGAATTATAATAATTATCATTATTGATCCCATGAAACAAGAATATTTATAACAGGGGTACAATTCCAAATAATAATTGAATTGAATATTCGAATATTCATCAGTTCAGCACATACAGTGTATAACGGTTACGGTACATATTTTTACAAAATCCCGAAACACGTCCAATTTAAATTATAATTTGATGTACTTCAACGGTAAAATGCTACCCTTGCCTTCAACCACCGTCGAATGACAGGTACAACCCTCAATTTTTTAAATGAAAAGTGTAGGCTCGTGATATATCATTTGAAAGGTCTCTTCATTCTTTATTAAAAAATGTTATCTCTTCCAAGTTTATTGCAACAATTAAGATAAAATACATTAAAATCATATGGTTGCCGAAATGCGATAAAATACACTCAAAACTTATTACAATATAGTCGAAACTTATTTTATGTTGAGATATTGATAATAAGAAAATAAGCAAAAACTACAGCAATATTTTTTTAGATGGTATCCTTTAAAAAACTGTGAATAATTTCCGTGGCAACGTCACTTTGAAACGCCTTGTCAACATGTTTTGTATGTTACAACATTAGTTTTAACATACAACATTAGTTGTAGCATACAAAAGGTTGAAGTTTGTTAACTTCAAGTCCGACAAATGGTTAGATTAACGGAAATGCATAAAATAACAGTGTTACAAATGATTGGTTACGGAAATAAAACACACAGGAAGCAGCCCGCCTATTCCATGGAATAGGCGCCCATATCTCAAGGAACAATAAGCAAAATACAAAAGCAGTTTCGCGAGCTTGGTCATGTGGGACAGATAAAAAAACAGCTGTCGATGCAATGAGTGATGAACTCAAATTAGATGTGATGCCTGAGCAAAAGATGGACATGTTGGATAACAGTACCATCCAATTAGAAGACGTTGTTTTCTGATGAGTGTACTTTGTCTCTTAACGGTCATGCTAAGAGGCAAAATTGCCGCTATTGGTCAACGGAAAATCCCCACTGGATGAGAGAAGAGCACACGCAATGCCCTCAAAAGGTTAATGTTTGGACAAGGATTGTAGGAAACCATATCATTGGTCCCTTCTTCATTGAGGGCAACTTGAATGGCGATCATTATTTGGTACTACTTCAAAATGATGTCATAGTTTAGCAAATTTATATCCTGAATCAGGAAACCCTCAAGTTCCAGTGAATACGATATAGTTTCAGCAGGATGGAGCACCACCACATTACCAAGTTAATGTTCAGCAATCCCTCGATACAATATTTCCCAATCGGTGGATAGGGAGCGCGATCACCTGATCTTTCATCATAAAATTTCTTTTTATGGGGATATGTGAAGAGCAATGTGTACGGAACAAAACCTTCAGATTTGAATGACTTGAAAGAACGAATAACCCTTGCGATTAGGTTGGTTAAATGATGTCAGAAGACAGTTTCATTTGAGATTAGGATGTTGTCAAGACGTTTCATCACGTTTTGCGTTACATTTTAGTTTTTCAATGTATTTTATCGAATTTCGGTAATAAAATTCTTCAATAGAGAATGAAGAGACCTTTCAAATGATATATCACAAACCCATGCTTCCCATTTGAAAAATTGGGGGTTGTATCTGTCATTCGAAGAAGGTTGAAGGTAAGGCTGGCATTTTTACGTTGAAGTATGTCAAATTATATTTTTTTCTGTGACCGGAAAAAAGTTTGACATTTTATCTCTGATGATAGGTAACAAAATGTCACTTTTTATGAAATTACTTCATTCCCCGGAATAACTTATCGAACACTCAAAGTCCTTTTTTAAAAATCAATTTATTTAGTACAACAAAAATAATTAGACAAAGGTACGTCTTTACAGTAGGAAAGTTTGATTATGAATGCCGGCCAGTTCCCTGGAATCTTCGCAAGTCGGCTTATCTCCCGGTGTACGATTTCGTAGACTTAGCATTCTTTCTATGGGAACCGTGTTGGACGTTGATGTAATTCCTCCCCCACAAAATTCAACTCCGGAGGGAAAGCGAGGGAGTTGAACATAGGAAAGTTCTATGTCTCCTTTTGGGCCTTGACTGGGTCGTCGATGAATATAACATGGCAACATCAGCTTCTTATAACAGATGTACAGCAATACCGTGAACAATACTAAGTAAATGGTTATTGTCCACAAACTAGGGGTGTGTGAAATTCTACCAAATGACACGTCTGGTTGATTATTAATGATTTGAGTTTTAATTTCTTGAAGTTCGTCCAGTTTAATATCCTCTAACTGGATGCTGGAATTCAGGTTTGGAATGGATTCGACTTCTAGGCTCAGATCAGGTATTGGTTGGGCAGGGGTTCCTGGCTGATCAGGAGGTTCTGGTTGGGTGTTCATTGGTGGTTCTACGTCAGACGAAACTTGAATTGAGGCGTTGTCTTCGTTATGTCTGTCAGTATTATTCTCGACGGCATCGTCGCCAACATTTACCATAACAGATATGTCGTCTAAGTCTGGCAAACGATCTCTGATGGTTTGGATATCAAAAGAAGGCTGATATTCAGGGGTTTCTAAGACTGGATGGATAGGATTTGGTTGATTGACAAAAGTTGTAGGCTGAGGAGCTAAACGTGCGTCTCCGAGTATTTCGTCTAATTCGTCCCAGAAAGTTCTTGTTTCTTTGGTGTGAATTTCTATACGTGATAGAGCATCTGCATTTGTGTTAAGTTTGCCCTTTTTGTAGATTACATTATAATCGTACTCGTAGAGTTTAATACGCCATCGCAATAGCTTAAAATTTGGATCCTTCAAAGAAAACAGCCATTGTAACGGCTTGTCGTCAGTTAAAATGTTAAATTTCCGTCCAAACAGGTATGGGCGAAAATATTTAGTAGCCCAAACGATTGCCAACAGTTCTTTTTCAATAACCGAATAATTCTGTTCTGAATCATTCAGTGTTCTCGACGCACACGCCACAGGTAAGTCATTACCTGTTGGTCCCTGGGACAAGATGGCTCCTAATGCAACATTACTTGCATCGGTGGTCAAATTAAATGGTTTTGTGAAGTCGGGATATTGCAAGATAGGCTCATTTATCAAAAGATTTTTGCAAGTCTCGAAGCATGAACGAAATTCCTTATCATGTTCGATTTTCGCTCCCTTCTTCAGACATTTCGTTAAAGTTTTGGTGACCAGGGTGAGTTACTAGGTCTTATAATATTCTGGTCTAACATCTTTTCAATATGACTTTCAACCTCTTATTTATGTATGAATGGGTGTCTGTAAGATTTGGAATAAACAGGAGTTTCATCGAAAGTTTTTATGTTATGTTTAATTTTACTTGTAAAAGTAAGGGGCATGTTTTCCTGATAGAAGATATCAGAAAATCCCTTACATAAGTTGAAAATGTAATGTTTTTCTTCTTCGTTCAGGTGGTCTGTGCGAAAATTAGTGAAGTCAAAATTTGTTTTTTCGGAATCGTCAAAATTATTAAAATTCACTTCCTCTATAAATTTTCGATTGAATTTTTCTACTGAAATAGGTTCTGAAAAATCCGACTACGGGAGATTTTGTATTGTTTAGGATGGTTGTCAATGCTTTGCCGTTTTTTGCTAACGTTAAGCATTCCGGAATTTCATAATTGTGAAATTTTTGATGGGGTATTATTATTTCACCTTTAGCAATTGAAGTTTTTAATTGTATAATTTGTTCTGTTCGAGGTGCAACTGTGATTAAATTAATATTGTTTTGAGTTTTATGGTATTTCAGTTTGATTTGGGTATAAGGAGTTAAAAGAGGATTTTTACTGAAGTTTAAATTCGCTTGAAGCAGTTTCAAATTGTCAAGTCCTAGCAAATCGTCAAATATATTATGAAATTTAAACAAATAGAATTTCAAGTTATGGGGTTCTGGTAATCTGAATATTTCCGGAGCAGGTACCATTGTGCTGTGTTTATGAGCTAATTTCTGAAAGACAGTAGAGACTATGAAGGGGTCATTTCTAATATCATTTGGAAAAATTTTGAAGGCTATATCTGGATCAATGAATAATTTAGTAGACCCAGAATCAATTAAAAGCTTAAGATTGTAGTCAGGCAATAAAATATATAGTAATCATCCTAAATTGGAAGTATTGAAGGAAATAATTTGTGAATTTATGTTTGGTCGTTCATTGGAGGCAGATTCTGAAAATTTTCATCAAAATGAGGGTTTTCGTCAAAATTCTGAATCCGTGGACCTTCGCAATAATCGATATAAGCTATTTCTTCGTGACCTTGACCTTGGTCATCGAATGAGTAAGTGGGGCAGAACTGACTTTGGTCATCTACTGAAAAGTTTTCATCTTGATTTAATTCGGTATTATACAGCTCTTCGGAAATGAAGTTTTTTTGTTGGGGTTGTCTTGAAAAAAAGCCTTGCGAATTTTGTTGAAAATTGTTTGAAGTTTGTCGAGTGGAAACACTCATTGGGGTAGGTCGTGGAAATGTTCGGTTTTGATTTGGTTTGAAAACGTTTTGTTTTTGTTGCTGATTATTACCAAAAACTTGTGTCTTGGTGAAAAACTTTTGTGGCTGAATGTTTGGCTTCGAGTGAATTGGAATTGGTTGCGATGGGAAGTTGTTTTGCACCCGAAAGTGGTTATTTTGAGTATGATTATTAAATGGTTGTCTTGGCATGGGATTAAAATATCTTTGTTGTTGAACAGGTTGAGTTTGTTGTTGTAACGGTGGTCTTATGTTTACAGGAGTTGCTCTGGTTAAAGTTCTGCTAGAATAATTTTGAAAATAATGGATATTGTCTTCTTGGGTGACTAATTGTAATGCTTCATTAAGTGATTTAGGTCTCATACAACGGATAGTAGTACCTAATGGTTCTTTCAACCCTGACAAAAATGTTTTTAGAGTTAGGTTGTTGTAAAGTTTTTTTTTTTATTTTTGAAGCATCATCTACCTCATGCAAATCTATATAACTGCAAAGTAAATTGAGCAGATTGAGGCAACGGTCATGAAACTGTTGAGGTTTTTCATTATTTTGTTGCCGCATCATTACTAGATCCCTATTAAGGCAAGTTTCATCTCTTTGGTCTGCAAAGTTCCTAGACAGGGTGGCTTTGAGGTCATCACATGTAGAAACATTCTGTGTATTAATAATTTATTTGGCATTTCCGGTCAATTTGGAAATTAGGGAATTTAACAAATAAGTGTTCTGAAAATTGTCGGGATTCTGAGCATCATAAAATGTTCTAATTATACTGTCACAAACTGAAATGTATCTGTTTAGATCATTTGGGTTTCCGTCGAATTGAGGGACACAGTTTAAGTATTCTGTTTTGAATTGTTGTGCCATTTCTTTTTCAAAACTGGTTCGATTGAAATATTTGAAAATTGGTATGGGGAGTCAGCTGAAAGAATATCTAGTGATAAATTCTCAAGAATTGTTGTTAAATTTTCAATAGACATCAAGTTGTACTTACATCAGATGAATTGAGGCTCTGAGCATTATCCTATAAGGTCAACTTCTGGATTCACAATTTTTGTCTCCACCAGGTAGTATTCCTTGCAAATTTGGACAATATTGGTTCCAAATTTCGTTAGTTCACTGCTAATGGGGCCTTCCACGAATCTTCGATAGATTGGGTGTCCTGATATCCAAGGAGCCACTTCGTTTCAAACACCTTCACAAAGGAGCACCAACTGTTCGATAACCGATTAATCGTCAATACGAAAATTGTTCGTTCGATACGAATCAATCCCGGTTATCCTACCGACTGCGCCAAATAACTTATCGAACAAGTCCTTTTTTAAAAACCAATTCATTCAGTACAACAAAAATAATTAGACAAAGGTACGTCTTTACACTAGGAAAGTTTGATTATGAATGCCGGTCAGTTCCCTGGAATCTTCGCAAGTCGGCTTATCTCCCGGTGTACGCTTTCGTAGACTCAGCATTCTTTCTATGGGAACCGAGATGGACGTTGATGTAATTCCCGAGAAAAAAGTGAGTTCTTCTTTCACAGATATAAATACATATAAGTAAAGGTAGAAATTTTTTAAGAATATTTTCTTATACAAAAGATACATTTCTTTATACCAAAAAAACAATTATTAAATGTGCATTGCATGAATGGAAGATTCCACCATCTTTTTTTGTTTCAAGATGGAGTAGTAGAAAGCCAAAAAACTTTCTTTTCCAAAAATTAATCACTCCTAAAAATATAACCCCTTCAATTCATGAATGATATGTTCCTTGAACTATTCGGTACGACAGTCGAATTTTTTTGTGTTGAAATTATATTTTTTTCTGCCATGGACACAACTGACGTTGATGTACCTGGTCGCAAATTGGGTGTGGGTGTTATTTCAGCACTGCCAAACGTTCTAAACACTTTATTAAATATTTCTGTCCTGTGTGCTACCGATTCATCAGCATACCCTTAAGCGACCGTTAATGACTTCCAACCGCCATGTAGTGTCATCAAGTCTTCCCCAGATTCAACTGAAAGTGTAGCAGATGATCTTCGAAATGAATGACCTGTATACATATAAATTGGTATTTTCAAGTTGAAGAAAATTAGTACCTTCGGTAAAATTCAATATATTCTTCAATAACTACAAATCACCTGTTTACATCATTCTTTCTTTGCTTGAGTTTCACAAATTCGATAAGCTCTTGCAATCCCAAATACAACAACAACCTTGGCCATTAAATAAACTTCATCGAGAGCATTATTTAAAAAGTCACTAATATGTGTACTCGTAAATATCGCAGCTTACTTGGGCGTGTAACCTTTCCCATTTTGTTTCAGAAATGTAATTAGTTTGAAATATTTTGAAATGTCTACATTATTATTGGATTGCAACATACTTTTAATCATTGAATAAGTTGACCACACTGTTGATGGCTTTTGTTGCTGTGCCAGTTCTGAAAAATAAGCCAATAACACCGTCTCCGAGAAAGAACTGTATGTCTTTTTTATCTTCCATTCCATGAATCTTGAACACGCGGTTTCATAAATTTTACGCGATTTAGCTGGCAGTCATTTTTGTGACACTACTTTCGCTGCTTCTACTAACTCCGGTGGTGTCAGAGAAAACTCGGTATTAAACATTTTTCAAAATAACTACTGACCACGAAGTTCGCAGTTTTTAAATCAAATCACAGAATTAAATTGACATAAGCAGATCAAGCTTATTCCGTGACATTAAAAAATCGTAATTCATGCATGAATTGTGTGTATTTTCTATAATGTTATCCAATTTGGTACTGAAGAGCCTTACGGCAAATGTCTTAAGGAGAAACATCGATGTATACCAGTGGGGATGACAGTGTTCCATGTGAGTGCAATTTGTTACCATTCATTTAAAGTAAAACTCATGTGAATGATATTTGATTTTTATTCCGTAACGAATGTTCGAAATACAAACTGAGTAGAGGAAAATATCTTCTGTATAATTCAGTGTTCATATAAAAGTATTTGTTTCGAAAGAATTTTTTTCTTTCGTGTAATCCAATGTTTATATGAAAGTAGCTGTTTCAGGAGGACTTTCTTTCAGTTTGTGTCTGAAAGCTACTTCTTTGCATGATCTACACATCCATGTATAGAGTTACTCATTTTCAAATTGATTACTTTATTCTTTTCTTTGGAAGATTCCCTCATCCTTTTTTTTGTATCAAGATGGAGTAGTAGAAAGCCAAAAACTTTCTTTTCCAAAAATGAATCACTCCAAGAAATATAACCCCTTCAATTTAAATTGACGGAGATTTGATTTTCTATTGATTGGTTTCCTGCAACGCTATAAGTACAACAGCATACCTGTTTAAAAATGAACATTTTATTAAAACAACGAGCTATGTTGTCAGCGGATGTTCCTGCAATTCTGGAACCCTTAAGTACCAGTCGAAATGATGGTAAACGACCAGATGGTATGTCTCTCATACCATGGAAATACGGTAAACCTGTGGTATGGGACTTCACTTGCGTTGACACGGTCGCGGCTTCCCATCTAGCCGAAAGTTCCAAGTCTGCTGGTACTGCAGCATTGTCTGGCGAGAAATTGAAAAGAAAAAAATACCAAAATCTTGGAAACAACTATCTGTTTCATCCAGTAGCGGTTGAAACTTTTGGTGTTTATGGCCCCGAGTCTCTGTTATTCGTTCATGAACTCGGAAGGAGAATAGGCCAAGCGACGAAAGATCACCGTTCTACCCCTTTTTTGATATAAAGAATTAGTATTCAACGTGGCAATGCTGCTTCAGTACTAGGAACTATTCCTCCTTCACATAATTTTGATGAGATCATGCATTGCCTTAACTTCAGTATGGAACTGAAACCTCTTCGAAACAAGCCGATATATGTGTATATTCATCAGTCTCCAGGTCATTCTTGCCCCCCAAATATGAGTTGCAGTCCTCGTAGAACTGGTTCCCTTTCTGTGGAAGAGCTTCATGAAGCAAGAGCCGAATCGATCCCTCTACGAAACCCTTCTTCACTTGGAAGGATCGATCGCAGCTTGAGAAATGGGTCTTATGGAGATTCTGTGAAACATGTTCTTTCTTACGAATTAGTAGATAGTTGTCCTGAAAATCTAGAGAAGAAAATTGGATTGGATAATTTAGGAAACACTTGCTACATGAATAGCATTTTACAAGTGTTGTTCATAGTGAAGAATTTCAAGAACGAAGTTTTAATGATGAACGAGAACGGGAATGTTTCCTACTCATTCATCAAACTCAAACACCTGTTCATGCAGCTGCAGTTTCGTAAGAAGGTATCATCTTTCCCTCCAACCGGTTTCCTGGATTCTTTGAAGTCCACTAGATACTCCTTAGGACAACAAGAGGATTGTTCCGAATTCTTGGCTTTCTTGTTGAATACTCTTCGTGAGCAAAACAATAGCAAAGTCAATACTCCTGACCGCTCTGGACTGAATGATTCCGTACAGCCCATCTCGTCTTGTGTTTGTAAATATTTTTCTGGAAAAATCCTCACTTGTTTACTTTGTGGTAAATGTTCAAGAAGTACCGAAAACTTATGTGAATTTCTGGAACTTCATCTAGCTTTTCCTAATATGACTAATAACCAGTCCGTGCAAAGCTTATTGTTAAATCATCTGAAAATGAAATTTTTAACGGGTGATGATCGACTGTATTGTCAAACATGCGCCAAACTAACTGACTGTTATAAGGAAACAAGTATAGCTGAGGCACCAGTCAATCTGATAATAACACTGATGATTTTCAAACAAGACTTAACCTCTAACGGAAGCAAAAAACTCTTTGGAAGGTTCGAAATACATACATTTCAACCTAGTAGACCACTATTATAATATTCATGCAGTCATTGTTCACTGTGGTTCTGGCGTTGAATTTGGTCATTATTACGCCTTGATCAAAGAAGAAACGGACTGGTTTAAGTTTGACGATAGTCGTGTTACGAAGTGTTCTGGCGATGCATTGAATTTATTGAAGCCTCTGGAGACACCCTACATTTTGTTTTATAAGAGAGAGGACATTATTAGATCAAGATCTTCAGATGATGTGGTGCTGCAGGTTTTTCCGGGTTTTCCTGCAGCTGAAAAAGCAAATGCGCCACTGGAATCAATGAAGTTGCCCCGGAGCGCCAATTAATTTTTATTGTTATTTTTATTTTATATTTATCGTTGTTTAAAAATTCAAATTTCACATCGATAATTTTCTGACTTTTAACATATTGTAATAATATGTTTTTTTCAATATCAAATCGTCGTTTTTCCCGTCACAGAAAAAAATTTTGTATTATACACGGGAAAAATATTAGATTTTAGCGCTCGGTTTTTTGTCTCCCTCCGCGTCGCGTCGGGAGACAACCCAACCTCGAGCCAAAATCTAATACTTTTTCCCTTGTATAATAAATAACTATATATTTGACGTATTTCGGGATCTTTTTTAACTACGTACAGTAACCGAAATAATAAATTTATTCCATTTGGCTTTTACACACTGTATATACACACACCCATATATTCATATACACAGGCCGTTTTTTAACAAATTCCCCTATTGCTTTATCAGAAACCGTAAGACCTACAAACAAGTCGGTTGAATCGGACAGAAGTTTTCTATTTTGGAATATTAGAATAATCTCTTTCCATACAGAAAATATCGGTTGTTATTTTTGAAATATTCGTAAAAAACTAGAATTGTCGAATTTTTTATGGATCTGCCGTCTCCATTTCGAATGATGCAAAAAAAGGCAGAGGAATTTTCAGTACTGATTTGAATATTATTATGATCTGATCGAATATCGATCAGTTGCGGAACTGAACACGACCGCGGTAACCATCTCCGCTTCCCCGATTTCTATTCGTCACCTTAATATAACTTCAAATTTTATTTTATGACTCTTCAGCCAATCATAAAACTCGGTTAGCGAAAATTATCCGATACGAACCGCCGATTCTACAGTCCCCGTGGACTATTTTGCAGCCGGTTAATTTCTATGTATTGGTTTTTTTGGCCTTTGAGAATGCCGCCAATTTTAAATGTGCACAATATACTTCGACTATACTTTAGTAGGTAGTTCTCACTGTTGATTACATGGGGTATGTAAAAATTAGAGTTGAGAAATTAGTTTTTAATACGTTAATCACTACGAAAAACAAAACATGTCGTGATATTTTTGGAAATAAAGTTTGTGCAGATCAAATCGTTCTCGATGTAGTTTGTGGAGCTGAAGCTAAATTCCATTCAAATTCAGTAGGATTTCTGAAAAAATTCGTAATTTTTCAAAATAACACAAGTGTCACCTCTGAAATGTGAACTGACAGGTACTTCCTTTCAGGCGAGGACCGATGGCTCTGTACATTATTGCTACAAAGAGGTTACCGAGTGGAATACTCGGCTGCATCTGATGCATATACTCACTGTCCAGAAGGTTTCAATGAATTTTTCACTCAGAGAAGAAGATGGATGCCTTCAACAACAGCTAATATAATGGATCTTCTGACAGATTATAAATATATTGTCAAGCAAAACGACAATATTTCCACTTTATACATATTATATCAAGTAAGATGAACATGTTGTCAACATTTCATGAAAGATAAGATTTTGATACTCATTCACATATAGTAGTGATTATTCGGAATGAATTATTGTTATCTCACCCCATCTAAGTGAAATTTGTGGAAGATTATTGTTGATAGTGAATGAAAGCTAGGGAATTTCGTTTGCCAGTTACCAAAGTTTCAGACCTCAGAGTATCAAAAGACAATAGAGAAGTCTTTTACATCCTTACATTGAAGGCACCATGACTTTGTTTGTTTACGGGAAGTAAGTTGGACCATAAAACAGTGGCGGTTGGTTTAGCTGATAATCGGAGGGATAGTATATATTTATAAAATAATCATTTCAGGTGAAAAATGAATTCTGTTCAAATAGTTCCTACAGGAAATCTGATTTATTATTGATAATTATGGAAATGAGGCCAGTTTTTCTACCACAGTAGGAGATCTCCTACTTACCACCTACTAGATTTTTATTTATGTATGGCTTTATAATAAAGCACGTGGTTTACTGGGTTAAAATTAAATCATCTCATATAAACTAATTCATAACAATGATAAAGTTAATTTCAAAAGCAATGAACTTTGCTTCATAAAATCGAATGAAGAAATTTGTGGTTTATTCTCAGATTTGATAAACAAGCGGTACGGTTTGTGAGGTCCGATATAAAAAATTTACGATTAGAAATCATGATTCAATTCAAAATTGCTATCTAGGGGTCTTTGTGGACCGACATTATGAAAGGGGATATTTTTTATGTTTAATGACATTTTTTTGGTCCTATCCTTATAAATGAAGTCTTTGAAACTAGTTTATATTATTTCATTATTTGACCAAAAAAACCAAAAAAAGTTAAAAAAATGACAACCGCATTTCTTATTGAATATTGTCTGTATGCAACGCAAGAACCTTGTGCAAAGAAAGGAAAATCAAAACGGAAATAATATTTTTTTTGTGACGTAAGTTGGTTGTTAAGTGAGCAATAACAGATTCAACACCGGTTGCACAAGAATAACTATTTAGTATACAAATTGAATATTGAGCAGAAAGCTTTCTATCTGTTGATCCCTGAATGAATATGACCTATGGCACACATATGAAAAATATATTATTCATTTTTGAATACCGTTTTTTTCATTTACGTTAACGATTTTTCGTAATTATAAAATTCGTCAGCATGAATTATTAAAAAAAACATAATGTCGGTCCATAAAAACCCCTAGATACCAATTTTGAATGAAATTACATAACAGTATCAAACCTCAATCGTAATTATATTCATGATTTCTAATCGAAAATTCTTTATATGAGACCTCATAAAACGTACAGCTTGTTCATCAAATCTGAGAATAAATCACAAACATCTTCATCTGATTATATGAAGCAAAGTTCATTACCGTGTTAGGAATCACACGTTAAAAGGTAAGACCTCGTTAGTCCTCAGCTCGCACAAGCTTCTCAACTTCTGATAGTTGTCGTTAGTATGGGGGCGACAGCTGAATAACGGAAAAACAGATTTCAAACAGAAAATTCATTACTTTTAAAATTAAAATTTATCATTGTTATGAATTAGTTCATTTGAAATAATTCAATTGTAACCCAGTAAACCACGCGCTTTATTATAAAGCCATACATGAATAAAAATCTAGTAAGTGGTAGAAAAACTGACCTCATTTCCATAATCATTAATAATAAATCAGATTTCCTGTAGGAACTATTCAAACAGAAAACATTTTCACCTTAAATATTTATTTTATCAATATATATCCCTCCGATTATCAACTGAACCAGCCGCCACTGTTTTATGGTCCAACTTACTTCAAATGTAAACAAACTCTCCATAACCCCTCATGACCCGCCACCCTCCCCCTCGCTAATTAATTGTACACAAAAGGATAGTACGATACCCGTTTCAAAATACTGAAACGAATTAAAGAATTAACTGTCTTAATCAAATTTATTTTTAACAATATTTCACTATCACAACTAATTTATGTACAACACTTAGTAACTAACGCTTAATTTATCTTCACAATTAGATTCCTTTCCTTAAACGCACGATTCACTTTCTAAGTACAGACTACTCCTCGGAACGGAGAGCGACCTTTTATATATCGTCAACGAACGTTCCGGATTTCTCTGCGGATATCGGGACCCATCCACACCTTTCCCGCTGTTTCGCGATCAGACATGCGTTTGCTGACTGGGACATCGGTCAGGGCCGGCTTCAGATTCATTACAATACATATATTGTATTGAAGATTCTGCCAGAAGTCCATGAATCTTCTTGCCATCCAGGTGATCAATGTTTGTTTGGCAAAGCGTAAAGCGATGCCAATGACAGGTTCTGGTCCGATGAAGCTACTTGCAGGAACCTCCTTTGCAAGTGAGTCAGCAGCTTCATTGCCTTCCAGACCAGTATGGCCAGGAATCCAGACCAGAGACAATCTGCTGCACCAGAACCGGAGGGGTTTTGGATCCATGTTGGTTCACACAACAACTATCTGCTCTTAATATTTATTTCTCCCGGAGGATCCAGTCCTCTCTACTCGGGAATAGTACTTTATGAGGCAGTTTGTAGTTGCCAGTTGGAGGCATAAAGTCAGAGGTCATTTCCAGAATGCTGTCACTTCCAGTATCAACCAACAGTCCGTTGCACTCTGCACTGAATTGATTTGTGCAATTGTCAATGTGCAAAAGTCTGCATGTAGTCCATCTAGCCTCTCTCTCCAGAAGAATGTGGAGAGGAGGTAAATCTAGAAGGATATCCATGGCCACTGACGGTGTGTTACTAATGGCACCACTGATGGCCAGACAAGCCTGTCTTTGTAAGCCAGAGAGCTTTGCCTGGGCCGTTTTCTGTAAAGCCTTCGGCCACCAGGTAATTGCACCATAAGTGATCATTGATCTGACAATCATCACATAAATCCAATGGATTTGTTTGAGACCTAAACCCCAAGTTTTACCACAAATCTTTCGACATGTCCATAGAGACAGTCTGGCTTTGTGTAAAACTTTTTCCAAGTGAGCGTACCAGATGAGTCTTTTATCAAGGACAATGCCAAGATATTTCACCTCCGTTCCAAATGGAATGCTGGGGTTGCTGGGGTTGACAGACATCTGCTCCCTCAGGCACCAACTGTGAACATCGTCCAAAGTGCTTTGGAGAATATTACAAGCTACCCTTTCTTACGTGGACCTCGCCAAGATGACAAGGTCGTCTGCGTAAGCTTGCAGATCTACTTTTCTTCTGTCGAGGGCATCAAGCAGACTATCCATCAGGAGCGGCTACAGAAGGGGAGATAGTACCCCCACCTTGAGGGCAGCCCCTGATGACCCTGAACCCAATGGTCTCTCCTTGAAATGTCGAAGTTGCCGTTCTGTTTACCAGCATGGCATAGATTCAGCCAGTTATGGTCGATTATATACCTTTCCTAGCCAAAGACAATCCTATAGATTTAGGTAGTGTATATTTAATGCTCCTTCGCCACGCCACTTTTCAGACCACTTACGTTTATCAAATTAGAACAAATAAATTCGATTTGTGAACATGATCAGTTGGTTCCTTGAGGATAGGGATATAACCAACTCGGTGGTTGTCTAACCATTATTCATCTTAGCTACTTTTAGACCACTCTAAAAGTTACCTCGTTATTTTTTTGCTGTTTTCGGCAATAATGTTCTGAACTCCATCAAATTCATTTGAAATATAAATACTAATGGACAAATCGTCTGACCTTTCCAGGGTTTCCTGATGGTTGGTACAGTTATTGGACCTGGAACTATATTCCTCATGTTGGTGGGAGCATTTATTTCAGCTTTCAACATATCCCAATATGACAGTTTGATCTTAAATGCCGTGCCAGTTTTACTTTTCGTTATCATTTGCAGTTGTTGTAAGTCAGATACGCAGGTGAGTAAAGAGATCATTCAGATACATAGCGCATTTTATTCGATTATCTGTCTATTGAAAAAAAAGCGAGAGTGCTTTAGACCACACGATTGTAAAACTTCTTTCGCTCCATCTTTATGTATGAATATAGATGGATGTCACACCAATAGGTGGTTCCACTTATGTCTCACTTGCGTTTACGCAGTAATTTTATTGAGTACTTTTCTTGGTTATTCATATTTTGTCTTCAATCAAGGACCGCCTGCCCGGTACTGACGATGCCCAATAGGCAGAAACAGCTGTCCGGTTTAATTCGTGAGGTTGCAGTCAATAGCTGGGCTGTTACAAAGAAAACTCTTTGTTATATTACCCATCCCGATTTACGAAACCAAAGTTTGTCTAATTTCAGTAAAATTCTGATCCAAAATTCTTATCCTAAATCTTTAGTAAACATAATTTTATTTTGTGAAAGAACAAACTTTCAAAATAATAATGAAGAAGTTGAACATAACAACGTTATACCTTCATTCATATATAAATCACTCCCATATATTCAAGAATTGACACCAAAATTAATTAATGTATTCCGAAATAATAACCTCAAAATATCTAAAACAAAAGTCACTTCTATATCTAAATTATACAGTAAAGTAAAAGCTCCAATTTCAAATAAACAAAAATCCAATTTAGTATACAAAATTTCTTGTATGGACTGTTCTAAAACATATATAGGATAAACATCTAGACCTCTAAGTAGTCGCATCACTTCCCATAAGAGCGACTGTAGACGAAATGTTAATTCTTGTGCATTAACAGAACATGTTAATTCGGAGGATCATAAAATGAATTTTGAAAATCCAAATATTTTAGATAGAGAAACCAATACAACTGAAAGAATATTTTTGGAAATGATACATATTAATAACGAAGAACATTCAATGAATAAACGAACTGATATTGATAGTATTAGTAAAATTTACACCTACTGAAATATGATAAAGAAAATAAAAGATCTAGTTATTCGAGTATCATTCAGAATTTTCCACTTGACATTGTCAGCTAAAATTTTTATCAACTGTCACTATTTAATGTTTTTCTATCTGTTTTTGAACCATTTTATATTTTATTCTCACGTTAGTAAGTTCTCCATATTTATATATTTTTTACAAGATATATAATCTTATTTTGGGAAAGAAAGTTTTTGGCTTTCTACTACTCCATCTCGATACAAAAAAAAAATTCAAATAATCTTATTATTGTAGTTGTCCTGACGAAGGTGTGAAATATACCGAAAGCTTGACATATAACAAAGAGTTTTCTTCGTAACAGCCCAGCTATTGACTGCAACCTCACGAATTAAACCGATTTATAGTTAATCCAGTCACTAATTATTCTGTTACATATATATACATATATATACATATATATATATATATATATATATATATATATATATATATATATATATATATATATATATATATATATATATATATATATATATATATATACAGGGTGTCCCTGGACTTCCTCTTTTCCTCTCGGGAATGTATAGATGGGGTCAAAATATCACCAGTACTTCATATAACTTTTTTTCCTAAAATCCTTCGTTACCAAGTAACGGGCCCTCGAAGTTACAAAATGAAAAATATTTTTCTTTCATAACTTTTCAAGTGAATATTCAAAATCATCCAAATTTTGGTAATTGACTAAACAAATGAATTCCTTCGATGAGCTTTCATGCAGGAGTCAGTTGTTGTGCTACAAAGTCAGGAACGGACTACCCCCGATGGTCCACACCCCAAAACTTTGAAATGACAGATATTTTTCAATATTTTTCAACAAATTAAGGTTACTTGGACAATTTTATGTATAAAAGTACTCGTGTGGAAAGTTGATCGGAGCAACGAGTCTTGATAAAAATATAGTTTCACTCGACGACATCAAACCCGCTCGTCCATTATTATTTGAAATGAATAATTATCAAAGCAGAAATAATAATGATAACGTTAATTCAACAACATTTATCCTGAGATGTCTACCATTATTCGAAAATATTAGTTTTTGAGGAAAATGGAAATGATAGGTAAAATGTTCATAACGAATTTTTATAATGCAAACACGTTTAACTAACGAAACTCGAGAGCCTCAAGAGCAAACAGAAATGAAAAATCCGCTACAGAAACTGCTCGATATGACCACCTTCTCCCTCTATACATTTTCTTAGTCTGCGAAGACACCCTCTCTGTACTTGAAATAGCATTCCAGGGTCGTTTCGTATGGCTTCACAATGTAATGTTATTCTATTCAACAATGCATCTCTTGTGTGAATAGGTGTAGCGTAAACAAGGCTTTTTAGATGCCCCCACAGAAAGAAATCCAATGGATTTAAATCAGGAGACCGCGATGGCCATGAATATGGCCCACCTCTACCAATCCATCTATTGTGGAAAATATGGTTCAGATGGTCAGGCACAATCAAACTAAAATGAGGAGGGGCGTCATCATGCATAAACCACATATCTCTTCGGGTTTGCAATGGAACATGTTCCAAAAGTCCATTCAAATCGTTCTGAATGAACTCCAAATAACGTTCTCCATTCAATCGGTCCTGTAGAACGAATGGTCCTATAAGATGGTTTCCTATGATACCAGCCCAAACATTCACGTTGAATTTCCGTTGGTGTTTGGTTTGCAATATCCCATGGGGATTTTCTTCGGCCCATATATGGAGATTATGAGAGTTGATAACTCCATCTCTACTGAAACCTGCTTCATCAATGAATAAAACTCGATTAATAAAAGTCATATCCTCTCTTTGCCTATCCATGAACCAATTGGCATATTCCAGTCGTGCTGGAAAATCTTGAGGTGTCATGGCATGTACCTTCTGGATGTGAAATGGGTGGAGCAGTTGTTCCCTAATTATTCTATGAATAGTGGACTTGGATGTATGGAACTGTTCTGATAGATTTCTGATGCTCATTGAAGGATCATCAGCGACGGCTTCCAAAATATTTTCCTCCAATACAACGGTACGTACAGTCCTAGGAGCGCCCTCACCACCTCGTTTTGGCAAAACTGTACCTACAATAATATCGAAATAAAACAACGTGCTCAAATTAATTATCAATTATTACATACCTGTCTCCCTCAAGCTGCGATCGACACGCTCGAATGTTTCTCTTGACGGTACCGTTCGATTGGGAAAATGTTCGGAATACAGACGACGAGCTTCTGCAGCATTACAAAATGCTCGTCCATAAAATACATGCATATCTGCATATTGATTGAATGTAAACTGTTCGGCCATATCAAAAAAATTCAAAATATCCTATAGAATATTGACAATACAATGATAGTCATATGACAACGCACCACTCAACAAAACAAAATCGCATTCCAGTTTCTCATTTTTTATCAAAACTTCCTAAAAGGTTTTTTTGTCAACATCTGTGAAAGAAATGGAACATAATTATTCCCTGGTTATTTTTCACCTGATCATGTGCAGCCGTTTTTGTAGTTCATTCGTTTGCTTTTTATTAGTATAGTAAATATTTTTTCCGATGTGCGTTTTTTCAGCTAAATTTAGATTCGTGTTAAAGAATTTCTCTCATAAAATTATAATTATCAGTGAAACTCCTCAACAGTTTAGCTGTGAAGAAGAATTTGAAACATTCGAATGTTGAGTTTCATGAGATTCAGATAACTGATCAACACGAAACGTGATTATTCCACACGTATTATGTACATACAAAATATGGAATGAATTCGATATTTCATAGTAGAGTAGCTTGTTAGTTTAAAAACACCACGAATCTACAGAACTTGATATTTCTTTTGAAAAAATATCTGCTATCACAATTGTGACTTAAACTTCCATATAAGTACTGTACTTTTTGTTAACGACTTCATTTTAGCATACTTTGTATTATTCCTGTTATAAATGTTGTTGAATTAACGTTATCATTATTATTTCTGCTTTGATAATTATTCATTTCAAATAATGGTGGACGAGCGGGTTTGATGTCGTCGAGTAGAACTACATTTTTATCAAGACTCGTTGCTCCGATCGACTTTCCACACGAGTACTTTTATTCATAAAATTGTCCAAGTAACCTTATTTTGTTGAAAAATATTGAAAAATATCTGTCATTTCAAAGTTTTGGGGTGTGGACCATCGGGGGTAGTCCGTTCCTGACTTTGTAGCAAAACAACTGACTCCTGCATGAAAGCTCATCGACGGAATTCATTTGTTTAGTCAATCACCAAAATTTGGATGATTTTGAATATTCACTTGAAAAGTTATCAAAGAAAAACATTTTTCATTTTGTAACTTCGAGGGCCCGTAACTTGGTTACGAAGACTTTTAGGAAAAAAAGTTGGACAGTACTTCTTGATCATTTCCATATTGATTTCAATTTAAGAGCCGCCGGTATACAGCTGTTTCAGCCTATTGGGCATCGTCAGTACGAGCATCAGTACGGGCAGGCGGTCCTCGATTGAAGACAAAATGAGAAAAAACCAAGAAAGTACTTGATAAAAATAGCTGCGTAAACGCAAGCGAAACGTGAGTGGAACCACCTATTGGTGTGACACCCAAGTTAGCTTGCCAAGTTGCCAAGAGTTACCTATATTGTTTTGAAATTATCATTTGAAACTATTGGAGATAATTTTTTTTCAATGAAAATTTCCTGCTTTATGTAAATTATCGTTGATTGTCTCAATTGAACAAAAATGCAATACAAAGAATTGTGGAGAATTTCAGCCCATCGTATGAAAAAAATATCTGAAGTAACAGTAGATGAGCAACTGGTCGACTATTTTGAGGAAAAATTCAATAGTAACTACATTCCTATAAGTGTGCTATTCAGAGAAATTTTGTGCAAGTGGAAGAACCAAGTAAATACTATCCATGATGATAATTATACGCGATTCATAACACGGTGGTTTCATCAGTTGGACTGATATTTACAGTTTGAAAATTGTACGAGAATTGCCTTTTATGTTTCGGGATTTGGCAAGCCTAGTGTTGCAATCTGGCAACTGACAGCTCTATCGTAAAGTTGGACATTGTTGAGCTTATACGTACTCAGAATGTTTTGACATACGCGCCCTATTTGTGTTGTTTACGGTAACGCTAGTTGCACACACACCGATTTTGGACGACCGACTTTGTACCGGTCGTCCAAATTCCAATAGTAAACCACATGTGGGAACGGGACCTTGCACACATGCCTACCGGTGATCGTCGCTGATAAAATACCGGTGAGCAGCCGTCCACTGTCACTGTATCGCCGGCAGTACCGGGAAGTAGTGGCGTACATGACTAAATACACTTTTGCATACTCACCGGTTTTTTACCGACCATTCCTGTCTCGAATGCTCGGTGAAATTGTAGTTACTATGCATTAACTTCGTTTTGGTAGTGCGTGCTAATTACGACAACAAAGCAACTGATTGTTTGACCGATAAAAATCCGGTGAGTGTGCAAGCACCCGCTACCAATAAAATATCGGCCGATTTTATACTGGCCGTCCAAAATCGGTGTGTGTGCAACTAGCGTAACTCAAAAGATTAATTTCGGCTCAAAAATGGAACAAAATCGTGAACATTTTCGTGCGATTATTTTTTACAACTTTCGACGTGGATTAACTCAGCAACAGTGCATGGATGAACTTAATTCAATTTTTGACGATGAAGCTCCATCAAGGACCAGTATTTATCGATGGTATGGTGAATTCAATCGTGGTCGTAGTTCACTCCAAGACGAATTTCGTGAAAATCGTCCAAAATCACTTGTTGTCCCGAAAACTATTGATGCTGTGCGCGAACTGATATTGCAAGATCGTCATGTGACCTATCGTGAGAGTGAGACAACCTTAGACATTGGTGGGACCACCATACATTCAATGTTGCATAAAAATTCGAATGTCAAAAAAATTTGTTCACGTTGGATCCCACACAATTTCTCAATCGTTCAAAAAAGGCTCGTGCCGATTGGTCGTAGGAAATGCTCAAAAAATACGATCGCGGTGCTTCGAAACAAGATGAGTCAAATCCAACAAAAGTTATTCGCGCACGAAGCACTTCCAATCAAATGGTCGCCTGTTTTTTCGGAAAAACTGGACATGTCGCAACCGTACCTCTAGAACAACGCAGAACAGTCAATTCTGAGTGGTACACAACCATTTGTTTGCCAGTTGTCTTCCAAGAAATCAGAAAAACCAACCGCCGAAGACGGTTCACCATGACAATGCGAGCTCTCACACATCGGCTCAAACAACTGCATTTTTGAGCACCCACAACATCGATTTGATGAGTCATCCGCCATATAGTCTTGACTTGGCACCGAATGACTTATTTTTATTCCCGCACGTAAAAAACAAACTGAGAGGTCAACATTTTTTCTATACTAGAAGAAGCGGTTGCTGCATTCAGAATGCATGTTTTGGAGATACCTCAATCAGAGTGGCAAAAGTGCTTCGACAATTGGTTCAAACGCATGCAAAAATGTATACAGGGTGTTCCTTAAACACATGCTAATAATCAAGGAGGTAATACTTAGACCCATTTTAAGAAAAAAACTTCCTATGGACGTATGTCCTAAACGCCTTAACTTTTGAGATACAGGGTGGCAAAGTTTTCAAAAATAATCAGTTTTTTAATAATAACTGAGATAATTTTGTAGACATCTTTGGCATATTTGTTACATATGTTCCATGACTCAAGGCGCATTTTCTGATGTACACGAATTTGTATTTTTTCAAACAGTGGCATCACTACGGGTTTCGATTGAATATTTTTGGGGAAAAAGTACTACGCCAATGCTTTCTTTTCAAAATAAAATCATTTTTAAAATCCTCATTTATTTTTGAGAAAATTTGATCTCCAGGTATTTCTTTGTCCGACGCATGATTTTCACTCAAAAAATTAAAAATCGACAGAAAGCAAATTAAGAAATTAGATCAATTCTAAAATGAATGAGAATCTGAAAATTGCTTCATAACGCATTACCAATTCCCTAATAATATTTGAAAACATAATCTGCAAAAATAAATTTTTCACAAAAACGAGTTTTATTTCATTTTGTGACAGTCTAAACGAATAGCACAAATTTGTTAGTTAGTAATAATACCAAAACTGATTATAAAAATTGTTGAAAGTGGCCACCTGCACTTAGTATGCATGCTTCCGCCCTTTTACGCATGGAATTACGCACCCGTTCAAATATTCCCGGCGTATTTCGTATAGTTTCACACGAGGCAACTATTCGCTCTCTTAAATCTTCTAAAGTATTAACGGGAGTTTCATACACAAGAGTTTGAGGTGACCCCATAAAAAAAATCTAAACTGTTGAGATCGGGGGATCTTGCTGGCTATTGCTGAGGTCCTCCGCGACCTATCCAACGATTAGGATAAACTGTATTTGAATGGTTTCGGACAATTACACTGAAATGAGCAGGGGCGCTATCGTGCATGTACCATATTCGATTCCTTAACGCAAGTGGCACATCTTCCAATAACCCAGGTAAGTCTTCTTCGAGAAAGTGTAAATAAGAACGACCATCAAGGCGTCCTGGTAGAAAAAATGGGCCTATTAGATGATCACCTATAATTCCTGCCCATACATTAACCGAAAATTGGTGTTGGAAATGGGTTTCGGTTATTGCATGGGGATTTTCTTCAGCCCACACACTATTGTTATGGAAATTTTGAATGGCATTCCGAGAAAAATTTGCTTCGTCTGTGAACAAAATTTGTGTCTCAAACTGCGGATTTAGTGCAATACTTTGTAGATACCACTGACTGAAGTTCACACGCTCGTCTCAGGATGTTTCTCAATTTCTTGCAGCACCGCTTCCTCAATTTCAGGAGTTCTCACTACACGAGGTCTACCTTCCGGAGTCCCTTCCTTGAAACTACCAGTTTCCCCAAGTCGACGATGAATATTTGAAAAGGTTCGGCTATCTGGTGAGGCACGATTAGGATATCTTTCCTGATAAATGCGCCTGGCTTCTGTTGCATTACCATCGGCAAGGCCATATACGTAATGCATTTGCGCTATTTCCGCATTCGTATAATTTACCATATTTACTGATATTCAGAAAAACAGCCGACTACCAAAATAACTTCAATAACACTTCAAAATCAATCAAAACACGCTGTGACAGTTTTTAACACCAACACCTTACTTTAAACCAACATCAATATTAACTACTGACGTTTGTACAGAGAATTCGTTTTTTTATTGCTAAGGTGGGTACGCTGTTTTTTCTGCTTTTAATCTTTAAAAGAAACGACATATCGACAAATTCCATATTTCCAAGAGGTGCAGTAAATAAATTCTGCTACACGTCATTTATTCCAAAATAACTAAATTTATGTTTTCAAAAATTATTAAGCGGGTAATTTTAATTGAGAACAGTGCATCTGACAACAAACAAATACCTTTTAGATCCTTAATTATTTTGCAACAAATCTGATCTCTTAGTTTGCTTTCAGTCGATGCACGATACCGCATCAGATTTTTAAGGAATTTATCCTTAAGTAAAGCGATTTTTAATTTTTTGAGCGAAAACCATGCGTCGGACAAAGAAAACCCAGCAAATCAAATGTGCTCAGAAATGTATGGAGATTTTAAAAATAATTTTTAATTCGAGATAAAGCAGTGGCTTAGTATTTTTTTCGCCAAAAATATACATTTCAAAACTCGTACTTACGCCACTGGCAGAGAAAATTAAGAAAATTGTACATCAGAAAATGCACCTTGAGGCATGGAACATATGTACCAAATATGCCAAAGATGTCTACGAAATTATCTCAGTTATTATTAAAAAACTGATTATTTTTGAAAACTTTGCCACCCTGTATCTCAAAAGTTAAGGCGTTTAGGACATACGTCCATGAGACGTTTTTTCCTTAAAATGGGTCTAGGAATTACCTCCTTGAATATTAGCATGTGTTTAAGGAACACCCTGTAGATCTTCATGGGGAATATTTTGAAAAACAATACAGTGATTTTCGATTATTGATATTTGTTTTTGTTCTCTAATCCCGAAATATAAAAGGCAAACATTCAGTGTTACTATTTTCATTCGGGTTTGAAAGCCTTCGTAGTTTGGAACTGCATTCTAACGTTTCGCCAGCACGAGTGGCTTCTTCAGAGGTTAATTAATCTTGATGATTCACCGATGACTGATATCGGGGTGACTCATTGCATCGTTTCAAGAAAGAAATTTCTCATGAACATATGTTTGGAGTTGCTTTGTTTCTGAGATACAAGGCGTTGGAGAAAAACGGTATTTATAAAATATCATAAATTTACACCGATTTGGTTGGAATTTGCTACAATTATTCGAAGTAATAAGGCACTCATTTAGCCCTTACTGGATTGAAATTATCAGGTCCAGTGGAGTCTCGGTGGGCATCAGAGCCAAAAATTTTGGGAGAAAAAAGTACGCCACTGACTTGTTCTTGTAGTTTTTCATTTTTTTAGATCAATCAACGATGAATACAACTTTTCCGTCGCTTGTATTTTCTCCATATCCAGCTTCGTTTTCGGGAAAAAACTGAAACCACTTTGAATAACTTTGAAGTGATAGTGTTGGCATATCAGTGAAAGTCAAAGCTGTCAATTAGCAGTGATTCCATCATGAATAATTTTACTGACGCTGAAATGGCTGGCATGCACTTTATTTATAGATCAGCAAATGGAAATGCTGAAGAAGCACGGAGAATTTATCAAGACTGAATATCTCAACGCTACATGCAAGATTATGTGAAACTTGGAATTTTAATGGAAATGTAGGTAGTGGAAGACCAGAAAATGTAACAACGCCTAAACTAGAAGAAGCTATACTTATGCGATAGAAGAATATCCTTCAAATGGTACCAGGAAGTTTGCACTGCAGCTGGAAGTCAGACCAAAAACCATATGGACAGTTCTAAAGAAAATCTTCCTACACCCATATCACATACAGCTCTATTGCCTCGAGATTTCCACCCAAGAATAATATTTTGCAGGTGGTTGATTCATACGATGGCACATAATGATAATTCTTTACCAAATATTTTATTTACGGACAAAACAAATTTTTCACGAGATGCTATTATGAACATTCACAATGACCATTTTTGAAACGACGAAAATCCCCACGTCATTAGAGAGAATTTCATTTTCAACAACAATTTTCGCTAAACGTTTGGGTAGGAATGATTGGACACTACCCAATTGGCCCATTTTTTCTAACAGGAAGATTAAGAGGTGAATCCTATACGGACTTGTTACGAGATCATTTGCCCATTTTGGTACATGTACGTGTCCGGTACGTGTAAGAAGCAATATTTGGTTTATGCACGACGGCACTCCAGCTCATTTTAGTGTTATTGCTCGTCAGCATTTTGACACCACCTGCCCTAATCGCTGAATTGGACGTGCAGGGCCTCAATATTTCTATTTATCGGGTCAGCTGAAGGTTCTTGTTTATAAAACTCCTATACTAGATGTGGATGACTTGAGGAATCGAATAATTGACAATTTCAATGACATTAAAAATACTCCAGGTATTTTTGAAAGTCGTATCAGACAATCAATGACAAATCGATTGCAGTCGTTTATTTCATCAATTGGGCATTTTGCTCATTTACTTTACGGTAGAAATTGTTTATTATCCACTACTGGTTTTCATTTTATTTTGTTCATGAATAATTTTCAGAAATGATTTTGTTTCTCGAAAATGAAGCTTGGTATGAAGAAAATACAGGCGACGAAAAAGTTGTATTTTCAGTTCATCACTCCGGAAAAATAAAAAACTACAAAAAAAGACAGTATCGTTCTTTTTTTTCTCAGTACTGATGGCTGAAGTGCCACTGAGACGCCACTAGACCTAATAATTTCAATCTAGTTCAGGCTAAATAAGGGCCTTATTACTCCAAATAACTGTAGCAAATTTCAACCAAATCGGTGTAAGGATATTTATGATATTTTATAAAAACCGTTTTTTTAACTTCAACGCTCTGAATCTCAGAAACGAAGCAACTCCGGATATATATTCATAGGAACTTTTTTCCTTAAAACGACATAACGAATCGCCCTGTGAAGTTTCGAACCGTAGTTAGGAAACACCCCGTGTATTGACTTATTTCAAAAATTATTTGCGTACACTTCAGTTTTAAAAAATTATCTAGATGAGGGGATAATATTTCTGACATAAATATTTTTTTCAGTTATTTTTTGCAGCCATAATGAGTGTTGTTTATGCCTTGGTGATGGTAATGGTAATGGTTGCAATTATGATTCAAGTGGAATACGATGGTTTTCTAGCGCCCTCTTCGCTGTTTCTTTTTCTCACCGCCATGTCATTTGTAGTGGCTGCCGTCTTGCATCCTCAAGAGTTTTATTGCTTGAAATATGGAATCATATATTATATTACAGTACCAAGTATGTACATGCTGTTGGTAATTTACTCCGTATTCAACATGAACAACGTGTCTTGGGGAACAAGAGATGTGACCATTGTGAGAAAACCAAAAACTGTAAGTAGGCGATAGGTATATCATATCTTAAATTAACTTTCTACAGGGTGTTTCGAATTCGATCCTCACCATTTGGATCTCGGAAACTATACGAAGATGGTTGAATTAGAGCAAAGTTGCGCATTTACCTGACTGACAATATGCCGTTTAGGAAGTTCTGAAAGTACAAGTAATTCCGGATTGAAAAACCTAAATTTCGGAAAATGGTTTTTATTTTTTTCGTGCTGTATTTTTTGAAAGATTCGAAAATAAATTGCACTTCCACATTGCCACTTTTTCCTTGCTACATAATGATGTTTTCAGATTTGCTATCCGACGTTTCGTCTTCCGGCCACCATCATCAACTTTATTTTTTCTCATGGACGCTACATTGGATTCTTCCTGTTTTGAATAGAACCAGATTTTACCTTTTCGATGATGTGTCGTAAGTTATCATTCTCTTTCGAAGAATTGGAGATATTGAAAAAAATTATTCTTATCATAATGGACTTTGACTTTGATGTTTCTAAATTTGACTTTCAATTTGTTACACTCAATGACATATTTTTTGTTGTACAAATCATTGAATTTTTGGCGAAAAATGGCTTCCACGAATAAAGAAAAAATAAAGTTAATGATGGTAGCCGGAAGACGAAACGTTGGATAGCAAATCTAAAAGGTAGCATTGTGGAAGTGCAATTTATTTTCGAATTCTTCGAAAAATAAATCCAGAAAAAATAAAAACCATTTTTCGAAGTTTCTGTTTTTTTTAGGATATCTTCGAATATACTCGAAATTTCAGAACTTCCTCAAGGAGATATCATCTATATCTAAAATATATTTTGTTTTGCAAAGAATAAACACTCAAATTCGTCTCCACAATTTATTATCAACCTCAGATGTTAGAACGGTAGAAAACCATCAATCAGTAAATATTTCAAACCTATATAGGTTCATCATCAGCTAATTATTCAAAATTATGGAGAAGAAAATATTTTATTTCATAATGGAGAAAAAGAATATTGTCACATGTTACCAGTGAACAAATGGTCACGAAGGTTAGCTGAAAAATTAATAATTATATTAAGCAAAAAAACTGACATTACAATGAAATAAAATACAAGTAACAACCAAAAAATCAAAACACGAAATGAAAATGAAAAATAAAAAAAATTGTTAATAAGAAATGAAAATTACATTCAAAAGATTCCAAACCAAGTTAATTCACGTCGTTTCGTCTTAACTGATGTGGTATTGATGGTATGGCGGCATGAGTGTCCTCAGACATCAGTACCGCCCTTTACGGTGTACCCCTGCCTGGCTGGGGTGAGTTGGATGAAAAAGTTGTTCATCTTACAACGGAAGATATAGGGGGCTTCATTTAACAGAGTGTCGGGGCCTTCTATATCGGGAGGGGTCGTCTACAGTATAATCCATAGCTTTCCTGACTAATGGGTTTTCATGAGTTTCGGCACCATCGAAAAATCTCTGATTTCTCGACTGAATGGACTGCCGAATGGAAGGCAGCTGCAAATCTCTGCGGATGGCTTCATTCCGCACGAACCAAGGAGCATTCACAATCATCCTTATTAGCTTGTTTTGCAATACCTCCAGAATGGTGATATTAGATTTCGCCGCTTGTCCCCAAACGCCTGAAGCTTACATGATGACAGGCTTGAACATCGTATTATTAATGGTAATTTTGTTTTTAAGACTCATTTTAGATTTTCTGTTGATCAGAGGGTACAGACGTGCTATCTGACCCCCGATCTTTGATTTGACGCTCGTAATGTGCGGGTTCCAAGTGAGCCTACGGTCTATTAGAAGGCCGAAGTACTTTAACCGCGCTTGCCAGTCAATCTCCCTTCCAGAGATCCTCACTTTTCTGTCCGGAGAAGATATTATTTTTCCATGGTTATTGCCTAATTCTTTTCACTCTATCTTCACTCGGATCTTCTAATCAAGGTACCAGCGCTCGAGGTCGTTGCACGTTGCATGTAGACGACGCCGAGCTCCCGACCCATGGAAGATGAGAGGAGAGCCGTGTCATCGGCGTACAGAGATATCTTCACACGCTCGGGCCTCGGAAGGTCATTGGTGTAAAGTGAGTACAACGTCGGACAGAGCACGGCCCCCTGTGGCACTCCAGCAAGGATCTCTCTGTTATCAGATAGAGATCCCTCTACTCTAACCTGAAATGTCCTGTCTTTCAGTAAAGACCCGATCCACCGAACGAGGCCCCGAGGCAGGTCGAACGCGTTTAATTTGTGCAGAAGGCCTTCGTGCCAAACACGGTCGAAGGCCTTCGAGATGTCTAATAGAACAATGTGCACTTTTTTGTTGGTGTTCATCTCGTAGATGGTGTTTTCGACCAGCCTTAGAGCTTGTAACTCAGTGGAGTAGTCTCTCCTGAAGCCAAATTGTTCATCAGGCAGAATATTTCGATCCTCAACTTCTTCGTTGAGCCTTTGGAGAACAACTCTTTCAGCCAGCTTAGCCGACGAAGAGAGTAGACTGATCGGGCGATAGTTATGTGGGAACAGCGGGTTCTGAACCCTGTTTTGGTATCATGACGACAACCGCATGCTTCCACCTTCTGGGAAAGGGTATGAGGGCCAACGAACTATTCATTATGTTTAGTAATCATTCAACGCAGTTGTCCGGGAGCCTCTTCAACAACTTGTTAGTTATTGAGTCGACCTCTGGTGCTTTCTTAGCCTTTGCGGCCCTAATATATCCCTTCAGCTCTTCCACAGAAACTGGACGGATGTCATCATCGTCATCTTCCCTGAGGAGTCGGTGACCCCGGTCTTCCAACAGCATATCGCGGTCAATGTCGTCGTCAACGTTAGGCTGAAACTGACATTCCATACTCCGCGCTCTCCGTGAATGGGTGAGAGAGCAGTCTTCTTCCCTTTGAGCCTGCGAGTGACTCGCCAAAGCTCGTCACTCCCAGGTTCAAAGGACTCCAAAAGCTCTTCCCACCTTTCGTTTCGATGATCAATAATGACCTGCTTGACTTGGTTGGCCATCCTATTTGCCGTGATTTTATCCCCTGGGAAAAGGGTTCGCTGATATAGCCTTCTCAGTAGATTTCTCTCTCGTATCAAGGCTTTGATATGAGGGGGAAACTCATTATAGCTCCTCAGCGGATACTCCTTCCTGGAGGTGGCCGCTCGAAACGCATCATTCACGGAAAGCTCGAAACGCTCGACTGCCGCGTCGAGTTCGTCAGGAGAGTGGAGTACCTCAGGAGGGGCACGCATATCTCTGAGTTGGGCTGTGAAGACATCCCAGTCCATCTTAGATTTCGTGCAATAATCAGGGGAAGGAAGATCATCGCCCAATACCAGGACTACTGGGTTATGATCAGAATCCAGTTCCGACAAAACGTAAATTTCGCTAGTTAGAGAGACATTTCTGAGAAGCGCAATGTCTAGTACGTCAGGCCTATTCTGCCCGCGACAGTACGAAGGCTCACCTGGTCCCAGCACTAGATATTCATGTCTGTCAACGTGCGCATAGAGCGCTTGGTCGTTTCAAATAGTGGCTCTGCTCCATGATCTGTGCTTGATGTTAAAGTCACCAGCAACAATTGTCGGAGTGTTGCTTTCCAACAGCAGTTCATGCAGTGATTCAGGGAGTAATCAATTGCTCGGGGGATTGTAAATAGAGATTATTCTGTGACAACTCCTGCTCAGTCGAATTTCGACACCTACAGCCTCAGTTCCGTGTGAACGAGCACTGCCAATGCCGTATTGGTCACATTGAAGGAATCGTTTGACAAAAATGCCAACTTACCCTCCAGCACGTCCAACACGTTCTCTGTGAAAGAATCTGTGGTTTGGAATGACAATAGATCCGTTCCTCAGATGCGTCTCCTGCACTAGAGCCACATCGATGTTATATTCAGTTAAGAAGTTCTCAAAGTCAAGCTTTTTAGAACGAATGCCATTAGCATTCCAAAAAACTATTGTTGACAACGTTGGTTGTCTAGATATTGGCAGTTTCGGTTAACACTTCAGTATTCACCGTGAACATTTTCTGTAACACCGGGACTTGCACGAACAACTTTTTCATCTGATCCAATGCGGAACAGATGTCTGAAACCCCCTGCGTCTGACGAGAGGGCCCAGGTTGAGAAGGGTGGGCTTTGCAGAACTGCTGGCACCCTTGGATGCAGCCTTAGTAAAGCTAACCCCTTTCCTGAACGCGTCCAGACCCTGCAGGTCTTGTTGGAGGGGTTGGCTTCCTGGCGGAAGACTTTCCCTTTTGCTGTTCCTTCGGGTACGCCGGGCAGCCACGGTAGGTGGCAGTGTGGGCCCCCTTGCAATTGTTACATTTCGGGGGGTCAGTCCTAATCTTTGTGCAGGCACTTGTTAAATGCCTGCCGACGCACTTCACGCAGATGGGAACTGCTAAGCAGTTGCGTTGGCAGTGGCCGAAACGTTGGCATTGGTGGTACTGACCCACCGAAGCTTTTGGGTGTTGAGGTTCAACCTGGACCTTCATGCTCAGAAGGTCTTTAACCTCGAAGATGTGCTTCTGGTCCCTGCTTAATAGAACAAGAACCATTGGCAGGTATTTGTTGAAGCGCTTCATGCGCGTTACTGATGCGAGGTCAAAGCCTCTAGCTTCGAGCTCCTCACGAACGTCGTCCGTCGCCAGGTGTTCTGGCACTCCCCTGAAGACAGCACGGATTTGCCGTTCCTCATGGAGCGAATAAGTGTGGTGAGGAATCTTTTCCTTCACCAAAAGTCTGGACAACTGACGATAATCGTCAGAATATTATTAGTTTCTAGGAAGATAGTAATACTTCAAAAAGTATGTATAAATCACGATGTATGTAGAATTCAGTTTGTTAGTGAACACGCTTGAAAAAGCTACTGTGCAGCGAAACACGTGTTGCGAATTTGTTAATCTGTTCTAGTGAAAATCTCACAATAAAGTGTTTTTCGAAATACATCAACTTTTAAACAGTTTTTGAGGTAAGTAAACAACTGACAAATAGCTGAATAATATGATTGAGTTTTATCATTTTTATAGTATCAAAATGGATGCCGTAGCAGATCCAAGTAATGTGCAAAGAAAGCGGAAGTTTATGTCGTTAGAAGAAAAACAAATTTTCTGTAGAGTGTAATTGAAAATTGTTATAGTATACCACACAGATCACGTGGGTAGAGAGCCTATTTTTTGAATTATTCTACTGTGCTTTGGAGTCGGTTCACCATGTTCAGTACACCCAGATAACAATCGTTTCGATTCTGGTGTGAAATAATGAGGCCATGTTTCATACATTGTCACATATCGAACAGCCTCAGTTGGTCGATTGTGAGCTCGCGCGTTACCCACTTCGAACAAAGCTTTCACGTACCCAAATATGCATGCAAGATATGTCCAACACGTTCTTTTGATATCTTTAGAGCCTTAACTATCTCGATCAATTTCACTTTGTTGCTCCAGTCAAGATGTTCTTTCCCACAAACTAATAATCCGATAGCTGTGAAATTTATACACGGGTTTTTTGCAGGTTAGGGTTAACTGAAAATCATATGGATTTACTAGTAGCAGCGCCATCTGTGTGTTAGCCTCCGAACTTTTCAGCCCCCTAATAAAATGGACACTAACTAGCGCCCGGCATTCTCATAAAACTACGTAGACACCGGATGTCAACTAAGCTCAATCTTGAGCAAGTCACCTTAGGGATGAATGATAGAGGTGACCTATGTGTATCTATCATACATTTCGTTATTATTGTTCATTTTAATGCAATGAATAAAAACACTTTTGTCTAATTACCACTAGCTAATTTTATTACCCATACCGGTTAAAATTTTGACGTAAGGCTCCGTGAACACGTCTGTTTGGACGAAAAATCTACAATGTATGAACATCTTCAAGAATCAAAACACAAGATAAATAAAGATAACCTCAAAATCCTACACATATGTAATAAAAGGAAAAAAAATAATTTGTTGGAAGCCATGGAAATTAACAAATCAATTAAACACCAGAAATATATACCCCTAAATGAATGAATGAATTAGCGTTTATCATTTCTTTTTGTTTTGGTTTACATTTTGTTTATATGTTACAATCTATGGTGCCCTGCTATATGCTTATGCCTCTTCAGGGCAGTGTTAATTGATGGTTTTGGTTACATTTTATTGATTACTTATTATCTTAACTATCTTAACTAAATGCTAATTCTAATTCGGATGTCCGTGTCGTTGCTGTGGTCTTGTTTCGGAGTGAAGTTATGTATTGGGTTGTCCTTGTCCTTTGCAGTTGTCTGGTTTTTTAGCTCTCGGGGGTGTTGGTAGGTGGTGGTTTCCGCTGGTTTCAGGTTCCTACGGGTCGCTTTTGTCCACTATCTGAAGGCCAGCAGGTAATCCTCCAGGATATCTTGGATTTGCTCCGTCTTGTCTTCCATCGCTCCCAGGAGTCTGGCTGGGGGAAACGGGAGCTTATTCCTTGCTATCCTTCTGAATCCTCCTCGGGTAGTCCATGATGTTGTTAGTGTGTCGATTGCAGAGGTGTTGTTGCTGCTCATCCTTCTAGTGGCGTATCGTCCCTGGAGTTCCTGAAATCTGACGTTTTTGGGGGAAATATCTATTTGGTTATATAGGTTTTGTGAAGGGAACGCCATGGGAGGTTATATATGTTACGGAGGATTCTTCTCTCAGTGGTAAGGATGCGGTGGGATTTTCTCGGGTGAAGCGTACAGTAGATCATGGCCTTGTAGTCCAAGATCGGCCTTATGAACATTTTATATGTGTGTAGAAGTGTCTTACTATCGCATCCCCCGAGCTTGCCTCTCAGAGCTTTTAGGAGATTTGCTCTTTTCCGGACTCTGTCCAGAGTTTCTACAAGATCAGTCTCCCAGCTGAGAGTCCTCGTGAAGGTGATTCCCAGATAGGACACCGAGTCCTGCAGTATGAGGTTTTCTCCTAAAAGTCTAAGGTGCAAGTTGTCGGGATTGACTTTGGGACGTTGTGAGGTGTTTGGATGTCTGAAGAGAATTGTTTGGGTTTTGGTTGGATTGATTTTGATGCGCCACTTCTTGCACCATTGCTCGAAGTAGTCGATCATGGTTTGAGCTTTGTTTTGCAAGCTAATGGTAGTGGGGGCAGAGGTGTATAGGATTGTGTCGTCCGCGTTCTGAAGGATTTTTTGGGTAGTGGGGGAGCCTAAACGAGCAACCCGATTTATATAGGTCCCCACTCTTGAATTTATGAGTTTAACAATCCCTATAATATTTCAAAGTTGGCACCCTGGTTCGTTCAACTATCTGTCCTTCCATCTTACCTAAAAACCCACGATATAACCGAGTTTTTAAATTTCATATTTCAGTTTTATACTTCATAATGGGGTTAAACCCGAAACCGGTCATTGAATAAAATTAACCAGTGATAATTAGACAAAAGTGTTTTTATTCATTGCATTAAAGTGATTATCACAAAACAAACAAGTCAACAAACACAGATATCTTTTTTGACTGGAAAATGTGGATAGATGAAAACAAATCAATTGGAGCCTTATTCTCAGATTTGCGACGCGCCTTCGAGACAGTCGATAGAAAGAGATTACTTTTAAAACTACAATACTATGGAATAAGCGGCACAGTACTGAAATGGTTCAGAGACTATTTGAGTGATAGAAAACAATTAACAAAGGTCAATAATATTACCTCTTCTGAAATTATTAATGATAATAGAGTGCCACAGGGTAGTACACTTGGGCCCTTAGTCTTCCTTCTGTATATGAATGACCTTGTTTCCTAGAGTGCAAAATTAGTTTGTTTGCAGATGACACCTCAATATACTACTGTTCTTATAACGTTTATGAGCTGCTAGAATAGTGAGCTCTGCAGAGTTAGTCGATCGTGTAATCTCAACACTCTTCAACTGAATATTGAAAAGGCGGAATTTTTCTTACTGAGTAATAAAACAGGTTATGCCGAAATCATAAATATAGGAATTATTACAAAGATTGCTAATGAGGATATCAAAAGTGGTGAAGTATTTCGGAGTATTGATTGACCAATTTTTGACCAATGGTCAAAAATTACAATTTATAATACATTAGTTTTACCACATTTACTTTCTGTTCTTCAATACTATTTACGGCTAATAAAAACGAGTTGGATCGACTTCAAAAGCAACAAAATAGAACCATGAGAATCATACTGGGTGTACCAAGAGACACGCCAATAGTCAACATATTGAGAGAATTGAAATGGATGTCATTAAAATACTATGTGTACTATCAAACAATGGTACTCATATATATATATATATATATATATATATATATATATATATATATAATGCATCACCATCTATCTCCGATTGAAAATTATCATAATTATAATACCAGAATCAACCGAAATATCCATGTAGGAACCAAAAATGAGAGGTGTACTGAAAAATCTATCATGTAGAAATGTTGGCTTTTAATAATTTAGATCAGGGTATTAAAGATTGTAATCCGATAAGTCAAGATTGAAATTGCACATAATGGGCGAGTGATTTTGATTTATTGTTATTTCTTGAGTTCAATAACTTCATTACTATTCCAATGTTTTAAAGTGTTGTGTTTGTGACAATGTATCTTCATCAATACTTTTGTCTTACCTTTGTTGCCCACCCATGTATAGATATTTCATGTGAGTGGTTGAAGTTCATTATTTGTGACTGTAACCAGTCATATACAGGGTGATTCAAAAGTACTTTGACAAACTTCTGGAGGTGATTCCTCACAATATTCTAATATGAATTGTCCAAATTAATAAATGTCCGGAAACGCTTCGTTTCCAAGATACAGGATGTTGAAGTTTTATTTTTATTTTCGTTTTTTTCAAATAACTTTTGAAATACTGAACTTAATTAAACGAAACTTGGTAATAGGAGGTAAACTACCTGTTTCTGCCAAACGACGGTGGAGACAAGCAAATGTTGGAGTTGAAGGCAGTACTCGATTAGGAAATCGCTCCTGGTAAATAGGTCTTGCTTCGCGCGCATTGCCATCCGCAAGGCTATAAACGAAATGCATATCGGCTAAATGAGCATTATTGTTTGAATAATTCATTTTTTCAAAATAAGTTTTTTCTACTTCTACTTACGGAAACTTCAACAAAACGTCTAACTGTCACAAAATATGTAATTACCAAAACTACTCACAAACGTCAAATTTATTTCCTAAGCATTCTTGTGAAAAGTGCAGAATATTCGTAATAACTTCAATATGCATCGATTATCAAATAATCGACTTGAAGTTTTCAAGTCCAAATATTTAGAAAACGGTTGCTTACAGCGACTAGTAACAAGGGTAGCTTATTTACGTAGATATGACAGAGGAATCGATTTTTTTACTGAGCAATGTGCTAGAAGTACGCCCAAAAAAGTTATGAATCTTTAAAAACAGAAAAAGACGTGTAGGTGGTGCCCCCTACGAGTAAGAGCAATAAGAACATCAGGTTCGAATTCGACACCTCAAAAACCTCCTATTACCAAGCTTCGTTTAATTAAGTTCAGTATTTCAAAAGTGATTTGAAAAAAACGAAAATAAAAATAAAACTTCAACATCCTGTATCTTGGAAACGAAGCGTTTCCGGACATTTATTCAGTTGGACAGTTCATATTAGAATATTGTGAGGAATCACCTCCTGAAGTTTGTCAAAGTATTTTTGAATCACTCTGTATATGTATATATTTGTAATTCATTGTTTGAGCATTTTGACATTAGCCTAATGATAGTAAGGATCAAACATATTGTATATCAGCTTATGCTAAATAAAGAAATTATTAATTATTATTTTTCTGTCATCAAATAAGTACTAGAAAAAATTAAATTATTCTCCAATAAAAACGTTACGTGATGTAAAAAAACATTCGAGTGGAATATTCTTATTGTAAAGATGTTTTTCCTGATTTTACAGCAGAAACCCTCATCGACTTTCGATATTTCGCAAAAAACATCCTATGCGATTCTCTTTGTTCCATTCATCACTTAATATTGGGTTATACGAGTATGCAATATGCAACGAACTTTGAATCTGCCTCTCAAAAGGAAAATAGTCTGTCACAAAGTTAAAACTTTCAGTTTTTTAAATAGATAAATTATTCTATTTATTATTCCATCGCTCATTGCTCTTTTTCTCAAGGACAAGACCGACAAGACGGACGAGGAGAAGAAGAAGGAGGAAGAGAAGAAGAAGAAAGAAGCTGAAAAAAAGAAGGATCAAGTTTACTCATTCTTTGGTAACAATGCTGATAATGCAGGGTCTATCGAATTCTCTTTTGGTGGTCTATTCAAATTATTATGTTTTACTTTCAATAAAAAATCCAAAGAAGAGGAAATGCTCAAAAATATTCAGACTTCTTTGGAACAACTCAAAGCGAAACTGGACGCGATAGAAAATAGGCGTTTCAATCCTGACCATACTAATGTTAGAAAATCTGATGGTGAGGTGCAACTCAAAGGTCCAAATGCTTCCAGGTAAATATTTAGAAAATCTGTATTTTTTCGGAATATTGACCGTAATTTTTCTCTTCAAATTTGTTAAAAGTGTAATGTACCTACGAAAAATCAAAATAAACAAACAAAGAATTTTTTTATTTGATTAGATGATTTGGCAAACGTTGTTTTGCCACATAAATTATTTCTATCAGAACAACAACACTTACAAATAATATTGAAATATAGTTTAATGCTATATGTGTGTACGTCAGTTCATATTTAGATCACAAACAAACAAACTGGACAAAATTCGAGTTTTATCGATCACGATTTGAGTGTTGAAATTCGATATTGGTGCAGTTATAATTACTGAAAAATTTTTTTTATCTATTTAAAATGTGCACCATACTGAGACTTACCCCCCTATTTTTGTGTTTTCAATCCCATCGAGTTGATTTGGGGAAAAAATAGGCGTAAATATAGTTTTCCAAAATTTGATGAGGAGGTAATAGAAGCTGAGTGAAGAAGAAGTATCTGATATCACTGAAGAAGACTGGCAGAAAAGGATTAAAAAAGTAATTTTTCTTGAAAAATACTAAATATCTTATATATATATATATATATATATATATATATATATATATATATATATATATATATAAATATATATATATATATATATATATATATATATATATATATATATATATATATATGATGTGTTGTTTTTCCGGGTGTTCATCCGTTGTGTACTATTCGATAGTCGACGTTTCGCCATCATCTCAGATGGCATTATCAAGACGAGTTACTGCTTCGCTTCGAGAGGTGTAACTGTTGTTAGGTTCTTCTTGTGGTGTTTTTATATGGTTTCGCTTGCGTGAGTTGTATGGATTTGTTACCTGTTTTTCCACCTGAGGGTTGTTGATGGCTTTTGGTAGTTATCCTACCTGTTTTTCTACCTGAGGGTTGTTAATGGCTTCTGGCGGTTCTCCTACCTGCAATGGTTCATTATCAATTTGTGGTTGTCTATTTCATATTTGACAACCAGATCTATAAACAGGTAGAGGGAGCTCCGATGGCTTCCTCCCTATCGCCCGTGATCGCAAACCTGTTCATGATGCACTTCGAGAAAGAAGCACTTAACAACGCCCGCCTCAAACCATCCCTGTGGAAAAGATATGTAGACGACATATTCATCATCTGGCCCCACGGAAAACAAGAACTAGACCGGTTTGTGACCTACCTGAACAACATCCATCCCCGCATCCAGTTCACTACCGAAAGAGAGGAGAACAGGCAGCTACCTTTTCTAGACCTACCTATAACACGAAAACCAACTGGCAACTTGGGTTATACAGTTTACCGAAAACCCACACACACCAACCGCTACCTACAAGCAGCATCACACCACCACCCTACCCAGCTACAATCCGTAGCCAACACGTTAATATCCCGCAGTTTCCAACTAACAGAACCAACAAACAGGGCAACAGAATTGGGGGAGACAACAAAGGCTCTGCGACAAAATAGCTACGGACCAAAGATCATTCAAAAGGCCATCGATAGACAAAGAAGAACCAAAAAACATCCACTAGATCGACAGAAGACTCTCCACACGACAGACAATCTGTGACACTACCTTATGTCAAAGGTGTGACCGACAAAATCGGGAGAATACTAAGACGTAAAAACATCCGGACAACCTACAAACCGCACAAAACGATATCCAGTTGGCTGCCCAGACCGAAAGAGAGAATTTCCCTAGAAAACCAAGGAGTATATAGCATCACATGCGAGGACTATAGACAACAATATATCGGTCAGACCAACAGACGTATATCTGCCAGTACCCAGGAGCACAAAAACTCGATAAGAACAAAACAAACCTCCTCTGCCTTCTTTCAACACCATCTACAAACAGGTCACAAGATTAATTTTGAGTCCACAAAACAGATAGCACAGGTGCAAAACCCAAGAATTCGACAAATCAGGGAACCTATCGAAATCGAAAAGCAAGGCTTCATCAACAAAAGGGATGACTCACTAAACATCCCAAGGATTTGGAAAACAATAATTAAAAACAACCCCCAAAGACAACCACAAATTGATAATGAACCATCGCAGGTAGGAGAACCGCCAGAAGTCATTAACAACCCTCAGGTAGAAAAACAGGTAGGAGAACTGCCAAAAGCCATCAACAACCCTCAGGTGGAAAAACAGGTAACAAATCCATACAACTTACGCAAGCGAAACCATATAAAAACATCACAAGAAGAACCTAACATCAGTTACAGTACACAACGGCTGAACACCCGGAAAAACAACACATCATATTCTACCATCCGTGAAAACCTACATTGTAATATATATATATATATATATATATATATATATATAACAGAATATGTGCTATGTGAGAATATTCAATTTGGAAATTTCAATTTCGAAAGAAGTCTTCAACATCAAAATGACAAACTTTTTGAATATTCAATTGAATATTGAATATTCTCACATAGCACAGGTATTCTGTTTTATCCGTTATTATATTTTAGGAAGTTGAGGCAACTTTCTTATTTCAAATAGAACACCCTGTATTTTATTACATTTTTGAATTTCTTAGCACATTTCAGGCTCACTTTGTATAACAATGCCTATACACAAATTTGTTAATTTTCGAGATATTAATTTTTTTCTGAAATATTTGACAGTTACAGCACCACTCCGAAAAAATCATAATTCATAGACAGTAACAGTTGAAAATGTGAACTTTCACAGAATCACATCTTAAGCATCGAGTCATGAACAGGTCCATTGAATTTTTGAAAATAATTTACAGGGTGGTCGAAATTTCCACCTAAAACATAACATCGAGAAAACTGATGAAACACGATTTTTTCAAATGGGAACCATACACCATTCTATTATTTTTGGATGCTACGAAAAAAACACCTGTTTTCCAAGTTTGGGGGTGCCTTTACATCTGTTTTCAAAAATGGGTTTTTCTGTTAATTAGTCGAAACTTGTACGAGCTAAGGACTAACGAGGTCTTACCTTTTAACGTGTGATTCCTGACACTGTTTGTATAGTTTTCGTCTCCGTTTGGAATTAATGTTATTTTTAAATAATCAGGGAATGAAAATCAATACAATTCAGTTCAGAATATTTGTAATATTCCCCAAACAAACCTCTTGCATGATTTAATAATTTTGAAGGGTAGGCCAGTTGATCGTTGAAATGGCATTGGAACATTTCTTGTAAGGAATTGATTTTCATCAGCAAAGAGAATTACTAGTGAACACATGATTCCATATGAAAATTTGTATTTTTATTTTAGGGTAAACAATGAAAACGATAAAGATAAAGATTCTATCACTGCTCCTTCGGATGTTGTTCCCCAAAATATTTGGTTTTATGAGGGCGAACTCGAAAAGAGCCCCGTACACTTCTTGGATCGAAAAGAGGAGACCTTTTGGGAAAAATTCATAAAGCAGTATCTAGAACCTATAGATGATTCAGATAAAAAAGTGAGTATTTCACTGTGAAATATACGAAGTTTGTTTGAAGTCCGTAGGCTGATTTCCAGAATTATGGTCCTCTCACTGTTGATTAACAATATAATAACAATAATAAATGTCTTCATTGTTTACAACTAATAAGGCTCAACAGTTAATGAACAGTATGGACAAAAATATAAAATGAGTTGGAAACAAAAGGCGAAGTTCAATTTTTATAACGATAAATCGTTATTAATTGCTCTTCCACTTAACCTCAAAAAGTCGCTGCTGTGTTATAAGAGCATTATTATGAAATAATCCGGTCTACTGTGATCAAGGCATGACATGATAAGAATAATAATAAAATTGTTCAATTATTATTTCTAAAATATAATTTGAAATCGCTGAAGCCCACTCTTTTTGATTATTTCAGGAATATTATTATAGATTGCACAAACTTGATAACTGAAATTGCGTCTGAAAAGTTCAAGTTGAAATTTAGGAGGTGTTGATAAACCTTTATTTCTAACATTGAGGTTGTGAACATCTGTCCGATGAGTAATTTTCCTATGCAGATATGTTGAGGTTTTGGTCAGTATGACTTTATGGAAGAGTACTTCAGAATGACGAACTCTTCTATTACTCATATTCAACCAGCCAACAGTTTTAAGTTTGTGTGAAATTCTTTGACGTCTACTTATGCCATAGATCAACCTCAAGCAAGAATTTTGAACTCTTGATTCATATTGATTAGTTAAACATGGACCAAAGAGCACATCTGCATAACTGAAATTTGAAAGGACTGTTGCCTCACATAATATTGTCACCAAAATACGACACCTTTTCTGAACGTTTTTTGCCGAATTATTCAGTTCAATAGGAGTGAAAGAAGCAAAACTTCGCATAACTGCCGCTTTCAATCCGTATCTAGAATTGGTCGGCAATTTGAAAATGAGATCTTTCAACCTTCCCTAGAGATAAAAGTCCAAAGGCGTTAGGTGCGGTGACCTGGACGACCATCGGTTTTGCAGCCAAAAAATTGGTGACAATTGCAGTGTTGTTGAGGTTTTGTTGAAAATATTTTTTCTGAGCTTCATTAGTGGCAATTCATCAACAAGGGGTTCAATACTTTGTCTAGAAATTTCTAAAAACCTCTGAGATGTGAAAGTGCCATGATGAATGAACGGGCCGATAATTCTACCCCTGAAAACACCTGCCCACACACTACATCCAAATCTTCCTTGACTTCTCTGCTCCACAATAGAATGAGGATTTTGTTGTGCCCTTGTATAAGAATTGTAACGGTTGAAAACTTCGGCACTGCCTACATATGCTTCGTCTGTCTGTAAATAATTATTAAACTTTATATATTTTATTTCAGGACGAGGTAGCTAAAAATCTCAAGGATCTAAGGGACAAAATGGTGGTGACATTTTTCATGCTCAATTGCATTTTTGTGCTTGTGATATTTCTTCTCAATATGCAGCAAGACACCATTCATTTGGATTGGCCGATCAACGCCAAAGTCAACTTCACGTACAATAACGACCGAAATGAGGTATTTTTGAATTAACATATACTGTCTATTTATTTCTCAATTTAAATACACTTTGTTCCATTACGCTTTGAGACGAATCAATATTGGGCAACCAGACAAAAACGAAACATCCGTTTTATTTTATTTTAGGGAAACGCAACAAAAATGATGGTTGTGCTCTGTAGATTTCACTTTTTTGGTATTTCGACGAAAAAAATTAATTCTTTAATTTGTTATAATTGGTGATTAGAAGTGGATTTATAAAATAAATCTGTGAGCGCTTGGCGGACAATTTTTGTACTGCGGTGAAATTGACTATGACTTATTTGTTCGCGCAGAGAGACTGTTGATTCCTTGTGTTTCGCGAAGTGGACAGTACCGGACTACGGAAACATAAACTTGACGTGAAACTAAACGTGAAAAATAGACTTGTGAAAGTAAATAAGTATTTAGGACTGGATGAAAATAAGTTGGCATATACAGTTTTGTGGAAAATAGACAATAACAGACAAAATGTGTTCGAGGAAAGTGCGCCTAGTGGACTTGAAAGTTGCCGAATTGAAGCAAGAATTGGAGGAGAGAGAGGTAGATTATTCTGGAAAGAAACCAGTACTCCAGAAGAGACTGTGGGATAACTTGACTGAATCAAGAGAAGATCCCGAAATATTCATTCGAAGTTTCTGGAGGTGATTTGAGTTCAATAATGAGCAAACTCGATGAGAATACCAAATCACTGAAAGATGAACTTGAACAAAATTCGAAAAGTTTGAAAGATAAACTTCTAGAAAATGCGGAAGGCTCAAAGATAGAACTTTGTTGCATGGCGTGTCTACTCGAAGAAAGGATAGGAACCATCGAGTCAGAGATAGACAAAATCAGGAAGGAAATGAACACGGAAATAGAAGAAATCAAAGGGGACATCAAAGATGAAATCGGGGCAGAAATGAAGAGAATGAAAAAAATAGGCGATAAAATCAAAGGCGGATTTGAGGCAGAAATCAGCAAGATGAAGGAAACAATTAGCAAGTTGCAAAACCAAATCGTTAATTCTGCCCACACCACAGAAACTGTTACCGAAAACTCAATTCCGGAACTAAGTTTTAACATGGAAGAACTTCAAAAGACAATGAAAGAAGTTCTGAACCAGGAAAGCTCTCCATGGAGCCGCCCCAGTTCGACGAAAAAACTCCTTGGGAGTAGGAGAGTCTCTACAGGAATTTGAAGCCGACATTGCTCGATTGGTTCGTCTGGCATATCCTGCTACACCGAAAAATGTAATGGAGCGGTTAGCAGTTCGGGCATTCTTGGACGGACTTCGCGACCAAGTAACGAGGCAGGCCTTGTCACTAGCTCGTCCCAAACATCTAGTGGATGCACTGGTAAGAGCTCTCGAGTTTGATGCTGTAAAACAATCCTGGGTTAATTGTCGAGCCCACGTCAAGGACTGGTGCAGAAAGTGTGATGTTTGTGCCGCCAGTAACGGACCTCGGATACGACCAAAAGCTCCAATGCGCCAGTATAACGTGGGAAGTCCCTTTGAGAGAATAGCCATCGACATCGCCGGCCTGTTTCCAGAGTCCGACCTTGGTGACAACATCCTGGTAACCATGGACTACTTCAGCAAGTGAGCAGAAGCCTATGCCCTGCCCAACCTGGAAGCCTTTACCGTCGCTGTCGTCCTGAATGCAGCTTCCATTGGAGCTGCATTCGGATGAGGGCAGAAATTTCGAATCCAACCTGTTCCAAGAAATATGTAATCTTTTGGGCATTCGAAAGAACAGAACCACAGCCTTACATCCACAGTCCGATGGAATGGTGGAACGAATGAATAAGATCATAAACCGCCACTTGTCCAAGGTAGTCTCTGACCATCAGAGAGACTGGGACCAGTACCTCCACCTGTTCCTGTGCACTGCCTATCGTTCGGCAGTGCACGAGTCAATCGGCCAAACCCCTGCCAGTATTATAATGGGCCGAGAGCTGCGGCTATCTTGCGATCTGAAATTTGGGACGCCGCCAGATCATGACACTGCGGGGAGACCTATGTCAGCAAGCTTCGGCAGAGAATAAACGACATCCTTGAACGAGTCCATCTGAAGTACCAGCAATAGGATGAAGAAGGCCTATAATATCAAGACGAATGCTGGAGGATTCGAAACCAGTGACCTAGTTTGGCTGTACAACCCTAAGCGAAGCCGAAGTTGCGGAACTCGTGGGAAGGTCCGTACAAAATCATGAAGAAGATAAATGATCTCGTCTACCGAATTCATAAGCCACCTCGAGGAAAGCCTAGGGTCGTCCTTTTTAATAGACTGGTTTCTCATGCTGGAAATCACGACCAAGTTCACGCCCTCAGACCACTAGAGGATGAAATGACGTTCCATAATTTCATGTGTTTATACTCGAACGGACAGAAGGTCGTACATGGGGTAACTCAAGAAGAGCCACGAGACCTTTTCAAAGTTCCAGTTGATTACACACAAGCTCACTGCGTGGTATAGGATCTCCTAATGTCCAGGTGTATCGCTGTAGCATTCAACAAGAAATTCGGTCAGCTCCAAACATTACGAGAACGGAATCCTGAAGTCGGAGGAGTGCTACAGTTGAAGAAGGGTCAGAGAAACAGTTTCTACTTGGTGAACAAAAAGCATTCTCGAAACAAACCGTCCTATGTAGATGTCTGGAGGAGTCTTACCATACTGAGGGACACGATGCTCGACCAGAATCTCGTGGACTTGGCAATCCCGAAATTAGCCTCTGGGCTCGACAGGCTGGATTGGAGAATTGTGAGAAGCATGTTGGAAACGATATTTAGATCCAGCGGCATCAAGATTTTGGTGTGCGGTAACCATCTTCCACGATCGAGCATGAAGACTGTGGAGTGTTACTTCCATCGAACTTCACAGTGCAGATATGGGGAGTCCTGCAGGTATCGACACACGCCAAAGATGACATTTCGGGGCGAAACGTCTTTGAGAAATGGGCAATATCTGAAGCCGCCCCTGACCGATATGCTAGCCAGCGAAAAAACACATGACGTTACCGCGAAGGAATACAATCGAGAACAGCCGATTAAACTCTAGTTGGGTATCGAAATGACTTTAGAATTCTAGAACGATCGTTAGCGATATAAAAAGCCGGCTACTCGTCCAGAGAGGGCAGTTCAATTCAGAAAGTGAATCGAGCGGTTAAACACGGAATTCAAATAGTGGAAATAAATCAAGCGTTAGTTGCCAAATGTTGAATATAAATTAGTTTGTGATAGTGAAATATTTAAAAAAATAATTTTGTTTAAGAAAGTTATTATTTAATTTGTTACAGTACACTTTAATTGTTGAATATAAAAGTATGAATAATTTACTGATGACTTGATAGTGTGTCGTAGTGTGAGGCTGCAGGAGGCTGCTCACTTTCACATTTTAAATTATCACTCTCAGACATATTTTATTTTCAATTACTTTCAAAAACTATTTATTCAGTTGAACACAGATTATGTATACTGAATTAAACAGAACTGTTTACACTATGGGTATCCGAACTCAGTGCGGCGAGAAAGATAGCTTAACGCCGAACCCTTGGTAAGAGAATCGCACAGTCACTTGCACATGGCGACCCGTCGCCACGGCAGCAATCTGTTTTACGTGCGGCTAAGATGTTTCACATCAAAATTGCTTAATTATTGATAGTGTCATTAATTTTTATCAAGCAATGGAGCAGTGTATTCATAATCCAAATCTTGTATTGGACTCAATGTCAATGCAGTGTAATAACGATGTTCTATTGTTCCAGATCATCATCAATAAAACCTACCTTCAGCTGCAACCTATAGGTTTTGCCTTCCTGTTCTGTTTCGGTGTTGTAATGATCATCCAGTTTTTTGCTATGTTTATTCACCGCTTTGGAACCTACTCCCAAATAATGGCTAACACTGAAATAACTCTCAATCCTCTTGCTAAGGACAATATGAAAAATCTCACAGTGGAGAAAATTTTGGAACAGGATTCTATAAAAATAATCAAGAAATTATTCAGACTTCAAGGAATAAACGACGATAAGAATGATCTAGTGGATCGCCCGGTAGGAAAGAGAAATACAGCATATTATGCAGCAATTAAGAAAACTGAGAAACCCAAGGCACCTATCGAAGATTTAGAGGAAGCTTTTTCGTCAAGATTAGATAAAATACGGAATGGTGAAATTGAAGGTAAGCACTGATTACCGCTATAAAAGGAAAGGGGGTTATGATTTTTTTTTCTAAGTACAGTACGAAACTTCAGAGAGTGGTTCTTTAGGTCGTTCCAAGAAAAAAAGTTCTCATGAACATATGTCCGAAGTTGCTTCGTTTCTGAGATACAGGGCGTTGACGTTTAAAAAAAACGGTATTTATAAAATATCATGAATATCCTTACACCGATTTGGTTGAAATTTGGTACAGTTATTTGAAGTAATAAGGCGCTTGAAATATAACTTTTCAGTCGTTTTTGTTTTCTTCATATGAATAATGGAAGTTGTGTCATCAGAAAATAAAATGGTATCCAAGAAATGTTCATCCTCAGTAAACTTGTCCAGAATTCATGGAATTCGATGGAAGTCTGATTACGGTGCGGGTGAAACTTGTATGTTTTTATTGCCCTAGAAATGCTCCATCTGCTTACTCTCCCGTATCTTTCTCGATCTAAAGTTGACGCATATGAGGGTTTTCTATGATTGATTCCATAATAAGAAATTCATTTTTCACATTTCCAATGATAGGTTTTGGTCTATTTGCCTTTTCATAAGCTACTCCTCTAGTCCTACGAAATTCACGTACAAACGAAGTAAACGATATTGATTTGAAAGGGTTATATTTTTAGGAGTGATTAATTTTTTGGGAAAGAAAGTTTTTGGCTTTCTACTACTCCATCTGATACAAAAAAAAATGGATGAGAGAATCTTCCAAAGAAAGGAAGGATTAATCAATTTGAAAGTAATGTACATGGATGTGTAGATCATGCAAAGAAGTAACTTTCAGACACAAACTGAAAGAAAGTCCTCCTGAAACAGCTACTTTCATATAAACATTGAATTACACGAAAGAAAAAATTCTTTCGAAACAAATACTTCTATATGAACACTGAATTATACAGAAGATACTTTTCTCTATTCAGTTTGTATATCGAACATTCGTGGAGGAATAAGAATCAGATATCATTAACATGAGTTCTACTTTGAAGGAATGGTAATAAATTGTACTCACATGGAACACTGTCACCCTAACTGGTATACACGTGTTTCGCCTTAAGACACTTGCCCTAAGGCTCTTCAGTACCAAATTGGATAACATTATAGAAAATACACACACTTCATTCATGAATTACGATTTTGAATGTCACGGAATAAGCTTGATTTGTTTATGTCATCGATGACATCGTAATGACATTCATTCACCTATTTGATTTAATCCCAGCCATGAGGAATCTTATTTGATTTGAAAGGGTTATATTTTTAGGAGTGATTAATTTTTTGGGAAAGAAAGTTTTTGGCTTTCTACTACTCCATCTGATACAAAAAAAATGGATGAGAGAATCTTCCAAAAAAAGGAAGGATTAATCAATTTGAAAGTAATGTACATGGATGTGTAGATCATGCAAAGAAGTAACTTTCAGACACAAACTGAAAGAAAGTCCTCCTGAAACAGCTACTTTCATATAAACATTGAATTACACGAAAGAAAAAATTCTTTCGAAACAAATACTTCTATATGAACACTGAATTATACAGAAGATACTTTTCTCTATTCAGTTTGTATATCGAACATTCGTGGAGGAATAAGAATCAGATATCATTAACATGAGTTCTACTTTGAAGGAATGGTAATAAATTGTACTCACATGGAACACTGTCACCCTAACTGGTATACACGTGTTTCGCCTTAAGACACTTGCCCTAAGGCTCTTCAGTACCAAATTGGATAACATTATAGAAAATACACACACTTCATTCATGAATTACGATTTTGAATGTCACGGAATAAGCTTGATTTGTTTATGTCATCGATGACATCGTAATGACATTCATTCACCTATTTGATTTAATCCCAGCCATGAGGAATCTTATTTGATTTGAAAGGGTTATATTTTTAGGAGTGATTAATTTTTTGGGAAAGAAAGTTTTTGGCTTTCTACTACTCCATCTGATACAAAAAAAATGGATGAGAGAATCTTCCAAAGAAAGGAAGGAATTATCAATTTGAAAGTAATGTACATGGATGTGTAGATCATGCAAAGAAGTAACTTTCAGACACAAACTGAAAGAAAGTCCTCCTGAAACAGCTACTTTCATATAAACATTGAATTATACGAAAGAAAAAATTCTTTCGAAACAAATACTTCTTTCTTTCCCAAAATAAACGATATTGTGCACTCTTAAATTTGTCGGCACTCTCAAAGGCCAAAAATCCAATATATAGAAATGAATCGGCAGCAAACTAGTCCACGTGGACTGTAGACTTGGCGGTTCGTATTGAATCATTTTTACTAATCGAGTTTTATGGTTGGCTGAAGTCATAAAATTAAATTTGAAGTCATGTTACGGTGACGAATAGAAATCGGAGAATGCAGCCTTGGTTATCGCCGTCGTGTTCAGTTCAGGAACTGATCGCGATTTGAGTGTTGAAATTCGATATTGGTGCAGTTATAATTACTTAAAATTCTTGTTATCTATTCAAAATGTGGCGTCCTTGGACAAGTACTTATAGTAATAATGAGTGTGATAACAACGCAGACTTTTTCCAATAGCGATAGTAAACAATGCGAAAAAGGGACATTAGTGAATAAGATTCGGATGCATTCGAATATTGAAACACAGATAGTATGTTTCAACGTAAATAAGAATCTACATCTTAAGTTTGGTTTCGAGTGAAACAAACTGTTACAAGCAACATCAGATTTGACCGAAATTCCTATCTCAACTGTACGTGAAATAGTCCAAAACAAACCTTCTGAACGCAAGATGCGATGTGATTCTGGGTTACCAAAACCTTTAGATGTTCATCTAATAAAATCATTGAAGAAAACAATATACTACTGTTACAAAAGCAATGAAATTCCTACAACTGAAATAATAAGAAAGAAATTGAAAACTTCCGGCCATAACGTGAGCTGATGTGACAAAACTCTTCAGAATTGGATAAAGAAACTAAGATTTAGATTTAAAATAATAAACAAACGTCAATCAGTTATGGAAAGTAGAAGAATAGTGGAATTGCGTAACAAATACTTAGAACAGATAACTAAATATAGACAAGAACAACGGCAAATTTTCTGTTTGAACAAAACTTGGTATGACACTCACGACACAGTTACGAAAGGATGGACTGATGGTTCGAGAATGTGTACGCCTAACATGCCTGCAAAAGATCGCGACTAATCATTGTGCATTGTGGAGGAAGTAGAGGATGGGTTCCGAATTCTTTGAAATGATGTGGAAAAAACTTGAGGACTGCAATGTTGACTATCATAAGAACATGGAAGCTAATATTTTCGAGGAATGGTTTGAAAACACATTGATCCCAAATATGGATGCGACTAGTGAAATAGTTCTTGACAACACTCTCTATCATTCGCGACAGCTCATCAAAGTACCGAATAAAAATTCAAGGAAAGATGAAATACAAAGTTTTTAATGGATAACAATTTGTATTTTGAAGATTACTTTACCAAAAACCAACTACAGGCGAAAACATTTGAAAATGTGTATGACCTTGAGAGTATTGCTGAAAAGTAACACCATACTGAGACTTCCCCCCCCCTATTTTCATGTTTTTTAATCCCATCGAGTTGATTTGAGGAAAATTGAAACAAAGCATCAGGCGTAAAAAAAATTTTCCAAAATTTGCTAAGAAGGTAATAGAGCTAATTAAAGAAGAAGACTAGCAGAAAAGGATTGAAAAAGTAATTTTAGTTGAAAAAGACTATATGGAAATTGGACACTTCCACATTAATAGTGGAAATGAATTCATTATTGATTTAAATGCAGACAGTGATAGTGAAACAAATAATATGGAAGAGGCTTTATCAGAAGCTTTCGAAGAAATGAAGTGTTTTTGAAGCGATCGATTGTATATATATGTGAGTTTTATTCTGATCATTCCCATGTAGATATTGTGATTCTTATATAATTAGAAATGGTTATTGAATAACGAAAGTAGTTAGCTCTCTAACTATTGTATTGAAGGGGAGCTGTTGGGAGGTAGATTGCACTATATCGTTTACTTGAACTATACCACCGATTCCGGTCTGGAGATTTTTGGGCATACACCCTCGACGCCAAAAAGGCAATTTTCTAAACACTTACCAATCGCTCAAATCATATCTATTCGCTCTTGAATGGGATAAGTTTTCATTTTGAACGTAATAATTCAGTGAATGTTTTGAATAACGTAAAACACAATAACTATCAATAAGAATTATTTCAACAAGTCGAATAAATGTCATTTCAAAGTTATCTTCATTCAAAGAATGCCTTGAAATAAGAACTACTATTTGAAAAAGGCAGTAAATTAAAAACTATTAGGTTAGGTTAGGTTAGGGGAACCCCAAAATGAAATGAAAGATAATTGAATTTTATATTGTTTAGACTGAAATAAATTAGTCTAAAAAAATTTAGGAAATATTACAAAGTTATTCCTAATAACGAAATCATGAAAAAGTAACAATGATTTTTGAACATTCACGCTTGATCAGAATTTGAAGTGATGATTTCTACACATTTCGATGTTACTTAGTTTTCAATTGTACCTAACATTTTCCAAAAGTGAAACGCAATACAGAGTGTTCCATTTAAAAAAACAAATCTTTGATATGTCACATTTTTTGAGCCATCATGTAGACTACAAAACAATTTCCTTCTGCAGCCTTAATCAATGTACATACATATTATAATAAAATAGAGAAATTCTCGTTTGATGCAGCCACCTCAAGATCTAATATTTTTTTACAATAAAAACCATCGAGTAGAACCGGATTTTGCTTTCCAGGAAATGAATGAACTATCTATAAATAGAATTATATGTAACATGAAATCGAATGCCATAGCTGCGCCACTGCTCTGCTGCACATCGTGGACGACATTATTAGGGCTACAGATGAAGGTTTTTGTTCTGTACTTGTGCTTCTTGGTTTTAGTCGAGCTTTTTGATACTTTAAACTATGATCTACTTCTCGCCATTTTAAACTATATGGGATTATCGGATACTGCTATCAGACTTCTTGAATGTTACATCAAAAAACAGGAAACAAAAAGTATGCCAGGGTGGAGTCTATTCAAACTATCTAAAACTCAAGTTAGGTGTGCCACAGGGTCCACTATTGGGTCCGCTATTGTTTACGATTTATTCATCAAACATGTTGCGTAGTCTAGAACACTGTAAATTTCACCTTTGTCTACTAGTAAATGCCACTAAATCGAATATCATCCTTTTCGGATCAAAAAAGAATCGCCAGAAAAAATTTAATCTCTTTCAATCACGATTGATAATGTTCCATTACAACCCACAAATGAATGCAAAAATCTTGAAGTTGTAATCGACTCTGACTTGAGGTTTGAGAAATATATAAACAAACATTGACAAGTTGCATATTCTTCGTTGAAACTCATTTATGGACACAGAGACGTACTCACGAAACAAACGAAAACACCTCTCTGTGATGCACTGATTTTATCGCGCTTCAATTACTCGGATACTTTATATGGTTCATGTTTAACCAAACAGTATGCTCAGAAAATATAGAAAGTACAAAACTCGTGTCTACGGCTCATTCACATAATTGGGAAATATCAAAAAATATCCCATGAGTTACGGGATGGATCACAATGGAAAATAGACGGATATTAAATGCTGCTAATTTATATAACAAAATTATACAAACCAAAAAGCCGCCTTATCTGTACAGGAAAATCACTTTTCGTACTGATGTTCACAATCTGAACATCAGATTTAAGGGTACTCTAACCTCACCTAGTTTCAAAACTGAATTTTCCAAACGATATTTTAGCTATAATATATTCCAAGTGATCAAACTGTTACCAAAAGAAATAAGAAATCCTGTTTTACGAAAAGATTCAAACTCCTTCTGTTCGAAAGCCAACTTTAAGTATAAACTGCCCAACCCTATACATTTTTCATCATTATGTGACCAGAATGGACGTCTTTTTTTCATGTATTACTTTCTTTTTGTCTTAGCTTAGGTAGAATATTTTTGAGGTTGTGTGGAAGAACAACTCAGTAGCACTTGTGCTGAGTTGAACTTCGCCTTTTGTTATATCAGCAACTAGCTCTGTTAAATTATCTGAATATTTGTATGTAACCACAGCTAGGACGATTATTATTATTATTATTATCGTGTCATATGGGGTGCCCCACCCTGTATTATGCTACAATAGTGTAATCTTTTATACAGGGTGTTCCTTAAACACATGCTAATATTCAAGGATGTTATTCTTAGACCCATTTTAAGAAAAAAACTTCTCATGGACGTATGTCCTAAACGCCTTAACTTTTGAGATACAGGGTGGCAAAGTTTTCAAAAATAATCAGTTTTTTAATAATAACTGAGATAATTTTTTAGACATCTTTGGCATATTTGGTACATATGTTCCATGCCTCAAGGCGCATTTTCTGATATACACAAATTTGTATTTTTTCAAACAGTGGCATCCCTACGGGTTTCGCATTGAATATTTTTGGGGAAAAAGTACTACGCCAATGCTTTCTCCTCAAAATAAAATCATTTTTTAAATTCTCATTTATTTTTGAGAAATTTTGATCTCTTAGTATTTCTTTGTCCGACGCATGATTTTCACTCAAAAAAATAAAAATCGACAGAAAGCAAATTAAGAAATTAGATCAATTCTAAAATGAATGAGAATCTGAAAATTGCTTCATAACGCATTACCAATTCCCTAATAATATTTGAAAACATAATCTGCAAAAAAATAAATTTTTCACAAAAACGAGTTTTGTGACAGTAAGTCTAAACGAATAGCAAAAATTTGTTAATTAGTAATAATACCAAAACTGATTATAAAAATTGTTGGAAGTGGCCACATGCACTTGGTATGCATGCTTCCGCCCTTCTACGCATGGAAATACGCACCCGTTCAAATATTCCCGGCGTATTTCGTATAGTTTCACACGAGGCAACTATTCGCTCTCTTAAATCTTCTAAAGTATTAACGGGAGTTTTATGCACAAGAGTTTTAAGGTGGCCCCATAAAAAAAATCTAAACTGTTGAGATCGGGGGATCTTGCTGGCCATTGCTGAGGTCCTCCGCGACCTATCCAACGATTAGGATAAACTGGATTTAAATGGTTTCGGACAATTACACTGAAATGAGCAGGGGCGCCATCGTGCATGTACCATATTCGATTCCTTAACGCAAGTGGCACATCTTCCAATAACCCAGGTAAGTCTTCTTCGAGAAAGTGTAAATAAGAACGACCATCAAGGCGTCCTGGTAGAAAAAATGGGCCTATTAGATGATCACCTATAATTCCTGCCCATACATTATTCGGAAATTGGTGTTGGAAATGGGTTTCGGTTATTGCATGGGGATTTTCTTTAGCCCACACATGATTGTTATGGAAATTTTGAATGGCATCCCGAGAAAAATTTGCTTCGTCTGTGAACAAAATTTGTGTCTCAAACTGCGGATTTAGATCTACTTTGTAGCTAGATCTACTTTGTAGATACCACTGACTGAAGTTCACACGCTGTGGAAAATCTCTGGGGAGTAATGCCTGCACTCTTGAAATATGGTATGGGTATAACAAAAATCAACCAAAATACGCCAAACAATTTGATGACAAATATCCAGAGTTCTAGCGATCTTCCTCGTACTCGTCTCAGGATGTTCCTCAATTTTGTGCAGCACCGCTTCCTCAATTTCAGGAGTTCTTACTACACGAGGTCTACCTTCCGGAGTCCCTTTCTTGAAACTACCAGTTTCCCTAAGTCGACGATGAATATTTGAAAAGGATCGGCTATCTGGTAAGGCACGATTAGGATATCTTTCCTGATAAATGCGCCTGGCTTCTGTTGCATTACCATCGGCAAGGCCATATACGTAATGCATTTGCGCCATTTCCGCATTCGTATAATTTACCATATTTACTGATATTCAGAAAAACAGCGGACTACCAAAATTACTTCAATAACACTTCAAAATCAATCAAAACGCGCTGTGACAGTTTTTAACACCAACACCTTACTTTAAACCAACATCAATATTAGCTACTGACGTTTGTACATACAGAGAATTCGTTTTTTATTGCTATGGTGGGTACGCTGTTTTTTCTGCTTTTAATCTTTAAAAGAAATCGCATATCGACAAACTCCATATTTCCAAGAGGTGCAGTAAATAAATTCTGCTATACGTCATTTATTCCAGGATAACTAAATTTATGTTTTCAAAAATTATTAAGCGGTGCTGCGTTATGACGTAATTTTAATTGAGAACAGTGCATCTGACAACAAACAAATACCTTTTAGATCCTCAATTATTTTGCAACAAATCTGATCTCTTAGTTTGCTTTCAGTCGATGCACGATACCGCATCAGATTTTTAAGGAATTTATCCTTAAGTAAAGCGATTTTTAATTTTTTGAGCGAAAACCATGCGTCGGACAAAGAAAACCCATCAAATCAAATGTGGTCAAAAATGTATGGAGATTTCAAAAATAATTTTCAATTCAAGATAAAGAAGTGGCGTAGTATTTTTTTCGCCAAAAATATACACTTCAAAACTCGTACCTACGCCACTGGCAGAGAAAATTGAGAAAATTGTACATCAGCTAGATAGCTAGATAGCTTGCGGCATGGAACATATGTACCAAATATGCTCAAGATGTCTACAAAATTATCTCAGTAATTATTAAAAAACTTATTATTTTTGAAAACTTTGTCACCCTGTATCTCAAAAGTTTAGGCGTTTAGGACATACGTCCATAGGACGTTTTTTCCTTAAAATGGTTCTAAGAATTCCCTCCTTAAATATGAGCATGTGTTTAAGGAACACCCTGTATAACAACTATATGCCATATTCAACTATTATTAAATATACATGTATGGTAAACAAGTCTAGGGAGAATGTTACCTATTTTATTTTTAATTTCAGGAGAACTTCCCAGGCACACTCAGTCTGCATTATTCCAGAGAATGGAAAATGTTCAAAGAAGACAAACTGAAATTTCAAATCGAAGTGCTGCATCTCTCAGATTATGAAGAAGATAGCAAGAAATAGCGTACTTGATATAACAATTTCAGTAAAAATTATAACAATATGTTTGCTATTGTAAGATTTATTATAACTGAAGAAAAATGTACTTACATATGGATCAAAAGGTCTCGGAGTAAACACAAAAAAAAATGCTACCGTCTCATTATAACTAATTCTAATTCTCTAGGAAATCAAGTTAGGCACATTTTGTGCAGCTGAACACTGAGTCAGTTCAAAATAATAATTTTTAACAGTTTTTCCAGTGTACGAGTATTTTCTCAGACCGGCTAAGTGCGGGTCTCGTTTGCACTCTCTTGGAAAGTTGGAGATTAGTTTTAAATTTGATATATCGCGGAGATTCGATACCACTCATTAGTGAAGCTATATACCGAAATATTGTTGATAAACTTACGACACAACTATCTGTAAAGCAATAATAGTTGTATATACAGTGTGTCCAAGATAAGGATCCTAAGCATGGGAATCTCAGTACCTGTTGGAGATACAGCTTAGGTTAAATTAGGAAAAAGTTGTGTTCTTTAAAGCTTATTTACATGCCGTTTAGAAACTTGAAGAATTTTCATGGCCTGCTGAGATATTTGGGAAAAACGAGAATTTGACAATATCAATTTCATTTTTTTCTGACTTTATTTGAAAAGATATCAAAAAACGAATAACACTTTTTCATTGGCACTTTTAAGGTACTACACGATGGTATTTTTAGATTTTATATCCGACGTTTCGTTTTCAAGAAACCATCATCAACTTTATGTTTTTATATGACCCGAAACAAAAGTACACCCTGTATCTGATTCCATTTTTTATTACGAATTCAACTATGTATCACATGCCATTGTTTTCTTTTTAGTTTGAAGAAAAATTACATTTTTTCTATTTTTAAAAAATCTTCAAGTAGGCGTTGCAAACAAATGCTTTGACGTAAATACCTGTCACCGAGCCTGTCAAATATTTAATTACACGATAAAATAGTAATTGTCGTTGTTGTTAGCCTGTTTGTCGAGTTGTTGTTTTTAGAGTTATTGTTACTGTTGTCGTTATTATTTTTTATTGTTAAATAGATAATATTATATTATTATCGTCAAATATGCCGGGTGAGCATTATAGCCATGAAGAAAAGTTTGACATGCTGACGTGCTACATTTTGTGCCACAAAAATACTGTAAATACAGCAGCAATGTATCTTAATACATATCCAGAAAGAAAGCAGCCATGTAAGTCCATTTTCTTAGAGCTGGCTCGAAATTTAAAAGAATATGGTTCATTTAAAAAGCCTGTTTTATCTCGAAAAAAGGAATCTTCAGAAGAAGCCCAAAATAATGTTTTACAAGCAGTTGTTGAGAACCCTGAAATATCAACTAGGCAAATCCGCGTGTTAAGAAAATATCAAGACATCAAGAACGTTTTGGGTTTAATATGTGGTGTGCAATTTTAGGAACTAAAATACTAGGTCCGTTTTTTACTATAATTCTTTGACCGCCGAACGATACCATCAGTTATTGCAAAACTATGTAGAATACTGTTTAGATAATTTACCTCTGGCACAGGTCAATAACTGTTGGTTTCAACAAGACGGTGCTCCTGCACATAATTCTAGACAAGTTCGAGAGTATCTTTCGCAGCGATTTCCTGGAAGGTGGATTGGAACCTTTAGTGAAGTGTCTTGGCCAGCGCGATCCCCTGACTTAACTCCTCTGGACTTCTTCATATGGGGTTTTGTTAAAAACCGGGTTTACCAACATTCTTTTGAAACTGAACAGCAGTTACTGTCGCATTTAACAGTATTACACCAGATATGTTACGTGATGTTTTAAGTTCTACAGTTAGAAGATCATACTTATGTTTGGAAAATAACGGAAACCTGTTTGAACACCTCCTTTGAATTAAATGAAAAATGCGTTAATTTCTTTGTTGTTTTCATTACTTTAAAAATATCATTATTAACCTACTTAAAAATACATTTTAAAAATAGAAAAAATGCAATTTCCCTTAAACTAAAAAGAAAACAATGGCATGTGTTACATCGTTGAATTCGTAATAAAAAATGGAATCAGATACAGGGTGTACTTTTTTTTCGGGCTATTTAAAAAAATAAAGTTGATGATGGTTTTTTGAAAACGAAACGTCGGATATAAAAACTAAAAATACCATCTTGTAGTACCTTGAAAGTGCCAATGAAAAAGTGTTATATCTTTTCAAATAAAGTCAGAAAAAAATAAAATTGATATTGTCAAATTCTCGTTTTTCCCAAATATCTCAGCAGGCCATGAAAATTCTTCAAGTTTCTAAACGGCATGTAAATAAGCTTTAAAGAACACAACTTTCTCCTAATTTAACCTAAGCTGTATCTCCAACAGGTACTGAGATTCCCATGCTTAGGATCCTTATCTTGGACACACTGTATATACTCTATTCATCTAAGCTCCAAATGCATTATCATGCATATTACACATAATCTTCCAGACAAGGCTGCTTGTACAGAGTCGCACTAAGGAACATTTTTCACAAATCACCAATTTCTTCAGCCGTATCAGTACTTGACATTTTAAAAATTTGAAACTTTAAAATACCTTATATGTACACACCACAGGTGTTAAAACGTAACTGACCACTCCGACACTATAACAATGAATTCTGCCAGCCGATTGCAATCAAATCTGATTGGCCAGCGTAAGGCGGCTTGTTCATTTTACCCAACAGATGCAAATGTGCGTGGTGATTATGCTTTGATCACGCATCTATCTTTGTTGGAGTCACTTTGTTTTTTGGATGGATATAGTTTAGGCCTAAACTTGGCAAGCTTGAGGCCTAGGTACAGGTACAAAATCTTGTAATCTTCGAAGGAACGAGTTTATAACAACACGGTGTTCGAACTCTATTCTGTGTCACTCTTTGAGTCTGTGTCATCCTGATCTCCGACAGTATCAGTTTGATCATATACATACATATACACACATTTATATACGTACATACACACATAAACTAGTACTCCTTCTATTTCAGGTATAACTACAACTACGCGTATCGCTGACAGGTGTGTCCATATACTCACGAATTGAATAGAACCCATTTTCTGAAAGAAATCTCTTTGAATTTTTTTTTTGAGGCAAATCATATCTAGAATATTCCAACTGGATGGTAATTTATTGTAGAGAGCAATATCTAGAGAATTTTTAGCAGAGTTATTTAATCTTAATCTCTGTGATCTGAGATGCCCAGCACCGCGGGTGTTATATTCATGAAAGTTTGAATTTATAGTTAGTTTATTTTTTCTACTATGGATTTCTAGTTCTTGGTAGAAAATATAAAGAGCAGGTAGTGTCATGACTTTGAATTTCTGGAATAAAGGTTCACAATGGTCTCTGAACGCAACATTAGCAATAATCCGGATGGCTTTTTTTGAAGCCTAAATCGTCGGATACATTACCCCATAAAATTACCCCATAGGAAATATGAGAGTGATAAAAAGCATAGTAGATATTCATCAGTGTGTCAGAACTTATTATATCTTTCAGTTGTCTCAGAATAAAAATGGAGCTTGAATATTTGGATGTGAAACGTATAATTCAGAGAGGGATCTAGAAAAATTCCTAAAAGTTTTGTAGGTTAATTGGTACTTGTTGCCTGTGAAGAAAATGTCACATGATTTGTTTTGCAAGCGTTGAGTTTCAAACTGTTTGCTGCAAACCAACATTCGACTTTTTTTTCAGTAGCTTCATTTATTATTTTCTGGTTTATATTTTGATAAAAGATAGAGGTGTCATCGACGAACATGATACAGGCTGAATCAACTAAATGATAAATAGGAGGGGCCCCAGCACAGAGCCCTACAGTACCCCATATTTCATTGCTACTGTTTCTGACGTGATACTATTGAAGCACACTGACTGAAAGGAAACCATGATAAGATATTTTTTTAAGGACAAAACACATGCAATACAGGAATATATTCATTTGGAAAAACGTTCTCACGAAGTTCATTCCACATAAACGCCGTTCTCCAGATGAATGAGTTCTTAAACAGTGAGGTTCGAGGCGTACTGAGTTGAACCTCAAAACGATAAGAAGCCACCGTCTGTCGCGTATTACTGATATGTACCGCTCTTGGTGGAATCAAATGTGCCAAAACTTCCGTGAAAGTAACTATAAGAGAGAGACAAATCTCCAACCTTTCTTCGATGTTCCAGACTACCTAGGTTGCAAGTGATGTTCGTGTCTCCAAACAGGCGAATGGCTCTTTTATGAATGGAATGCAGCAGCTTCAGGATATGCTCAAGGGCGGAGCTCCATAATGTGAACAATACTCCAAACAAGGTCTAATCTGAACTTTATAAAGTATCAAAAGTTGCTGAGGTGTGTACAGTTTTCTGGTTCGGGACAGTGTTCCAAGTTTTTGAGAAGCAGCCTTTGCAATTCCTGCTACATTATCGTGCCAAGACATGTTGGAGTCGATTTTAACTCCCAACAATACCCGTTAGTTAGGGAAGCCACAGATTATGCTGTAGACGACCCCTCCCGATATAGAAGGCCCCGACACTCTGTCGAATGAGGCCCTCATGTCCCCCGTTAACGGATGAACAACTTTCTCATCCATCCCACCCCAGCCAGGTAGGGGTATCCCGTGAAGGGCGGCACTGATGTCTAAGGACTTCATGCCGTCATACAATCAGTCATTAACCCATTGGTCCTTCTTGAGACCAATAATCAGCCGAAAGGGTAGGGGAGCTGGACTCCAAACCTGATGGAAACGAGGATGACCTTCTGAATGGGTTTTCGAGGAATTGAATTGAATCTGGTTACTTTCACCCCAATTCTAAATCACCTCAAAATCCTCATTGAGATATGCAACCTCCTGCATCCGAAGCCGATGTTCAGAAGATATCAATCGAATTTTTTGTAGACCCACATATAAGTTATACAAAAAAAATTGATGGCCACTTGCAGGGAAAGTTTTTTAAGAAGCTGGAGAGCCAAACACAGAAATGATACGACTAGCTATATCTAGCATCGAAGTTTGGCCAGCAAACACTCATGCAAAACCCGCTTTTGACTCCGCATGTTTCCCGATTGCGTTATTCCAAATTTGGATGAGATACGATAGAAGGTCCGTAAGATATATTGATGAACGCTCGAGATGTTGAAGCCTTCCAAATATTTACGGATATGGTGATTTAAGGCTTTCTCCTTATTCAGCGAAAGTCATTTTTTGTGGAGGAAAAATCAGTTTTTTATCGACCTTTTTTGGGTATTTGTTACCTTCCACAACCTGAAAAATATAAAAATTATAATGGAGAACTTTATACAAGTGTAGAAGGGCAAACTTTTTAGTTTACCCCGATAAGTTACTGCGTAAAAATCAAAATATTTTTCACAAAGAAAAATCTTCTATTTATCTATTTTATCTTTTGCGTTTCGGAGGCCAAAATCTGCCTCCGTCTTCAGAAATGAATAAAAAATTCGAATATATTCGCAGTTATTCCTTTTTTGATAGTTTATTTCTTTACTTCTTCGACAGATGTCAAAGAAGTTTTGAAATATGAAATTATGTCAATGTTGTTGATTGACAACTGAAACATTCGATGTAATACAAGGTACTCTCCGATATCAGTCTGTTGCCATTTCGCCACTATCCAAAGTTTTCTTCAAGATGGGTAGCCAAGTACGGTCTATTTCTAAGGAGCTATTCGAGATACAATTCTCTCCAGACATGAGAATATACGCTAATTCTTTTAGCTTACGTCTCTTAGAATGAGGCTCATTGGTGGAGATATGTTGACGATATCTTTGCTGTTTGGAATAGAAACCATGATGACCTGAATGCTTTTTTGAATTATATCAACGAGCGGGAGCCGACAATAAAGTTCACAATAGAGATTGAACAAGATGGTCGACTCCTTTTCCTTGATGTCATCATATCAATTTGATACAAATGTTTATCGGAAGAAAACACATACAAATAGATATCTTCACTATACATCAAATCACCATTCGAGTGTTAATAAAGGTATAATAAATTGCCTTTACAAAAGAGCTAATATGCAATTCAACTGAAAATCTCAATAAAGAAATATCATTAATTAAATCTGTTTTGAAAGATAACGCTTATCCAGATTCGTTTATAAATTCAACGATAAATGCAATAGAGAATAAAGACTCAAATTAAAAACCAAACGAACATACAAACAGCTTCACAAATTCAAAAACAACTAACTAAATAATTACCGACTCAACATCCACCGACACCTTTCACAACTAACGTTATACCTTACATTCCAAGACTATCTGAAAAAATAAGACGAATTGGAAATAGGTATGATGTTAGAACTACTTTCAAAACAAAAAATACACTGAGATCTATACTTACACATACAAAACCCAACAACACTGAACAAAAAACAAAACATTATATTTATAAAATACCTTGTTCTTGTGGTAAAAGTTACATTGGTGAAACCTCGAGACCATTGAAAGTGCGTGAGAATGAACATCGAGATTACATAAAAAACTGACAATTGAGAGGATCAAAATTATCAGAACACATTTTAAAATCAGACGGTGAACATCGGGTGGAATGGAATAGGACAAGAATGATTACCAATAAGCCTCATTCTAAGAGACGTAAGCTAAAAGAATCAGCATATATTCTCATGTCTGGAGATAATTGTATCTCGGGTAGGTCCTTAGAAATAGACCGTGCTTGGCCACCCATCTTGAAAAAAAATTTGGATAGTGGCGAGATGGCAACAGACTGATATCGGAGAGTACCTTGTATTACATCGAATGTTTCAATTGTCAATCAACAACATTGACATAATTTCATATTTCACAACTTCTTTGACATCTGTCGAAGAAGTAAAGAAATAAACTATCAAAAAAGGAATAACTCCGAATATATTCGAATTTTTTATCAATTTCTGAAGACGGAGGCAGATTTTAGCCTCCGAAACGTAAAAGATAAGTATTATTTCTAAACAATTTTTTTTGATAGGCAAAATTGTTGAATACGACAAGTTGCTGATAAATAGAAGATTTTTCTTTGTGAAAAATACTTTGATTTTTAAGCAGTAACTTATCGGGGTAAACTAAAAAGTTTGCAATTCTACACTTGTATAAAGTTCTCCATTATAATTTTTATATTATTCAGATTGTGGAAGGTAACAAATACCTAAAAAAGCTTTCTCCTTATTTTTTGATATCACTGATAGCAAAGCAACTGGTCTATAGTTATTTGGAAGAGTTTTCTTGTCCTTTTTGGGAATAGGCAGAACGCGAGCAATCTTCCACCAAGAAGGAAAACCCTCTTTCTTGTAAGACAGGTTGAAAAGTCAGGACCACAGGCCTTGTTGATGTTATGCTGTTTCAAAATTTGCCTTACTAGACGTTGTCGAAAAGTAATTTCCGGCATTGTGGATTCTAGTGTGGAAATAGTGGGTGGTGCGAGCATTAACAAACCTATACTTTACTTTTTTTACTTTTTAGTTACTTTTTTTCATATTCCTACAAACATATACGTACCTTTCGTTCCTGCTTGTTTTGTTTGATTGCTTGCGATGGCTTCGTCATCATCATCAACATCATCAACTTTTACACCGGTACTGTTGCGTACAGTCAGTAAGTCTGTCTATTCACCAAGAGAGAAGACTATTGTTTTGAACGTTCACGATGCTCTGGTTTCTCAGAATCCCACAAACACTGTTCAGAACATAATCATGAGTTGTGCCAACATGACGGGCGTAGGGGAGTCAACAATATATAGGTTCCTATCAGAAAGAAAAAAAAAAGGTATAGCTAACCCAAATACAAACGAATACTTAAAGAGGGGGAGAAAACCTATTGAAATTGATGAATTTGCCAAAAATGGTATTCGAAGGAAAATTCACGATTTTTTTTACAAAAAAGAAATACCCAACTCAAACAAAATTTTACAAGAAGTTAGAGACGACCCGGATTTGCCTCATGTCGGACGAACCAAGTTTTAAAAGAATTAAATTTCCGGTGGGAGAAATCAGACCGAAAATCACTTTTGATTGACCGGGAAGAGATAATATGTTGGAGAAGAAAGTATCTAAGATCTATACGAAAATTTCGGGCTGAAGGAAGGCCAATTTACTATCAGGACGAAACGTGGGTAAACGCAGGTCATACTCTCACAAAAATTTGGACAGATAAAAATATATCCAGCTCCTGGCAAGCCTTTATGGAAGGTTGGTCTACTGGTATTTCCCTACCCTCTGGTAAAGGCAGTAGATTAATAGTTTCTCACATTGGCAGTGAAAAAGGATTTGCTAAGCATGGTTTGTTGGAATTTGAATCCAAAAGCACAAAAGACTATCACGAGGAGATGACAGCTGATGTTTTCGAAGAGTATTTTGAGCAGATGATTGAACATATACCACCAAACTCAATTATAGTATTAGATAATGCACCTTATCATTCACGACTAGTTGAAAGACTTCCAACGACTGCGTGGAAGAAACAGGATATCATTGACTGGCTGCGGAATAAGTCCCTGCCTTACGAAGATGGAATAGTTAAAGCAGAACTTTTAAAAATTGCCCGGCAACACAAATCTAAGTTCAAGAAATACGTAGTTGACAAAATGGCGGAAAGACGAAACATCACAGTCCTTAGACTTCCACCCTACCACTGCGAATTAAATCCAATTGAACTCATTTGGGCACAAATGAAAAGCTATGTGGCTAGAAAAAATACGTCATATAAAATACAAGCTGTACGTGAATTGTTATATGAGTCTTTACAACATATTACAGAACAAAATTGGCGAGATGCAGTAAGACATGCAATAGAAGAAGAACAAAAAATGTGGGATCTTGACAATATAATTGATGCGACTGTAGAGACACAACCGCTAATTATTAACCTGCAAGACGACTCGGATTTTGTTTTGTAAGTTTTGTAAGTAATCGTAGTTTATATCATTTAAAAATAGGTATTAATTAAATAAATGTATCTTTTACAAATTGCAAGTAACTGTAGTAGGTAAACTACAGTTTAAGAATATTAATATATTTATTTATTTAAAGTAACTAATGTTTTAATCATATACTCTACGACACTGGTCACTCATTTCCACTCAAAATACCTACATAATCGGACTAAAAGTTTTATAGCTGTATTGTATTTCTTCAGATACAAGGTGGGTTAGTCGAAAACATCTTAAACTGCCAGTTTTAGTTTGGTTTTTGTTATTATATCATATTAGCTGTCCTCTCTGTATTTCAGTTCTCTAATGAGGGTCAAACTTGCAGTGAGCTATCAACAAATTATAAACGGACTATAGTTCGGCTTTCGGTACTGGAATTTTTGAGCCACTGCCGGTAGGCGAGATTCTTGGAAGCGACAGCTTGCTCGCAATCTTTGCTGAACCAAGGTTTGCCGCTAGAAGATCGTTTCATCAGCTGTGGATGATAGAATAACTTTCGTGACTTCAAAAGCACAAGTTGATGGATCATTAGAGCTGAAACAAACATCTAGCCAGGGGAAATTTCGGAAATGGTCTTGAAGATCTTCCCACTCAGCAGATCTGTAATACCAAACTATGCGCGGCTTAGATTTTCCCCAACATTCAGTTCGATAATATACAGTTTCAACTTAGTAAACATAAAAATCGATGACAATAACTGAAGGAATCATCACAGGTTGTACAAAATAATATACTGATTATATAAAATTTCAACATAAATTAAACAACTCTCAGTTTCAAATTCTGTTGCCTCATATATTATTGTGTAATTTGCAATCAAGTGTTGATTACCAAAATCGCAGAAGAAAAATAAAAAAACTTTCGAAAAAATACACATTAACAGATAAACGACCACCGACTCGACAATACATAGTAAGCAATGGCCTAACTTTGCGAAGTATCGAAAATTAAAAACTGAACTAAAATCGTTATTTACTCCAAAACTTTCGAGTTTAAGTATAAGAAATATATCTGCGTAAAGTTTGGGTCGGTGTATGACAAAGAAAGGATAAAAGGAATAGAAACTTTTGTTTGTAATTTGGATGTATATGGCTCGAATAATTTAACAGACTAATAACATATTTCTACACATCTAATGCACATCTGGGATGTGCTTCTCACCGGCCATGACTAAGTCCGGCAGCTTTACGGGGTGTTCCGTGCATTAAAAAAAATCAAAGCCAATAAGGTTTGAGCACGATCAGAATTGACTCGTTATTATATATTATATAAAACATATTACCAACATAGAAATTGAAAATAAAAATTTTCATTTTGAAAAATAACGACATATGCTATTAAAAATACATGGCAATATAGGTTCAATTCCAATGAATAAATAACTTCAATGAACGTCCTCTAAGAATTCATAGTAGAATTCAAAAAAGAATTGAGAATGGGGGTGTTCCATTAAAATCATGCCCTAAAGTGAACTGCATCGTCTAGTTATGAAACATTTTCAGAAATTTGTTTCGTCTAGCCACTAAGGACTGATACGTTACTTGGATTCACCCAGTATATATGAAATAAATCCGTGAAAATGTAAAGATAAATAGATGAGTATTATTCCACTAATTTCTCGCTTTGTTTTACGCAGATATTTTTATCAAGTACTTTTCTTGGTTCTTCACATTTCGTCTTCAATCGAAGACCGCCTGCCCGGTACTGACGATGCCCAACAGGCTGAAACAGCTGTCTACCTGTGGATCTTGAATTGAAATCAATATGGAAGTTGTGACGGCTTTTCTTTTTTGCGAGGCTCTTGCTGTCTTTTAGAAAGAGAAGCGGTCACAACCAGTGCTTGCACTTCCCTACATCAGATGATTATCAGAAAGGATGAGAAGAATTGGGTTCAGAACCTGCTTGAGATTCGGAAACACAACCGTAGCAGCCTCACGAAAACCAGGCCACCAAGCGCGGACTGCGATTCCAAGAATTGCATTTGCCGGATACTCTGTGAGTGCGGAAAATCCTTTATCGGTGAAACTAAGAGGCCATTGAAAGTTCGCATTGCCAAGCACAAGAAACACACACACAGTGAGGGGAAACCAGCAAATCAGGAATAGCAGAGCATGTTTGGACCCTTCAACATAACATATAGTGGTCCCAAGCTGAGATCATACCCGCATACTTGTTGGCGAAAAATGGTCAACTCCCGCTAAACCCACCAAACCGGTGAAGCGGAAAGAGAATTATTTTTGACAAGAAAATCTCCAGAAAATCAATGAGTTTGTTCCAAAATACCTATTTTATTTTGATGTTTTGTGATTTGATGTTATTGAATATAAAATTCTTGTTACGATACTGCATGATTCTGAGTAAATCAAAATTACTACACCAAAAACATTGAAAATTATTTTACTCTTCAAAAAAATTTACCGTGGTTAACACCGTAGTTGTATAATTTGTAATATTGCAGGCTTTCAAAATAAACCGTCGTATACAGGATGCTGTCCATTTATCGTTTTAGCAATTTATTTTTTCGTAGTCCTCATTTTAAAAAAATGAGTAAAAAAATAAAACTCCACTTAGATGGCCATGACTTCAAATCTAGATGTATTTTTTAATGCTGAACAACTTTTTTCAATAACATTTCCCGAGATTTATCAAAATAAGAGTACTTTACTTTTGTCTCAAAATCAAATATTTGAAGGCCCCTCGTATATTACGTGTGGTTTACTGTATTTTGTTCGTGCATGTTTAGTTTTAGGGGATGCACAACCCTTAATAAATAAGTTTCCCATATGGTGCACATTTATTCTTTCAACATTTCGCACATATGAAATTGCTTGTATGTAACACATGATGGGAAAAAATATTCTTGAGATTCATATCATCTTGATTGAACAACACAAAAAAATGAATCATCTCGGATTGTTTCAAGACTTAAGAATATATCTGTTATATCTCACTTTGGAAATATAAGTTTTTAAAAAGTATTTATTTTTAAAAAGGGAAACAGTGCGTGTTCCCTTGAGTTATAGAATACAAAATTGTAACCTGAAAATAACAGAGTCTGATTGTAACTATAACTGAGTATAACTATAACTGACTTATTTTGCCACGCAGGACATATTTATATGGAAATAGTTGTTTACATAATCTGAAAATAGAACAAAGAAAATTAAAGAGTCTTTGTGTCATCGTTTAGAGAACTGCGTATCGCCGGATGTTGATTCAGCAAGTCAACATTGACGTTGATCCATGTCAGTTTGTATATGAGTGGGGAAGGTCAATAAACAACATATAACATATCTAGTCCAGATAGAAGCAATCCACATTTTTTCTCCCAAATGACGCTATCAAAAATTAATTTGAATTGGTTTCAACATACCTTGTTTCTACTATTTCAGCTGCACGATTGGCAAATTTGTGAAGTCCCACTCCCTTGATTAGAGCTAATACTTCACGTAAGTAGTCACATTTGAGCTGATAAAAAGACTTTGAAAATTAAGATAAACATTTGCAAATCGTAATCCAAAAGGATGAGTCAGCAGAGAAATCATTACATTCGTCTTTTCACAGCTCGAGAATTCGATGATAAGGTATCAAATGGTTAGTGGGAGTGAAGTGCCAAAGCGCTGTTCAAACATCACTTCCCGATACATCCCCCTTCTCCAACTGCTGCTCAAAACTTTACATTGGAGGACACTATATAAGCATTGCTCTCCATTGAATCATTTATTTGAATAGGGTTTACAAGCCGATACAGATGTATTCAATTGCTGTCAAATAAAATTGGTACTGATTGGTCAATTCTCTAATCTTGCATTTGAATTACACTTACCTTGTTATCAGTATTGCAGTTCTGGTAGTTGGCAAGGGTTTATCCAGAAGGCAATCTACTGGATTCCACGTGTAAAAAGCAAGACATTACATATTCACAGAATCGATTCAAAGCAAAGGACGATTCTATTGGAAAACGGCAATTTGGTATGGGGTGTAAGTCATCACCTAAGCCACGTATACAGAAAAAAAGACGTGCTATAAGTAAGACTAAAAAAATATTGAAAACTTCCAAGGTAGAAGCTTTTGATTCTGGAATCATTAGAGGAGTGCCTAATGTTATACACAAGGCGGGAGGAAGCGATGAATTCGAAAAAGACTGCTGATATTGCATTGAACAAAATCAGTTTAATTAGTGAGAACGGGATCTACTTGAAGTAGATCCTTTGATAGTTGTAGTGATTTACCCAATCGAAAAAAAATTGATTCGCTATTTTTCCAAAAGTTTGAATCAGTAACATTACATATTATTATGAGTGTCATCAATTCAACACAGTATGGTGTGGTCGTTTCGTCATTCGAGTCTGAAGTTTCTGCAGAATGAGATATGGGAATAACACCAATGCAAGACCGAGAGATCGTCAAGAGGATCAGTTATTCGTTGATGGACTATTCAAGATTACACACTTCAAAATTAGTAAAAAAGAATTTGCCCATATGCCGAAAGAGGTATTCATTTTGTGTGCATCAGTATGGGATAAACTACCGCAAATCAATCAATCAAATATACTTTATCGTCTGAAGAACTACATCTTGTAGACAAAGTCATAAATAATATGTGAGATACAAAAATCTACATAAAAAAAACATACACAATTTAACAAAATACAATAAACATAAGCGAAAAATGTGAAATACACTGAGATATTCAGCTGGAAATAACAAGACATAGAAATAAAAGTTAAGGTTCAAGTGAATCGTCAAGATACTCCTGAACTGAATAATAGGCCCTATCAATTCGGGCTGGTAAGTGGTTAAACAGTTTGATCCCGTTGAATATAATTGAATCCCTAACAAGGGAGCTCGCAGGAATAGGCAGATCTATGTTACTATTGTGGCTACGAGTATTATATGAGGAGGGGGGAGATGCACAAGAATAATTTTTTATATCAAGCAAATTGATTCCAAGATAAACAGGGCAGCTACTGTTAAAATACCGTGAGCTATGAAAATAGGCTTGCATGGATCCCTGGGAGCTGCTTTGCACATATATCGGACAGCCCTTTTTTGAAGCACAAAAATCATTTGAAATAAATTTCTAGAACAGACTCCCCAGAAGGCAATTCCATATTCAATATGGGGATCTATTAGAGCGAATTAAGCTGTTCTTGAATGGGAGTAGCCTAGTTCTCTAGAAATCACTCTTAGTGCATAGCAACCTGAGGCAAGCTTCTTGCTTAAGTTTATTGTGTGATTTTTAAATTTCAGTTTATCATCAATGTTCAACCCTAGAAATTTATAATTATGTACCCTGTCTAAGATCTCAGGTAAGTTGCAGTGGAAAGTAAGTATGCTAGTTTTATTGATATTAAATGATAACTTATTGAAGTCGCATCATTCTTTGATTTTGTTGATGTCAGCTGAGATGGCATCTTGAAGGGTAGGAATGTCCTTGTTGTGCCATAATAAAGTGGTGTCATCAGCAAAGAGAGTAATTGAGTAATATGGCAAAGCATACAAAATGATACTAATGTCTTGCATTATCAGTACTGCCAGAATCATTACAATGCTGGTGACAATAATAATTCTGATGTAAATGATGGTCCGCCTACGAGAAAAATTTTCTGTTGTTAATCTATAGTGAATGATGTGAATGTAGTCACACATAATGAGATGGATGAATTAGATATACCACCCAAGAAACGATGATTACTCCACCATTGCTGCTGTCAGCAATAAAAACGTGTATCTGAACAAATTCAACAATAATGTCACATACGTTTTCGTTGTCGAGTTATCTAGCGAGTTAAGCGCAAGCTTCTACCCACCCATCGAGTTGAATACCGACAATAGTTATGGACTGGCCTACAAGGTTCCTACTCCTTCAACTCCAACTTTAATGTCGATGCGACGAATAATGTTATCAGCTATAAATTCCACCTGGGGCATATGAAACTGATGAAAGCAATAAGGTGTTCAAACATTAATTGAATCCAAGGAACTGCAACCGGCAAATGAAAATGAGGAGAATGTCGATGAGGTATTCATCCTACATGCAAACAACAACACTCTGAAAGGCAAAATGCTGTCGAACTACTACATCATCTCAAACATGAAAATACCATTGCTGAATTCGATGAATTTGTTATCGATGTAGACCCTGGATACAAACTCGCCAAGGAACCACAAAATATATGCCTATTAAGCCTGACGGTCGTCGTACGTCGACAGTAACCCTCTATGTATAATGGTAATATGATCAATATCAACGGTGGGAAAATATAATCGAATTGGAATACCATACGATTAACGTAACCATACGATTATTATTCCTGAACCGAATAAATATTGAAAAAAGCGGAGTTGTACTTCGAAAGCATATTATGAGACGAGCACTAGTAGCGCAATGAGGCTGCTGACTCCCTTGCAACGGAGGGTGCTGCAAGCAGTTTAATCGGACCAGAACCTGTCATTGGCATAGCTTTAGGCTTTCCCAAACAAAGATTAAACACCTGTATGGCATGAAGATTTATGAACTTCTGGCAGAATCTTCCAGGATTGGCTCACTCCAAGGCGTTTATTCACCTTTCAAAACTTGATACCAACCAGTTGTTGGACTACAGTAGGGATGAACTACGATGTCTAACAAGCCTTCTTACAGGTCACTGTCATTTGAATCATTATATGCAGATAGGTACTCGGACTGTCGGAAGACAGTGTGTCGCCTTTGTTTGGAAAATGATGGAACAGTAGAGCACCTACTTTGTGCCTGCCCCGCTGGAGACCGAATCAGGTTTTTAGAGTTCAGCAGAGCCGTACTCTTACCATCTGACCTGGAAGACCACTAATCGGCTTCGTTAAGAAGCTGAGTTTATTACGTCGAGTGTGAATAGGTGTGAGCCACAATAGACCCTTGCGGGTTGCGGTGGAAGGTCGAATAGACCCACTCACTTTGTACCTAACCTAACCTGGTAGCGTAATATATTGATTCAAAATATCGACAATCATTAGTATCGTGTATCAACTTGTGATCATGAAGGATTTAATAAATTATTATTATTATTATGTCATGAAAATGAGTGAAGGGAGCATCGATAAATTTGGCCGCAGAAGTAAGGCAGCGTCAACAGCTGGTTTGCGAGGGCAACCATCTTACTATTTTGTCAAACCTGTTGAAGTTTTGTTAAAATGCATGATGAGCTTAAAAGAAATTGTTTCAAATCCTCATTACACACGCTCTGCATGATACATATATCCAGAAACGATTCTCCTTGTATCTCGAAGAAAGAGGAAGTTGAATATAGATAGAAAGGTAGGTGCAAATCTGCGAGGGTTTACTGTGGCTCTCATCTATTCACAATCAAATAAAGAAAAATTCTTAATGAAGCCCAATACTTTATTTGGTGAGTAAGTGGGATATGTACTATATTTTTCAATAATACATTTCAATTGCTAGCAAACCTATTAAATACCAACAGTTTATTGCTATTGAATCGGTAATTGAAAAGTTCCGAGTATCACTAAGTATTTCAAATCATTTTTCCTCATCATACAGTACAGTTCTATTTGGCATGAATATAAACAGACTCTTCACGTATCAACATGTTTATTGACAATTACATCTTTGAGAAATTATAGATCAATCAATTCAACATAACGGACACAATTAAATATGAGGTACAAAACAATAACACAAAATCGATAATAACAAAAAATATTACAATAACAAATGAATAAAAATGCGTTTCTCAACAAGCAAGTTTTTTCTTGAAAACGATGCAGGACACATAAATTAAGCAGGAAAATAACTCCACTGCTCCAACCAATAGTTATTTAGGGACGAACTGTAATGTTATAAAAGGTTTAGACCTTGAAGGATTATATGTTTGATATGATTTCATAAAGCATATACGATTTGGGACTAAACAAAAAATGTTACTATTGGCTACTAGAACAAAGTATTTTCTTATCGTCCTAAATTGTTTTAGAAACAACCGAAATCAATAACTTTCTAGGAATACAGTGTGTCCAGGATAAGGAGGGCTAGAACAGGAAAATCGGAAACTGTAAGATATACAAAGTTGATCAAATTAGGAAATGTAAACAAGTTCCTTCTCCCAATCTCAAAACGTCTGCCTTATTTCTATTTCAATTCAGTTTCGAGCAGTTTAGTTTCATTCCTTATTCCACCAGTCCAATCATGGGGAGATTCTTCCAGAAGGAGAGAGCAGTGGAGAACATAGCATCAACAGTTAAAACATTAAATCATTCTTTAGTTTAAATCCTACGCAACACCTGTTTCATGAAAAGTGTAATCCAATGTTTATCTAACACGAGATGTTTGCTGGAATATTTCAAAAAGGTTGTATATATGAAAAATATCAATCCCAGTATTTTTAGTATAAAGGGTGCTCTAATCAAAGCGTTTGCAGAAGATATCAAGGAATTGTAGTTGGAAGATTCATCTGATAAAGTAGTAAGCACAGTCTACTTGAAAAGTTAGATTCTTAGTTTTACCCCTTGATTAATGGGTTATGCCCATGAAAACTCCCAGGAGTTCCTTCGATTTCTTTAAGAAGGTTCACATGAGGACATTAATAGAATAATTTAGAAACCTAAACCGATCTTGACGGAGATTGACAAAAATTGAGCGACAGCAAGCAAGAATGAGAGTCATGGCTAAGATACTTAATGATGTATAACTCTCAAGATTGTAGGCAATTTCGTTGGTCAATTAAAATTCACGATAAAGTGCAACTGTGGACACACATTAACGTTTGATCGTTTCTGGGATTTATCTCTCCCCATACCACAAGAAACTGGCCAAATGAGTTTCTCACAATGCTTGGATTCTTTCACAAGAGACAGACGGAGATGAAAAACCAATGTTTTCGAGGTGCATGGAAAGGAGAAAATGCACGAAGTTCCTATCAATCCATCAGTTTCCTCGCATTTTAGTAATTCATTCAAAAAGGTTAACTTTAAACTGAAAGATTTGGAGACGAATTAAATGTAGCCATCGACTTTCTCCTTGTAGGTTAGTTATGAATAATTATGCAGCAATGTGGCTCCTTGTCGTTATAATCTATATGCACTTTCGAATCACAGTAGGACGACTTACAGCGGGGCATTACACCACAGCATACTGCAGACACTTCTACACTGGCACGTGTCTCCAATTTCACCCAAATCGCTTGTGACTGGAGAGGCATATATCCTCTTTGGCCAACGGGAGGAAAGAAGTCGCACCTTTGATTATTTCAGTGACAATAAAATTTACTAAAAAACAACTAAGGTGAAAGATCAGTGACGTTTTCATCAACGCTAACTTATATCGAGTGATTGCCAATGGTTTCCCAAAGACAATGATGTACAGCTTGAAAACTGGCAATGAGAAAATGTTTTTTTGTTTTTCAATATATGCTTAAATAACGTCAGAGAAAAATTGAAACGAAATTTTTAAATTTCCGTTTTTTTTCAATATCTCCGGATCTAACCAGAATTTTTTTAAATTTGAAATGTCATTCAAATAATAAGCACTTATTTCATCAACTTTATATCACTCACAGTTTCCGATTTTCCCAAGCTTGCCTCCTTTTTATTGACAGATACTATGCCAGGCACTGACGGAAAACATAACATCTAAAATTATTACGTTTGTGTAATCCCAACTCAGTATTACGGCGGTGTAGACTATAAATAACAATCAAGAAAAGCAAGCAAGCCCTTATTGTATCGAGCAATTATGTACGAATTATAACCAATCATAACCTTGACAAAAATGTGAATGATAAAGTAAATTCACAACCTGAAGCTGAAACAAACAAAGAACATTCAAAATGTTTGCTTGTGGAGTTTACACGTGCTTATGAAATATTTTTCAAAGGCTACCATTCTTACAATCATCATTAAAAGTTAAAATTGTATGTAAACGTATTGAATTGTGAGTTTAAATTTAAAACAAATTTCAAAAACTTGAGAATAATTTTTGAATATTTTGGCAACAATTATATCATAGAAACAGTTATGTTTTCAGTGAATTTTGTAGTAATTAACGAAACTGCTCTGGTTGAAGATTATTTCAAGAAGTGCCTATTTCGAAAATTAGAAAGCCGTTTAAATAATCTTTTGAATCATAGATTTTAAAAAAATGTTTCATTTTCTCTACCCTGTCGTGAAATATTTTGAGATCGCCATTGATTTTTTTTTCTGAATAAGGTCTGGCGAGTTCTTAAATTCAATAGAAGATTTCCAAAGGTTTGATTCAATTAACAATAACATGCTAATGTTTCGAAAGGACCACTAGATGAATCCATTAGATCAATTTGTGAACATATCGGTGAATTTGAGAACTGGTCTAACCTTTCAAAATATCAACAGGTTATAAGGTTTTTCACATTTTATCAAGGATGTGTTGATAAAATTTCTTCTTGAAAATATTTCATAGCTGCCAAGATGCCCCGTGGAAAAAATGTATAATGTTGTTTTTAATCATTCTCATTCAGAGCATTGAAAGAATAAAAACAATTTAAAATACTGGTATTTACTTCTTTATTACAAAATATGAAAGATTCAAATCTATAAGGTATGATGGGTATAATACTCTTAAACTTTGTTTTTTCTGTAATGAATTTCAAATAATCATTTTGGGCAAACCTGCAAGTACTAATTGAACAGCTAATTACCTTAAAAAACTCAAAAATGATATACAAATATATTTTAAAGCATCCTCACAGAACTACTAATGACATGCCATCAAATAGTAATTTCCCACATTAAAAATAAAACAGTTTTTTGTTTCACAGAGGTTCAAAAGGTATCAGTATAATCTTCATATTTATTAATTACATCAATTTTGGAATATTACTGTCAGTAACATTAGGAGTCTTTTAGGGTTTTCTTTGGGTTAATGGTACTATTTTCTTCTTCTTTTGAAAATTGACATTGAAATATAACTCATTTATCTTCCCATTTTAAATTGGAATATATTGATGAAGCCACTTCTAAAAAAATTAGAATCTTTAAAGATTCAAAGGTATCTATAGATCAGTCAATGGTCCTAAGCAGTGAAAATATTGTAATTATGTAATGTAAGTGGTACACAATGATGGAAGGTCACTGTAGCAATTAATATTTGGCAAAAGTTAAAAACAGTCTCTTCTTCTCTTCATTGAGCCAATAGTTGATGATACGAATAGACTACCAACATATATCAGCCTTTCCACCCATAATAAAAGATATTATTTACAGTTAATCATTGCAAAATTAAGCAGGATTGTTAGATTTATTAGACCTAAGTCTCTCAATACCTGATCTCTCCTCCTCTTCATCACTGGTATAAGATATACCAGAAACAGCACCTCTTGTAGATGTTGCTTGCATAAGTTCCTGGTCGGGAGCATTTCTACTTTCATACAATAAAATATTTAGAGTTTCTTCATATATTCTAGCTTCAGGACATTCCACTTTAGTATGTTTTTTATCTGTTGCATATACAATTGAAGTACAACATACTTCAGATACTTTTTTTCCGTGTCCATAAAACACCCAACAACATATTTCACTAGTGCTGATAACATCTTTCAAAAATAGCAACCTCTTATTATACCATAAGGAAAGTTTATCAAACAATTCAATATTTTTCAATAGATTATCATCTGAGGTGTTTGTATAAGAGTACTTATTATTATGCCTGTTTATTAGTAATTTTATGGCAGGCTTTGTAGTAGAACTAATTAGCATTTCTTCCTCTTTTTGCGAAGTTATTAAAGGTACTCCACAAATAGGTTCTTGTTCTCCTCTCTCCTTCTTAGCCAAAGCTTTGTTACAAGACTCAGCTAGTTCAGCAATGCAGTAATATTTGGCTTCCGCTACCAGCTCAGCTATTTCTTTTGAAGACTCTGGCAAAGACACACTTCCATCTCGTAAGAAATTCAAGATTGTGCCAAAATGTTTCCCACATCTATCGATTAATATCCAACCTAAGGAATTTGGGTCAATAAAACTTTACACTTAAATGATTGATTTTGCTTACCATCAGAATCGGACAAAACTTCCATTCGTCCACTGAACATAGCTCTCAACATAGTGTCATGTTTAGTAAGAGTTCCAATCGTCGTGTAGTGCAAACAACCCCCGACATTCAATTTAACATACTGGGATGGGTTTCCCTTAATCGTCGTTTTTCCAGACATTGTTTTTATTTCTGAATTGAACATTCAGAAAAGTATGAAAACAAGTGTTTTTTGATGTCTGAATGATTAGTAGGATGAATTAGATCACTTGACAGAAAATGAAATTCAAATTAACATATTTTGTCAGCCGATTCTATCACACCATTTTATCAATAAGACTAATCTTTGATTTTATCTACTTGAAAAAATAGAGAAGAGAATACAAAAATTAGAAATAAGTTAAATGACAGTTAACAGTACACAATGATGCCATCATAAAGAAAGTATATTCAAAGATATGGTCCAAAAACAACCACTTAATAACTACTACTAATCAGAATTTTTGACATCGATTAATTGAATAAATATTATTGTTGGTTTTTTTTTCTGTGATAAAAACATTTTATTAAAACAACGATAAAAATAAAATAAAAACAACAAAAAAAATTAATTGGCGCTCCGGGGCGACTCATTGATTCCAGTGGCGCATTTGCTTTTTCAGCTGTAAGAAAAACCTGTAGCACCACATCATCTGAAGATCTCGATCTAACAATGTCCTCTCTCTTATAAAACAAAATGTAGGGTGTCTCCAGAGGCTCCAATAAATTCAATGCATCACCAGAACTCTTCGTGACACGACTATCGTCAAACTTAAACCAGTCCGTTTCTTCTTTGACCAAGGCGTAATAATGACCAAATTCAACGCCAGAACCACAGTGAACAATGACTGCATGAATATTATAATAGTGGTCTGCTAGGTTGAATTGTTCATCTATTTCGAACCTTCCAAAGAGTTTCTTGCTTTCCTTAGAGGTTGAGTCTTGTTTGAAAATCATCAGTGTTATTATTAGATTGACTGGAGCCTCAGCTATACTTGTTTCCTTATAACAGTCAGTTAGTTTGTCGCATGTTTGACAATACAGTCGAGCATCACCTGTTAAAAATTCCATTTTCAGATGATTCAACAATAAGCTTTGCACGGACTGCTTATTAGTCGTATTAGGAAAAGCTAGATGAAGTTCCAGAAATTCACATAAGTTTTCGGTACTTCTTGAACATTTACCACAAAGTAAACCAGTGAGGATTTTTCCAGCAAAAGATTTACTAACACAAGACGAGATGGGTTGTACGGAATCATTCAGTCCAGAGCGGTCAGGAGTATTGATTTTGCTATTGTTTTGCTCACGAAGAGTATTCAACAGGAACCCCAAGAATTCGGAACAATCCTCTTGTTGTCCTATCGAGTATCTAGTGGACTTCAAAGACTCCAGGAAATCGGTTGGAGGGAAAGATGATACCTTCTTACGAAACTGCAGCTGCATGAACAGTTGTTTGAGTTTGATGAATAAGTAGGAAACATTTCCGTTCTCATTCATCATTAAAACTTCGTTCTTGAAATTCATCGTCATGAACAACACTTGTAAAATGCTATTCATGTAGTAAGTGTTTCCTAAATTATCCAATCCAATTTTCTTCTCTAGATTTTCAGGACAACTATCTACTGATTCGTGAGGAAGAACATCTTTCACAGAATCTCCATAAGAACCATTTCTCAAGCTGCGATCGATCCTTCCAAGTAAAGAAGGGTTTCGTAGAGGGATCGATTCGGCTCTTGCTTCAAGAAGCTCTTCCACTGAAAGGGTACCAGTTTCACGAGGACTGCAACTCATTTTTTGGGGGCAAGAATGACCTGAGTCCACTGACCGCACTGAAAAAGAAGAAGGTGGATCAATCACTTGTGAATTAACCTTGATAGGAGACTGATGAATATTCACATATCTCGGCTTGTTTCGAAGAGGTTTCAGTTCCGTACTGAAATTAGGGCAATGCATGATCTCATCAAAATTATGTGAAGGAGGAATAGTTCCAAGTACTGAAGCAGCATTGCCACGTTGAATAGCAATACTAATTCTTTCTATCAAAAAAGAAGTAGAACGGTGTGATCTTTCGTTGCTTGGCCTATTCTCCTTCCGAGTTCATGAACGAATAACAGAGACTCCGGGCCATAAACACCAAAAGTTTCAACCGCTACTGGATGAAACAGATAGTTGTTTCCAAGATTTTGGTATTTTTTTCTTTTCAATTTCTCGCCAGACAATGCTGCAGTTCCAGCAGACTCGGAACTTTCGGCTAGATGGGAAGCCGCGACCGTGTCGACGCAAGTAAAGTCCCATACCACAGGTTTACCGTATTTCCATGGTATGAGAGACATACCATCTGGTCGTTTACCATCATCTCGACTGGTACCTTAGGTTCCAGAATTGCAGGAACATCCGCTGACAGCTCGTTTCAATATGTCGTTCACTTGGTGATGTCGAGATGTACGCCCTGCACTTCTCCTGCAACTCAAACCATGTGTACCTTTCTCATCAACTATACTACCGCAAACACAAGTATGAGAAACACAAATAGATGAACCCATCCTAAGTCAAAACAGGACGGTTGTGTCAATTGTGGCATTGGTTTACTTGATTTTTTGTATTTCTTGATAATGGGGAATGTTCCTCAATTTGGGTTATTACAGCAAATGCAAATTTGAACGAAATAAAGTTGAGTTTATTGAGTTTTTCAAATTCACTTCGAAAAGTATTCAAATTGATGTTTCACATGTTGGGTTTTATTTTTTAAAGGGATTTGTTTCTAATTTACATATTGGCAACAGCGCCTATATCAAGTTGAAATAATTTAAAGGTACCTAGATATTCTACTTTAAAAAAGGAAAATTATCTTTATAAATCAACAATTGAGGCAAAATATAAATTATAGTTCAATACCACCACCACAAGCCACATGAAAAACAGTATCTTCGTTATATCTTGTTTAAGTCAGATTTATGGGCCTAGGGCCCCTTATCCTTTCGGCTGTTTGAGTTTTTCTTAGGTTCCTGTGGCGGGGCGGCAGGGGATTGCATGGTCCTCTGTCGACTTCTTTTGGCTCTTTGCCCTGTGTGTAGAAGTCGCAGCGTACTTTTTTGGCTTTGCGGCCGTTTAGGCACTGTTTCTTGTTTTATTTTCCGACAAGCATGGATTGCAGTACCGAAAACTTCACTAGAAGCTCCTGCAGCTGCCCTAAGGCCGTTGGGAGACCTTCGGGAGAGCTGCAGGCGTTCTCTGACGATGAGACGGCCCTCGCATACGAGACGTCGCTCCTGATTGAGTTTCTTCCGACAAGCCTTGGGTTTGTGGTCTGTCTGTTTTAGTTCGACCTATCTGAGGCCCTTTTATTTTCAGTACATTCTGGGCACCCATGGAAGCTCAGTGGGTGTTCTCCCTTGCAGTTAAAGCATCGCAAGGGCAAGTTTAGGTCTTTTGCATCTTGGTCATGTGCCGTCCGGCACATCTAACGCAGGCTGTAACTGCTTTACAGTTGCGTTGCGTGTGACCGAACTTTTAGCATCTGTAACATTGCCCTGCTCGGTTTCTCGGCTTCTGTGTTTCAGCGCTTACACGCACGTTTTGAATTTCGGTGATCTCATATATTTCATAAACAACAGTTGTTTTGTTATTTATTTATATAGAGGAAGATAAGTTAGTTGCACAAAATGTCATATGTCACAGAATGTCTCGGAACATAAATAAACAGAACAGCACGCCTCTGAAATATGTCATCTTTGTTTGTCTCATACAGGTAACGGATTCATTGTCCTTTATTAGCTATAACCGATGTTGCCAAATGGTGAAATAGAAACCAATCCCTTTAAATGTTGAATGCATTATTTCATCCTTCTTTCTTTAAATGATTTTTTAAAGAAAAAGGTTGATATGATTTGTTTAAAATGCGTTGTTTTAGAGCTCTTTCATGAAGACTACTTGATTTTCCTTAGGAGGAACATTCCCCATTGTCCTAATAGCTACAAAAAAATTGAAAAAAAATGAACAATTAGTATGTATTTCAAAAATATAGCAACTCAATTTATGAGGAAAAGAAATTATGACTTGGAAGTTGAATACTAATAATAAAAGTAAAATGAAGAATAAAATTTGAAAAATATAAAATGAAAAAACAAAACTAATAACCTAATATTTCCATGTATTCCTTGCTACCGGATTTCTGTTCTGAATTTTTTGTAATTAACTGGAATGAAATCGTGAACTATCCTTTTCAAAAATTCTCCTCCTTATTCCCCACGAGGTCCAAAGTTTTTCCGAGATAATGATTACAAAATAATTATAATCTTCTCTTCAAAATAACTTAATGACAAATGGGAAAGATAACAAAGAGAAGGCTCTAAATACAATAATACAATTAATTATGTATATTACTTAAGTTTTTTCCCAACACCAAACAGTTATTTTAACACCTCGACACGTGTTTCGATCACCAAGTGATCATCTTCAAGAGGAAAATTAAATTATGTGATGAAAGCTATATAAAATAATTACAATTTTGCAACCTGTCTAAAAATCGTTAACTCGTATAGAATTGCCAGCTGCTATATTTCTAAATACTCATATATTTTCGACAATGTCAGTAGTTTCTTTATCCAATTCTGAAGAGTTTTGTCACAGCGGCTCACGTTATGGCCGGAAGTATTCAATTTCTTCCTTATGATTTCAGTCATTGATTATGTCATTGCTTTTGTAACAGTCGTATATTGTTTTTATCAATGATTTTATTAGATGAACATCTAACGGTTTTGGTAATCCTGTATCACATCGCGTCTTACGTTCATAAGGTTTGTTTTTGACTATTTTACGTACAGTTGAGAAAGGAATTCCAGTCAATTCTGATGTTGCTTGTAATAGTTTGTTTCCCTCAAAACCAAACTTGAGATGTAGATTCTTATATGCATTGAAACATATTCTCTGTGTTTCAATATTCAAATGCATCCGAATCTTATTCACTGGTATCTCTTTTTCGCATTGTTCACCATAGCTATTGGAATCACTACACTGGAAAAAGTCTGCGTTGTTATCACACTCGTTATTACTAACAGAACTTGTCCAGGGACGCCACATTTTGAACAGATAACAAACATTTTAAGTAATTATAAGTGCACCAATATCGAATTTTAAGACTCAAATCGCGATCAGTTCCTAAACTGAACAGGACGGCGATAACCATCCCCGCATTCTCCAATTTCTATTCGTCACCGTAACATGACTTCAAATTTAATTTTATGACTCTTCAGCCAATCATAAAACTCGATTAGTAAAAACCAATGCGAACCGCCAATTCTGCAGTCTACGTGGACTATTTCGCAGCCGGTTCATTTTTATGTATTGGTTTTTTTTACCTTTGAGAGTGCCGCTAACTTTAAATGTTCACAATATCGTTTACTTCGACTATACCAGCAAACATCGTCTTACTTTTTTCTCACCAATGTTTTCCATTATACTATTTTTCATAATCTGTATTTTTTTATATATTTTCGCCCTTAATATGTATACTGTTTGTGAAACATTTCAGTTGGTTTCAGTATCGATAGAGAAGAGTAGAAGACTACCCAATTGCATTTCTCAAAATCCATATAAGAAAGAATCTTTAATAACGTACAGTAACATCCAGACGTGCACCACACTAAATTTATAAGAATGGATCTTGTAAAAAAAATGGTTACTGCATATGCTTTCCAATCTTTGATGAAATCAGTAGTTATCTCAAGAAATTATCAAATCTAGTTTAATGACTCTGATATGTCATGCTATGTAATTTATTCCATGTAAAATCAAATTGTTTCTTTGGTGTTAGTGTTTAATGTGATAGTGTTGAAACACTGTATGTAATATGTTGTATCAATGATGATCCATAACCAGTCTTGCATATTCTCAATCTACCAGTATCCTCTTCAAATGATTTTCTCAAAAAATAAATGAAACAATTTAAATGTCACCAAAGTACATGTATATTAAAACTTGTTTTCGTTATTTTCAACTATTTCACAAAATATTTAGTGTTAATTTAATTGTGTTAATCCATTACAAATTTGATGATTGTAAAAGTATAATTAGGTCAAGATGAAGTATTAGAGCTTATTGACAATGGCTGATTTTTTCATGAATGTCCTGATTGATATCACTATCTAACTCACATTCTATATCAGTAGCGTTTGGTATCAACAATTCTTTATAAATAAGCATTCTTATTCTTTTAAATTTGACATATTCATTTCTTCCATCATCTTCCTTTTCACTAGCTATTCCTTTGATAGGCAACATTAAAATCCTGGCTTGAAATGAGTTTATTAAAAACATTCTTTCCACACCATAACAAAATTCCGTCTCTCAATTTGTGTTTCACCAACCTATTTAGTTATTGCCTGATGATGGTTAGCGAAACATGCATAAAGAGTCAGCATTTTGTTCTGGTATCGGAAAAATGTTTTAGTGGACTCATTTTAAGCCAGAGGTTTCAATGTTACCTATCAAAAAAATAGTAATTTCCAGTTGATCTGACCCAATATATTAATTCTTTAGGTTTATTGTACAGTTAAACCCATGTATTCAATGAAAGACAATTCAGTTCATATGAGTTTTCCTATGTTTTTTCATACTACTCGAATCATAGAAGCCTTTGGAACAAATGTCACAAACAAATGGTTTTTCTCCAGTATGTATTCTAATATGAACTTTGAGTGAGCCCGTATGATTGAATGTCTTATCACAATAACTACAACTATAAGGCCTTTCTCCACTATGTCTTCTCATGTGGTATGTGAGATGACCTTTTTGGGAAAATGTTTTTCCGCATATAATACATAGCACAGGTTTCTCTCCAGTGTGAGTGAGATTGTGTTTCTGTAAGCTATTCTTCTGAGAAAAACCTTTATTACAAATTTGACAAAGATATGGTTTGACACCAGAATGCACTTTAACATGAGAATTGAGCAATACTTTTGTTGAGAAGTTTTTACCACATTCACTACATAAAAAATCCTTTTTGTTATGAATCAACATGTGCTGTTTGAATATGGTTTTAGAGGTGAAAGTCTTGTTACATTCTTTACATGTCAAATCCTCATAATCCAAACTTGTCTGATTATCTTTCAATTTGTGCATATTGATGTGATTTCCTAATGCATGTTTAGTTACAAAGAATTTACCACAAATATTGCATATGAAGGATTTCTCTCCATAGTGTGTTCGAATATGATCAGTCAAAGTTGGAGCTTGTATAAATCCCTTCCCACAAATATTGCATTCATGAGGTTTTTTGTCATTATGTCTGAACTTATGTCTAGTTAGGCTTGATCTGAATCTGAACTTTTCATTGCAAATTTCACACTCATAAGGTCTGTCTTTTGTGTGCGAGTTGATATGATCCTTCAGTTTGTATGTGCTTATGAATTTATGACAAACTGAACAAGGCTTTTTTTTTCTTCTCTGATCTGCTTCTTTTTTCCGATGTAATTTATATGAAGAATAAGATTCAAATTTTATGCTGCAAAAAGAACATGTAAGATCTCCAGGTATTTTTCTGGAAGTGCAGTTTTTTTTAGAAGTTTGACGACGTTCAACACAATCTTCAGAAGTATTTTCTGGAGTCAAATCACATGCGTCACTGACATCATCTTCGCCTCCACTAAACTTATTCTTAAACTTCACAGTACTGATACCCTTTGGTAATATTTGCACATCCACAGTGGATTTTTTTTGTGTACTTTCAGATTCTTCAAATTGATTTTCCTCTGGTAAATCAAACTCATTTTCAAATTCAACAAATGCATCTGAAGGTGATATAGACTTTTCACTTGTGACAAATGAATTTTTGAGAATGGTTTCAGACTCTAGAGCTCGCTTTCTGAAGTCGTAAAACTGTTTAAGAAAATCCACACAACTGTTACATACTTTCCTTGGCAATTCATCAGAATCATTGAACTGTAAATGAATACAGAAAAATATAGTAACAATTCACTATTTTCTTAATTACTTACTTTCAAGGAAATTATCATGGAATATAATTCACTCAAAATTAAATCTTCATGTTTGGTATCAAATAAATTGAATAGACCTTGTTTATCAAGACAAGACCGGCATAATAAAGTGAAATCTTTGGGCAACATTCTAGACCTATTGATGTATATGTTTGTGGTTCCTCCACTTTCTTCCAATTATATGTATCAGATGTGTGATAATAGATTTACTTAACTATATACGCATAAAATCAACCAGATAATAAAGTTCCTTATTTTTGAGTATTTAGTTAAAGCAGACTATTTCCGTGAATTACTGGAAAACTGTGATTGAAATTAGTTAATCATAACAAACAGAAAGCATAGGTAATGCTGTTGTGGCATAATAAAGAAAACAACAGAAATTCGGAAATCATAAGGAGCTACAGATATGTTCCTAAAATAACCAATACCTAACCGTTACTAACCAGAATTTTTGACAGCAGTTACCTGAAATAATATATTATTGTTGGTTACTTTTGAAACAGGGCCACAGCATACCTAACAATAGGCTGTGACAGGACGGAGGACGGTTGTGTCAATTTTGTTATTGATAACACAATTGCTGAATAATTTTCGATGTGGAAACTGGAAACCATATACCTACTACGACCATATATTTTTCAATTCATTGATCTTATAATATTCAAACTAAATATTAAATTTGGGCGTTCCTTTTCAATGGTTACTTTTGTGAGTTATGATGAATCGTCGGAGGAAGATGAAAATTTCAGAGGGGCCTCTAACAGCTGACTATAAAAATATCCTCACCTGGGTCCATTGGCCTATGACAAATGAAGCTTCAGCAGAAGACGATGAAAACATTGAATCTAGTGAATATCTTTTGATATTGTTAGATTTCACTTGATTCACGCTAGGTTCACTAGGTTTTATATAATAAATATAACACTCTCCAATTACAAAAACTATTACATTCAGAAAGTTTTTTGAGTTTTTCTCAAAGAAACATGAAAGTGACAGTTATTGCCAAGAACAACAAAATCATATCGGTTAGTAGTTTAACGTTTGATTCAACAGTTTTCAGAAAACCATGTTTCATAGATAACAGGTTTTTCAAAAGTAACCCAATAGCGGTGACACAAACACTAAAATATTAATTTGTTGTTAGACATATTCATTTATCTTTCACAGAAATCTTAAATTGAGCTTTTTGTTCAAAACAACAAACTGTTGTTTTATTTCTAACTCTTTGTTGTATTGAAGACGTTTTGAAGACGTCTACTCTTTTAAGGACGACTCTATCTTAAGGAAGATTTCAATCCATAGCGAGTTTAGAGTACAATACTGTGTGAAATATCAACTTTGATAGACTTATTAGCGAGTTTGTTGCAAAGAGAGCAAAAAAAGTAAATTTCACCTAAATTTCGTAATGTGAATAAAAACTTCATTTTTAGAATTATTGTTTATTTTGTTGATTATTATAATTCATCTTCTCTTAAATCCATTTGACAATGAATGGAAAAATATGTATATTTTTTATAGCCAAATACTTTTGTATCGGACAAATTGTATACCATAGACACCGCACTTAAGGATTTTCCAGGGCCCTGCGATTGCTAGAGTCAACACTGGCTGTCTTTTCCTTCCTATATTGAACATTTTAATAAATCTCAACTCAAAGGTTGTTTTGTATAATAAAGTACATATTTAATGAATGTGTTGCATGTCAACTTAGTTTCTACACTTCATTTTTCTGTAGGACTATAAATGTATCAAATAGAAAATATATGGATTTATGGATTGTATATATACCATACCAGTTCTAATTTAGCCCCTACTGGAGGTTGGTGGACTCAATAGTTTCAAATTTTGACCGAAAAAAAAGAAGAAGAAGAAAGTATCAACGCTTTTTTGCCGAACTTTTGTCTTTTAGTGGTGTTTCATTTACGTGTTTGTAAAGATAGCGAAAATCTAGATCCTTCGATTTCTCTCATATCTGTTAGAAGTGCACGGTTTCGATTTCAAAATGAGTTGCCCCTTGAGCAAAGATGCCCTTGAAAAATTAAAACAATTCATTGAAGTTTGTAAGTCTAATCCTGACATTTTACACCTACCAGAATTGAAATTCTTCAAAGACTACATCGAATCTTTTGGAAGTACTGTACCGGAGTCTTCGAAAATGTCCTCTGGTACTAAGACAGAAACCAAGGAGAAAGTTGAAGAACCGGTGGAAGAAATGATTGAATCAGATCCTGAATCTGAGCTGGAATTGGACATGACAGGTTGTGTAGAACCTGATAAGCTAGATGAAAACCAAAAAATGGGTGACCCTTCTAAGGAAGAAGTATCGGAAGAAGACTCTGATAAGGCTGATGAGAAACGTGTTGAAGCCATGTCACTATTGTCTGAGGGTAACATCGAAAAAGCTATTGAAATATTCACTGAGGCAATAGAATTGAATCCCAATAGTGCTTTATTATTTGCAAAGAGAGGCCAAGCTTATTTGAAACTTACTAAGCCAAACGCATGTATCAGAGACTGTACCAGAGCTCTGGAAATAAATTGTGATTCAGCTACTGCATATAAATTCCGAGGCAGGGCCTACAGACTACTGGGAGAATGGGAACTAGCTGCTAAAGACCTTAGACAAGCTTGTAACATTGATTTTGACGAACAGACAGATGAATGGTTGAAAGAAGTAACTCCAAATGCAAAAAAAATAGAAGAACATTTGTTGAAAAAAGAAAGAAGAAGGAAAGAGAAAGAAGAATTTGAAAAAATGGAAAGAATAAGAAAAGCAAGAGAGGCTCATTCCAAGGCTTCTACTGAGGAGAAAGTGGATGATTTGCCTTCAGCTGAAGGAGGATCAGGTGGAATGCCAGGAATGGGTGATTTCTACAAATTACTAGAAGATCCTGAAATCTTGGCAGCATTCCAGGTAATGTATTGGTCCCTAAACAAAATAATGAATGAAAACAAAAAATTGTTCAATAAAGTATTTATAACTCTTTGCTCATAATTAAAAATCTTAAGTCCATAGGACCTGAAGAAATGGCCTTGAGGATAATGAGACCTGAGAGACCTAAAGATGAAATAATCTTGCCTGACTTGTAAAAATCTATTTTAAAAACCTTTTTGTAGAAAATGTTTAGATTATTTTATTATGAGAAAGGAATTGATATAATTCAGAATGTTTTATAGGTACCTCTGGAACTCTGACTTGAAATGAACTTACAAGTACAGAACCTACAAGCTACAGCAATACGAATACAAAATAAGTATATATTAAGAGTAGAAAAATACAGGCATAAAATAAGCATATATTGAAAAAAGTGCCCTCTGTTCATAAAAAAAAAGAAACATTTGTACAATCGAAGAACATTAAAATAACAATATGCTAATGAAAGTGATAATGTAGAATAATATAATAATGAACATTCCTTTCTTACATTATGAATGACTTGGTTCCCTACTAAATGAAGGTGAGAGCTAGTTTCTAGCTCAACTTTGAACCATTACAAAATATTTTTCAATTCAGACTGAAGTTTTTCAACAAAATCTGTGAATTGTATTAGCTAAATTATGAAGCTGGTAGAATCAATTTGAAATTCTTCATCTTTGGGAAAATGTGGTCTGATCCAGGTAAATCTGATCTCCTGCAAACAAAAAATTTGGGTACCTCACTGTTCGATACTGGGACTTTTGTTATTCAATATTTTTGTCAGTGATATTGTCAGTGAAATATAACAGAAAATTCCATTTCAATGTGACATCTGAATCTTAAACAGTCTCTATGTCATAACAAAAAACAATCTAAGATGGGAGGTTAAACATAACTATAATGAATCAATGATTTTCCATTTCCAACATCCTCCGACCTTTTGCCAATACATATTTGAGATAACTGGAGACTGAATTGCTGGATTCAGGGTTAAGTGGAACAGCAACAGACTGACATTTTTTGCTACTGAATTGAACTTTACCGATTATTTTCTTTATAATCTTATATTTCATAGACTTTAAAATTGGACTTGTAAATAATATAACTATTATTATTATCAAATATTAAGAACTGGCCGACATTTTTAGTTCTACTTATTGATAGTAGTTTAAAATTCAACTAACAAATCAGTACACCATTCAAAAAATTATCCTATTGTGGTTGCTATGCCGTTAGAGTCAGAGAACCAGAGTTTTGAAGCTGCAAAATCTGCATACCATGCATTACTTTAATCAAATAGGTTAAAGAATTGCTTTTTGGGATGCACACAATAAACGTTGAATGAAAAAACCATTGGAACAAAAACCCATTAGGGCACTTTACAACAAAGGAGTGTTTTGAAAATCCCCAGATCCCCACATTGATTTCTATATTCATTGTTAGAGATCTCATACTCGATCTGTTTAAAAAAATGTTTTTCCGATAATCAGCTTTCATCCCCATACGAACGACAATTCTCAGAAGTTGAAAAACTTGTGCGAGCTAAGGACTAACGAGGTCTTACCTTTTAACGTGTGATTCCTAACCTAACCTAACACATAAACACTTCCAATATTCAAATGTTACCTTTACCCTACAGTGTTAGGAATCACACGTTAAAAGGTAAGACCTCGTTAGTCCTTAGCTCGCACAAGTTTCGACCGCGCAATTCATGTAGGCAGTTATTTGCAGAAAAAAATATATTGACAGTTGTGGCTCTCTTTGTAATGGAAACTGCGTGTCTTATACACAAATATAGGTCAAAATTTGATAATATTTCTTCGTGTCATAGCACTAAAATCTAAAAATAATTAAATTACCATTGCCTTCTTCATCTCTAGTAAAGGACTCCATTTTCTATAACGGTGTTAAAATGTATAATCACTGTCTCATTTTAGAAATAGCCACGATAGTATTGACAACTTTAGAAAATACACAAAAAACTTTTCGCGAGCACACCCTATTATAGTTTGCAAGAATTTTACAATGACAATTTCCAGTGAAATTGTGAACTGTCATCTGTAATTTATTGCGGGTACTGTATAGCATACTCGATTAGACTGTTAGATTATAAGTCGTAAAATTGACAAAATGTTCAAATAACATTTTATTATTGATATTTTATTTTTTCATTGACACTTATTCTATTGAATAAAATGTGTAATTGATAAATGTATATGTTTATATACTGCTTGTTTATATAAAAATTTTATTTTTATTTAATTTTATTTATATTTTACATAATTGTGTGTATTTTGCCTAAATTTTATTTCTATACGTGTATATTCTACACGTATAGAAACGACAACCCTATATGAGGGTTGTCGTTCGTAGGGGTGCGACAGCTGGTTAACGAAAAAAAACAAAAGAAAGTTCAATTATGTTATAATAATAATAATAAGGTTTATTTGGATAAAATTCAACATTATATCTTATAAACTATGTAGAACAAATAAACAAGGAGAGAAACCGCAAAGCCATTGGCTGTCCGCGATGAGGGTGGTTTATTACTAGTTATTTTATTCCTTAAGTATTTTAAATTAAAATTATGAAATACAATGTAGGTTGCAAATTTTCAACATAGATAAAATTGATTCAGTAAAATTTGTAAAACAAGATAAAAATATAACAATAGTAAATATAAATCATTACAATACTAAAAGCATATTATAGATCATTAAATTGAAAGAGTACTATAGAGTTAGTAATAATGTTTAGTTACCAAGTGCATGGATATGGTGAAGTTTACAGAATAAACCTACAGTAAACAAACATGAATCCCACAGTTTAACGGATTGAAAGTATTCAACTGTCTTTCATTAGGAATAACGATAGAATTAGGATTGGTGTTATTTATTTACTGAATGGTTATTCCTTCTAAAGCACAAACACATTTTTTGGCCCAGCAGCTCATTTTAATTTATGCCATATCGACTCTTTGAAACACTGAAAACGGGGCAGAACGGTTTGAAAGGATTTTTTATTGTTTTGTTTGCAAACTACACATTTAGATAAAACTTTATGCTTTTATAACTGTATATAACCACTTGATCTTTACAAATGTACAACATATTGCCACCAGATGATCGAAGAACAGATGCATGTCAAAGTTTATCAATGTAATATTGAATTGAAAAACAGTTCATTCCAAAAAAATTTTTCCTACCTTTTATTAAAATTAATAGACACAATAGGCCATGATAATTGTACAATAATAGAAAAAAAAGTTTTTCTACTTTTTATTAAAATGAATAGACATGATAGGCAATAATAATAAATAGTACAGTAATACTAATAACTGATTATGATGAACAAAGGTAAATCTCAATCAATTATTTGAAACATTTTAAGGATCCGGAAGTCTCTGCAGCTTTTCAAGATATTTCAATGAATCCTGCCAACTTTGTCAAGTATCAGTCAAATCCAAAAGTGATGGATTTGGTTGCGAAACTGTCTGGAAAGTTTTCTGGATCTGGGATGAACTTTCCAAGTTTCGGAGGTGCCGGAGCTGCTCCTGGCGCAGGATTTCCGGGATTTTCAGGATTCCCAGGGGGTTTTCCCGGTGCCGGAATGGGCGGAAATGCTCCACCCCAGCCTAAACCATCTGACGATGATAATTTAGATTAGATTTTCATATTTTGTATTATTTCTACTGTGGTTCTAGAAAAGATTTTTTGTTACAATTACTTTGTAATGTTGCTGCTTCACTTGAAAATTCGTTTTCTATGAAATTTTTTAATAGTGGACTGAAATATTTTCTATATAACTTGAATCTCTGGTTAATGTTTAGGAAATTCCTTTGACAGGACTGGTGTTGTTTTCAAGAACCACAACATATTACTTATGTTTTTAGAAATGGTACAAGTATTTTTAAGGCTGATTTCATATAGTGTTTTCAATTCAATTTCTGATGGAATTTAATATCGTTATTAAAAATTTTTGGTGACATTTGCCTATCATTTGATTAATTATAATGTAGTTATAATATTTTATTCGTTTTGTTGAAATATATACCTAAGTACAAAACACAAAAAACGAAAATATGTTCAGTCTAAAATAGGTAATATAATGAGTCAAATAGAAAAGTAACATCAATGGAATAATAACATCCATAATAGTGTAACAATAAATTCATAGTTTGCTCTTAAATACTCTGGTAGCTCATTTCATCAATCACGGTAGAGTACCTCAGGTCTAGCCTGACCTGTGAGTTGCGCTGTAGTGGAAGGGAGCAGTATAAGTGACAGACTTATAGCTCAACCTCAACCTTCACTCAGTCATCATTCATTATGTAATCGTCGCTTTGTATATTTATCAAAAAACAAACACCCTCAATCACTTCAATATTCTTCTCGATACACGTTTCACCAACCAAGTTGGCGTCTTCAGAATTTGAAAGAAAACTGATTCCTAACTCTTAAACTAGGTCTCTATATCTAACAAAGTTCAGTTTCAATTTCCAATACGTCAATGATGTCGGGTAGAAATTTGCGATAAAATTTCTCATGAAAGTTCCCCCAAAATTTAACAGTGAATTCTATGCCATCTCTTGACAGCAATCCGACTATTCTGGTGTTGAGATTTGTTAGTAGAAGAGGATAACCTGAAGATTTTATTAGTGATGATGGAATGTATTTTATTGGAGCAGAACGCCGGCAAAATCAATGAAAGCAGATTCAAAAGACGAGCTTTAGAGGTATAACTTGGGAATCCAAGTATAGGTGGTATTTGGAAAAGAAAGGTACATTCTATAACAACTTCTCTCAAAATTATAGCAAGCGCCAAATGTGATGGCGAGCGATCGCGCAGGTATAGATTCAACTAAATTCCTATTGGATTACGATAAGCTCCTTGCCGGCCAGTGTCGTACCTATAATTAGTTTCATTAGGGTAGCAAATGGAACATGACTTCTTTGTGATTTCTTTTCATATTTTATTTATTACTAGCAATCCGCACCGGTGCAATGCTGTGAGTAATACAGTGCGACCGTACTAACGTTTGGAAATTCATTACTGGAATGCTAGATGGCGTTAAAGTAGCTAGATTTTGAGATTCTTTTTGACAAAAAATTTTTTTATCTTGCATAAAAAATATTTTTTTAATAAAAAGTATCCTATGTTCCTTCTAATACCTCCAAGAACATGTGTACAAAATTTCAAGATGATCAGTTGAATAGTTTTCGGGTGAAACCGTAATAAACAAAGTCACATTCGCATTTATAATATGTATTATTAATTATTACTATGTGATTATAGGTATTAGTACAGTTCATTATAATGTTATATAATGATACACACTGAAAATATTGGCCGCGAAAAGCCTTAATAAATTTATCTGACTGGTTTTTTGTTAGGAAATAACATTTTTTCAGAAACAACATAAATTATTCAGAGAATGCAAACAGCATTGGAAGACAAGTAATAATACGCCTCTGTAAGAGCATTTGTGTGTCTTACAAGAGCTGTAGTGGGGGTTACATTGAAAATGAGTTTGTCATGGGGGCCGGCTCGCCATCAAGTTTGGCGCGTGCTGTACATTGAAGTGTATCCATCCTAACCTAATTATTTTGTCAGAAGCGGAATGGACAACTAATTCTGACATATTTCAGTCAATATTAATAAATTCCCAATCACTTTCTACTATTTGGTCTTGGAAGAATTCCAAGTTGTGACAACTGATGGGTGAAAATCACTGTTCTTCAAGTAGGGAAAAATGTTAATGCTGAGTCATCATTCACTATGTAATCGTCACTTTCTATATTAATATTCTTTCTATCATGAAAAGAAAACGTTCGTTAGTTGAAAATTTGATTGGTTTTGTCAATTTTATGTGAATAACAGTTCCAAAAAAATATTGGTATGTTTGTAATATTGAGAAAGATTTTTATTATTAAATTAAAAGGGGTATATTTTCAGGAGTGATTAATTTTTGTGAAAGAAAGGTCTACTTCTGTCTACTTCTCAATCTTTATACAAAAAAATGTGGGAATCTTCCAAAAAGGAAGAAAGCAATTAATTTCAAAATACACCCTACAAAGATGTGTAGATCATACAAAGAAGTAACTTTCAGACAGAATCTGGAAAAAAAGCCCTCTCAATAACAAGTACTTTCATATAAACATTGAATTACAAGAAAAAAAAATACTTTCGAAAAAACTACTTTTATAATATGAACTTTGAATTATACAACAAATAGTTTCAACTATAAAGTTTGTACTCCAAACATCATTATGTAATTGAATCGGATACTATGCACAGGATTGTTACACAATATTATATATGTAAGAGGTAGAATTGTACTTACACTGAACACTGTGATCCTCACTGGTAGACATCCAATGTTTTGGATGGCATCTAAATGGCATTACAAGATAAAGCACTCATTTCATTCATAAAATTATGTCATGAGTTGAATCTACTCATGTCATCGATGACAGTATATAATGTCATTCATTCACTTATTTGATGGGTTTTGTTTTTGAGAGATCAATTATTATTCAAGATCTCTTACCCCCCAAACCCTACACTTTTTTAGGAAGTTAATTTTAACGAAAATTAAGGAATTTGCCACCATCATGTTGGGACCTTGAGAAAATCCTTCAATTATAATATTTATCTTACTGCAAGAAACGTATCTCTAATTACTTCTCAAATAATATGTGTAACTGAAACCTCCAGTGAAGATAAACTTCCTAGTCTCATGAAAAATGTAATAGGCAGGTTTTCTAGATGAGATGAAATTTAGTATGCATGAGGACTCATCAGATTTTAGAGATGAGATTAAATTAATTAACGTCTTAAGTGATTTGGGTAGTAGATGTTTGAAAAAAAATCAACAATATCAATTGTAATGAGTCGAAACAAAAATTCATATTCTGAATAAAATTTTCACGAAGTTTGATGGGAACTGAGAACTTAATCATTACTTTCAGTAATCATTACTTTCAGGCAATGATGATTTGAAAAGTAAACGGAACTAGACTATTCTCTAATAGCTGTGGCTGGAAGTGATTCAGGATTTTTTTTCTTGATATTTTGAAAAGTGAAGGGCTGAAGCCCTAGTCGACTGAAATTCAACACCAATAAATCTATTATTGAATAACTTTCCTGAATTGTACACATTAATTTTTACCAGTTCAACATTGAACTGTAGCTTCCAAATACTCTATTTAAGAGTTGGAATCCCAGTAATCCTGACTTTTAGTGGAATTTGTTTTCTCTGATGTTAGGCGATAGCATAAGTGGTAAGATTTTCCATACTTTGGAAGAACTTCAGTGCCTTATCCTTGATCATGCTGGAATCACATAAATACTTCTAATGGTTACAAGTAAGAGTACAACTGAAATGTAATTTCGTTGGTTAAATATTTTTGAATAAAGTATCTGTTTGGTAACTGAAAACTTTTTATTGATCAAGCTTCCAAGATCTGTAATAACTCCTTCATTATTTTACATAGCTTTATATAAGTGAAACAAGAAATGAATTATTCCCTGTTCTGAGTGAAGTTCATAGAATATCCTCCACTGTTGGGATCTTTATTCATTTGAAAATTTGCAGTAGACAAACCAAAAGGCTTCAGTATCATATTTCCCAAATCTTTTAGTTTCCCTGAAAAATGATAATGCTGACTTAAAAACAGATCATTTGAAAAAATATAAGATACAAACCTAACACTTCTTCTTTTAGTTTTTCATTTTTCTGTTGAATAAGTGGTGGTAATCGATATTGTGCTTGCAAAGCATCTTTATTTCCTTTATCAATTTCAAGAATCTTCCTGTAATCCGATAAACTTTCATCAAGTTTATCAGTTTCTTCATATAACCTAGCACGTCTCAAGTATGCTCGAACATATTTGTCATTTAATTCAATAGCTTTTGTGCAATCTTCTATAGCACTTTCTTTCCTACCCATGGCACCTTTGGAAGCTGCCCGATTTGCGTAAAATATAGATCTATCACTTGTGTATTTCAACGGACACAACCGAAGAGCTTCTGTGTAAGTGAACACAGATTTCAAGTACTTTTGGTCTTTGAATTCCTCGTTACCTCTTTTTTTCAGTTCTAAAGCTTCACTGTATCTTTTTTCTTTAACATCATCAGTTAGAGTCACTTCTAGATCTTTCAGATGTTCTTCATCAACATAGTCATCATCTTGTGAGTCACTTAGACTGGATGGAGATTGTTTATCACAGTCATTTTCTTGTTCATCAAAGTCTTTCACATCGTTTTCAATTTGGTCTGTATCTGGAGAACTGCTACTAGGAATTTCCAATTTTGTTTTATTTTCATCTTCAACAGAAAATTGGGCCTGCAAAGCCTCACTTCTTATTTCATTCAATTTCTCTATTTCTGACAAATCATTCATCTTATCGTTTTCTTCCATTTTTTATAACTTATTGATTAGAGGTTAGGAAAACCTCGTTCTTTACATTAATAATCACTAACTAAATAAAGTAAATATATATGTTTTCTCTATGTATACCAAAATGTACACCTATGTATTCTTTGATGTATACTTGCAAACCCGCAGCCTGCAACTAGCCACAAAGCAGCGGTGTTGCCGGCGGGCAAAATTTAAAATCACCAAATCTATGAAGCAAAAATCACCAGATTTGAAAAAATATCACCAGATTTCAGAAATTCTGCCTATTTAACAAAAAATGAATAGGAAATTGTGACCAAAACTAAATACAAAGTTTGGAACAGAAAAAACAATGGTCAAGTATATTTTCATCATCAACTACCTACTATTTTGATTCGTACATATTATGACCACATTTCTTTAGCATACTATCACAGAATAGGTAACAATTCAGAAATTTCAAAGTTGTAACAGTATTTCTCGCTGTTTGATATAACTCTTTCAGAGTAAAGAATTTCACTGAGGGTATCAGAATTCAGTCGATTCCTGATTTTTGTTTTATTTATTCAAAAGAAATACCTAACTGAAAATTCTTTCGACACAAGCACTGCTGTGTGGTAAGGTAAATAAGAAAGCAAGTAATTCCATTAAATTGGAATACGCTTGTGTGCCATAACTCTTTTCTCACTTTATTTATTTACATCCTGCCAACATTTCAGCATATCGACTTCTTTTACATTTTAACAAAAATATCACTGTTTCTGAATAATCTCCATTCATGATATAATGCATTTATATCAAAATATTTGACGTAATTATTGGTCCTGGTGTAATATTATTAGCTATATTTGGAGGATGCAAAAAATCGATAAACTTTATAGCTTGCGCAAAATCTGAATTAAAAGAAAAACGTTTCATGATTTGACTAATCCATTCCAAATAAAACTCCAGACATCTTTTTCTGAATTCAGATTTTACCAAATCATCAAATGCATCACCACTAAATTTTGCTGCCAATTTGAGTCCTAAATATATGGCCTCTGACTTTAAAAATAATCTTGGATTTAATATGAAATTCCAGGATTGTTTTAGCTACTGATGGTATTATATACAGAATTTGACGTTATGATACGTCAGTTTCTGCTTTATTTTGATCGTTATAGTTTATAAAGTGCTGAATTTTTTTATCAAATATGTTGTAAGGATGTATAAAATGAAGCACAAATCCGATTCTAATTGAGGTTAGAGAAAATTGAAAAGTTTGTTTTTTTCATTATTGATTTGACATCTGACACACATTGAATCACTCTATTCTGGCGAATCTTATTAATAATTACGTCATTATGAATTGTTTTTGAATACACGCTCGAATACGATTAAACGCCAGAAAACACCTTTTATTACTGTACAATTTTTATTTTTCTATGACGATGCTGCTCAAACTCTTGTTGAGTAGTAGAGTAAAAATTTGATGATTTTCAAACTAGAAATAATTCTGGATTTTCATTAATATAATTCATAATTCATAATATTTTAAATATTTTTGAACAAAGTTCCAACCTCCCTATGGCAGGGTTTTATTTTCAAATAATAACAATTCTTCACTTGTTCTCCTAAAAACTGATAAAAGTATTGTCAATTCATTAATTTCAAATTGGGCATATTTGATATTGGGTTTTCTAATTGATTTACTTATATAACAGCAGATGTCTTTGATCACACTAGCACCATAACAGTTCTCTTTTGATACACAGTTTTAACTTAGACAAACAAACACACCTTTTCAAACTGAATCACATGACAGCTGTCATTGCCAATTGTTTGTTGTCTCTCTCTCTCTTTGTTCTTCAACCACATGGCTTTTACCAGTAATCCATAATTTTTTAAAACAAATGACGGTAAATTAATTCAATACTCTATATATCAGTGAGGAGTCACCCTCTTTTAATGTAGTGACTTGTTTAATTGTATTGATATGTTTCAATTGACCAAATGTAACATTCTTTTCGACACGGCCATCCTCTCACTAACAGTAAGTTGAGCCCTTTTATAATAACTTTATATTGTAATTTTATCGAAATATTGGAATCACTTCTGTTAAAACAGTACACGTGTGTTACAGCACACACAAATATATATATATATATATATATATATATATATATATATATATATATATATATATATATATACACAAACGCACGGAGTCAACAACAGGAGCCAACCGCACATTTGTGGTTCCAGTTAGAAGACCTAGAATTCCCAGGCTACATCTAACATGACCACGGAGGCAGCTATAGCTACCTGCGAGACATCCGGGTCCAGGATAAATACAAATAGATATTTTATCGAGTGTGCATGATATAATTTGTGTCCACAAATTGTTTAATTTTTTATTTATATCATGCACACTCGATAAAATCTCTCTCTCTCTCTATATATATATATATATATATATATATATATATATATATATATATATATATATATATATATATATATATATATATATATAGAGAGATTTTATCGTTAGATGTAGCCTGGGAATTCTAGGTCTTCTAACTGGAACCACAAATGTGCGGTTGGCTCCTGTTGTTGACTCCGTGCGTTTGTGTTGTTTCCTGATTTCGGCAAACAAGTGTTTCTCATCTTTACATTTGGCTGCACCGCGCTGATGAGGCCAATAGCCAGAAACACGTGTCCGCGGTTTGCCCCCCTTTTTTGAGTGTTGTGTCCACAAATTGTTTAATTTTTGATATATATATATATATATATATATATATATATATATATATATATATATATATATCTCTGTTTAAAATCTGTTTTGACGTTAATCAGCAATCCTAGAATATAATGTCAATATCTTCAACTACTACAAATTGAAACTTTGCACCAGTCATGTTAAAATTTTTATAGCAAATTTTTAATTTCTCTCTAAAAATATCCGTATAACTAAAAATGTATCAGAAAAGTTAAACTCCATGATGAGTTTGTTATGTGTACATGAATTGATGACAATTAACCGAACTTGTTTTTTAAAATAAAGGGGATGTCTGTCAAAAATAAGCAAAACGTTAACTTTTACCTAGTTGCATAAAACTTGGCATATGGATATAAAATTGCCGTAGACACAACTCTTCAAGTAACTTTTTGTTAAATTCGATCTAGAAATGCACTTTTTCAATTTAAAAAAAAAAGTTGAATTTGGCAAACACTGAACGTCAGTGGGTCGCAGTTGGTTAAACAGCCTATCCGATATTTCACGCCGAACATTTTTCGAACACAGTATCGTGAAATATTTATTATTCTCTGCCGTATATTCAATATCGAAGCAGGTTCAGTTTCGTACACCTTTTGCTCCAAATAGTCCCATAAAAAAAGCCCAGAGGTGTCAAATCTGGCGAGCGGGCTGGCCATTCTGTAGGACCTCGACGACCAATCCAACGACTGGGAAAAGTAGTATCCAAATAGTTTCTTACTTGTCGGAGTAATGTGGTGGTGCTCCATCTTGTTGGAATACCATATCCATATCGAATTCATTAGGATTCGCTTCGACGATTTCAGTGATGAGAGGGTCAACAGTAGGTAGTTTCCAGCATATTCAAATACAGTTCCCCTGTTAAATTTTGATCAATAAACAGAGGTCCTACAATATGGCTTCCCGCAATATTCCTGCTCAAACGCTAATTTTTTCTGGATATTGGGTATGCGTTTCCCGGAAATCGTGAGGGTTAGTGTCACTCCAATAAAGGCAATTTTGTCAGTGAACATTGCCGTTTAAACAAAAATGTACTTTCGTCACTAAAACAAATATTGTGAAGATAGGTAAGATGCCTTGCAATGGTTTCCGTCATGATTTTGCAGAATTCTCTTCTTCGATTAGGGTCATCTTGAGTATTGGTGTACCTGAGTAATTGATGCTACTGTTCACAAAATATTCAAAATCATTTCTCTAAATACAACATATCAACAGCTTTCATAAGTGATAATAATTTAGGTAGAATCCTGTTTAATGCAAAACCCAAACGGGATAGAATGAAAATATCAGGTATACTATATAGAATAGAGTGTGGCGAATGCTCTGCAGTATATACAGGCCAAACCGGTGAAAATTTTGACATTTTGACAAAAAATCTGCAATGTACGAACATCTTCAAGAATCAAACCACAAGATAAATGAAGATAACCTCAAAGTCCTACACATATGTAATAAAGGGAGAAAAATGAATTTGTTGGAGGCCATGGAAATCAACAAATCAATTAAAAACCAGAAACATATACCCCTAAACGAGCAACTCGATTCATGTAGGTCTCCTTTCTTGAATTTATGAGTTCAATATCCCCTAGAATTTTCAGCGTGGAATTTTAAAAGTTGGCATCTTGGTTCGCCCAACTATCTGTTTCTCAAATACCTGTCCTTGCAGCATACCTGGAAAGTCTAATATAAAAGACATTTCAAACTTCGGATTTCAGTTTTATACTTGATAATGGGGTCAAACCCGAAACCGGTCGTATAAATAAAATCCAACATGGTATTTAGACAAAAGTGTTTTTTATTCATTTCATTTGAGTGATCATGAATTACCATAAAGTAAACAAGTCATCAATCACACGAATTAGATAAAAAGAAATATTTGTAGAAATATCGATATTGATGTGTTTGTCTTCAGGAAATTATTGAATGTTCCGCCATTTTGTAGTAGGTGAAGATATTAACTTCATATTCTAGGGTTGTGATGTATTCGTCAGAAGCTTCAAAATGCTGTGTCACAAGACCCTCTTTTCCATTTAATTTTTTATTCCAGATGGCGCCCAGTCGCCATCTTATAAGTTTCATCTGTGAATTTCATTTCAAAATGAAGTATTCATGCATCAATTTCATTATCCCAAATTTCCATTTTTTGAGTTGAGCCGTTCAAAAAATAAAAGTGGGAGGACATATTGTAAAAATCAAACTGAGAATAAACTGTATATAAGAAAAAAATTCATTTAATAGTGAACAAGTTAAAAATATAAAAATAAATACTGAAAAAAATTAAAACAATTAGTTTTCTGCGTAATTCGAATGCCTGTACAGTATATAATGTTGAACAATGAAAAAGATATCGAATACAACAGAAAACAAACCAAGTCCAAATTTGGTTGGATCTCCAAAAATCGATACCCAGTCATCTGAAAAAATAAATAGCAGTGAAGTGAACACATATCAAAAAATATAACAGGGTTTACCGTAATTGTAAGCGTCAACAATCATTTGCAACATGCTTAAAGCGCCTCCTGTGAAATCTAAAAATATGTTGCCTATGCTCCATCCGACAGTGCTCTTTCTCTTGTAGTTCATGTAAGCCTGAAATAGTGGAAGTTGTTTTGATTTCAATGATAAAGCTAGTGGCAGTTCAAATATCTTAAGTTATATGAAATACTATTTCAATTTTCTCTTTTGAAGAAGAGTTTCACGTTTTAAATAAAACTTTCACACAGAAAAATATGTTCAAGTGGTGTGTATTTTTTCATAAATATGTTATCGTCTGCAGACTTGACTGTCAAAATGTTTAAGCTGAGTAAAGCGGTCACGACCAGATTTCATTGTATTTATCGTTTTTCTGGAGTTTTCGGGATTTTTTCTATTGGGACTGGGTAGCTGTGGTCTAATGGAGAGATTAACTCCGAAAATTTCGTCCATAACAACGTCCATAGCCGAGTTTCTCGGCTATGGCGGTACCGGATGAACACTTCAGTTTTATCAAAATCTGCACATCATACCAGCCTATGAAGGAAAGCCATCTAAATCCACAAAGGCAAACACCATTTCAATAGCAAAAGGTCAAATGCGAACTTTCCTTATTGGGACTGGGTAGACATGGTCCAATGGAGAGATTAACTCCGAACATTTCGTCCATAACAACGTCCATAGCCGAGTTTCTCAACTATGGCGCTACCGGATGAACACCTTAGTTTTATCAAAATCTGCACATCATATCAGCCTATGAAGGAAAGCCATCTAAATCCTCAAAGGCAAACACCATTTCAATAGCAAAAGCAAAAGGTCAAATGCGAACTTTGCGTATTCGGACTGGGTAGCCGTGGTCCAATGGAGAGATTCACTCCGAACATTTCGTCCATAGCAACGTCCATAGCCGAGTTCCTTGGCAATGGCGGTACCGGATGTACACCTCAGTTTTATCAAAATATGCACATCATACCTGCCCATGAAAGAAAGCCATCGAAGTCCACAGAGGCAAACACCATTTCAATAGCAAAAGCAAAAGGTGAAATGCGAACTTTGCTTATTCGGACTGGGTAGCCGTGGTCCAACGAAGAGATCAACTACGAACATTTCGTCCATAGCAACGTCCATAGCCGAGTTTCTCGGCTATGGCGGTACCGAAAAAGGTCAAATATGAACTTTGCTTATTCGGACTGGGAGCGGTGGTCCAACGGAGAGATTAACTCCGAACATTTTGTCCATAGCAACGTCCATAGCCGAGTTTCTCGGCTATGGCGGTACCGAAAAAGGTCAAATGTGAACTTTGCTTATTCGGACTGGGTAGCCGTGGTCCAACGAAGAGATCAACTACGAACATTTCGTCCATAGCAACGTCCATAGCCGAGTTTCTTGGCTATGGCGGTACCGGATGTACACCTCAGTTTTATCAAAATATGCACATCATACCTGCCCATGAAAGAAAGCCATCGAAGTCCACAGAGGCAAACACCATTTCAATAGCAAAAGCAAAAGGTGAAATGCGAACTTTGCTTATTCGGACTGGGTAGCCGTGGTCCAACGAAGAGATCAACTACGAACATTTCGTCCATAGCAACGTCCATAGCCGAGTTTCTCGGCTATGGCGGTACCGAAAAAGGTCAAATATGAACTTTGCTTATTCGGACTGGGTAGCCGTGGTCCAACGAAGAGATCAACTACGAACATTTCGTCCATAGCAACGTCCATAGCCGAGTTCCTTGGCAATGGCGGTACCGGATGTACACCTCAGTTTTATCAAAATATGCACATCATACCTGCCCATGAAAGAAAGCCATCGAAGTCCACAGAGGCAAACACCATTTCAATAGCAAAAGCAAAAGGTGAAATGCGAACTTTGCTTATTCGGACTGGGTAGCCGTGGTCCAACGAAGAGATCAACTACGAACATTTCGTCCATAGCAACGTCCATAGCCGAGTTTCTCGGCTATGGCGGTACCGAAAAAGGTCAAATATGAACTTTGCTTATTCGGACTGGGTAGCCGTGGTCCAACGGAGAGATTAACTCCGAACATTTTGTCCATAGCAACGTCCATAGCCGAGTTTCTCGGCTATGGCGGTACCGAAAAAGGTCAAATGTGAACTTTGCTTATTCGGACTGGGTAGCCGTGGTCCAACGGAGAGATTAACTCCGAACATTTTGTCCATAGCAACGTCCATAGCCGAGTTTCTCGGCTATGGCGGTACCGAAAAAGGTCAAATGTGAACTTTGCTTATTCGGACTGGGTAGCCGTGGTCCAACGAAGAGATCAACTACGAACATTTCGTCCATAGCAACGTCCATAGCCGAGTTTCTTGGCTATGGCGGTACCGAAAAAGGTCAAATGTGAACTTTGCTTATTCGGACTGGGTAGCCGTGGTCCAACGGAGAGATTAACTCCGAACATTTTGTCCATAGCAACGTCCATAGCCCAGTTTCTCAACTATGGCGGTACCGGATGAACACCTTAGTTTTATCAAAATCTGCACATCATATCAGCCTATGAAGGAAAGCCATTTAATTCCACAAAGGCAAACACCATTTCAATAGCAAAAGCAAAAGGTCAAATGCGAACTTTGCGTATTCGGACTGGGTAGCCGAGGTCCAATGGAGAGATTCACTCCGAACATTTCGTCCATAGCAACGTCCATAGCAACGTCCATAGCCGAGTTCCTCTTCATGGACGGATGAACACCTTAGTTTTATCAAAATCTGCACATCATACCAGCCTATGAAGAAAAGCCATCGAAATCCACAAAGGTAAACACCATTTCAATAGCAAAAGCAAAAGGTCAAATGCGAACTTTGGTTATTCGTACTGGGTAGCCGTGGTCCAATGGAGAGATTAACTCCTAACATTTCATCCATAACAACGATGGGTAATTGGAAGCCAACCTCAGGAAAGTGGAGTGTACAGGGTGACTCATATGCCATAAAACTGAAGGAGGTGATAAAGGAGTTTATTTCTGATGAGAGTTCATTTTTATGATTTTCACAAAAAAACCTTGTTTTTGTAACAAAAATCTTTTGTGAAAAATGCAAGGAGCGTTGCAGTATGCTTGTGAAAATGTTACAGTTTCCAGAAAATATCAGAGCTTGTTTAATTTTTACAAATTACTGTTCTTTGAAGATTGGTAATATTGGGTTGTTTCAAAAGTTTCATCCGTTTTTTTGAGTCTACTTTAAACTGTAATATCGCACTGAATATTTATTCAGTTTATTCGATATGAGCACCTTTTGTGTCAATGCACTTCTGTCAACGTAACACAAGTCGATTGATTACGTCAGCATAAAAATTATACTGGGGTTCGACGAAGTTGACGAATACCGTTTTTGCCTGGTACTGATTGGCGAAGGTTCTACCGGTGAGAAAGTTATCGAAGTGCTTGAAAAGATGGTAGTCGGTTGGCAAGAGTCTTTCTCTCAGGGCGTTTATACTTGTGCTAGGAACACCAAAACACGTCGCTAACCTTCTCAGTCACAATTTAATCACCATCACAATCTGGGAAAAAGTAGTTCAATTGAGTTACATATGATGTAAAATACGGTTCACATTCACTGAATAGTGCCAAATCGATATAACAATACCTACACTCTTAAAAACAATTTATAATGATCCCAACTCTCATCACTGCGGAGATATACCAAAAATTGATTGAATGAAACAACTCTAGATTACTACTATAAATGTTTTTATAAAAAATAGGTTATGGGTTGAGCACCAAAGTGGTGACTTATGTGAAACTAAGCTTAGGATTTCACAGCCGCTGTAACTAAGAAGATTCATCGGACCAGAACCTGTCATTGGCATCGCTTTAGGCTTTGCCAAACAACATCTGGATGGCAAGAAGATTTATGGACTTCTGGGAGAATATTCCAGGACTGGCTCACTCCAAAGCGTTTATTCACCCTTCGAAGCTTGATTCCAATGATACCAAACGGTACCTACTCTTCTCGACGTATCGACGGCCACGCCACTGAAGACGACTGCTGCAGTTGTAGTTGAAACGTTTGGAGATTGTAACCAAAGAAGACCATGGTAACACTCGGAAACCGTCCAAAACACAGAAAAATATATAATGCAAGTTAGGAACAATATTTCCAAAAAAAAATTAAGATTAGTTTTAATGCACAGCATGCAGCATCAAATAAAATTTCTTATTGATATCGGTTTTGTACTAACCAACAATGCATGTTGAATATTTATGTACGCCTCAAAACAAATTGAAAAGAATGATTTTTCTAAGCATTTCTCTACAGAATATTACTCTTTCTAACTAAGTCTTGTAGTTGAAGGGAATTATATGCTGTTTATGGTAAGGGAGGAATTAGTTACTCTCTGCGTAAAATTCGTTCAATTGTCTATGCACGTATTAAGTGATGGTCAACTCCTTCGAGAAGGTCTCGCACAAAAATCCAAGTAGAGAATTATTTTAATTTCACAAAATTCATCAAATTATATTTCAGAAGAATGAAAACCTCACACTGGTAAAAAAATATTATCAGTGAACTAGTTGGAGAGTGGTTAGACGCAAAACATATCGTCATATTGTGACCAAAGTATGGTAAGATGAAATCCATTCTTAAAACAAGTGATGTATATGTACAGATCGTTCATGTTGAATCGGAATCTGACAGACTTTGGTTGGTATCACAGCTGAAATTTACTGCCAAACCTGTTCTCAGAATCTTTTTGAGCATTGGCGTAACTAGGATGAAAGTCTAGGGGGGTTACATCCCTCAGAAGTCAAGATAGAATAGACTACCCCTATTTGAACTATGGGAGAAAGGGAAAATGTTCTGATTTTTTGATGGTCCCAAATCGCATCCTTGATATTATTTTTGCCAAACAAACATTCAAGGATATTATAGAACTGACCGAGATACTACATGAAAAATCCATTATAACGAATTCAAAAATGCACTACAAACTTTCAAGTGGAAGTTTCACATCAGACTTGAATACATAATCATTCATGGGCTATCCAAAAACATCGTAGTTCATCCCATTCATTTGAAGGGTGAATAAACGCCTTGGAGTGAGCCAATCCTCGATATTTTGCCAGAAGTCCATAAATCTTCTTGCCATCCAGGTGTTCAATCGTTGTTTGGCAATGCCTAAAGCGTTGCCAATGACAGGTTCTGGTCCGATGAAGCTGCTTGCAGCACCCTCCTTTGCAAGGGGCTCAGCAGCCTCTTTGCCTTCCATGCCAGTATGGCCTGGGTCTGCGACTGAAAACACCTGCTTTCGGCCACCAGACAATGGCACTACAAGTGATCATTGGTTTGAGAATCATCACATGAATCTAATGGATTTGTTTGGGACCTAAACCCCAAATTTCACCACTAATTCATACAGACAGTCTGGCTTTGTGTAAAACTTTTTCCAAGTAAGCGTTCCAGGTGAGTTTTTAATCAAGGACAATACTAAGTTATTTCACCTCCGTTCCAAATGGAATGACCCCACCATTGGCATTAGATCGTCAAATTTTCTCCTCCTAGTGAAGGGGATTATCACAGTTTTGCTGGAGTTGACAGGCACCTACTGTGAACAACGTCCATCGTGTTTTGGAGGATATTACAAGCTACTCTTCCCGACGGGGGCCTTGCCAAGATGACAAGGTCATCTGCATAAGCTTGCAGATCTACTTTTCTTCTGTCGAGGGCATCAGGAGCGACCACAGAAGAGAAGATAGTACCCCACCTTGAGGGCAGCCTCTAGTGACTCTGAACCTAATGGCCACGCCTTGAAGAGTCGTAGTTGCAGTTCTATTTGCCAGCATGGCATAGATCCAGCCAGTTATGGTCGATTCTATGCCTTTCCTAGCCAGATATGCAGCATCAGCAATTTCCTTAACACGGGATTGGGACATTTTCTCTACAAGGTTGTTTAATGCTGAATCTGTTGATTTGCCGGTTTGATAAGCATACTGGGGTGATGCATATAATGACACCCTCCTGATGTGTCTGTCCAGTATCCTCTCAAGTCCTTTCAACAGGAAGGATGTAAGGCTGATTGGTTGTATCGATTTAGGGTGTGGGCCTTTCCGATCCACTCTAGAGATATGTTCCACCCTTGCTGCTAACCAACTGGGTGGTATATAGTTCCACGCCAGGCTAGCTCTATACAATTTCAAGAGAATAGGTAAAATTATTTCCATTCCGTTTTGAAGAAGAGCTGGAAATATACCATCATCTCCAGGAGATTTACGTACTTCAGCACTGAAAAGCACTCGTCCTATATGTACGAAACTGCAGTAACGTTAGTTACAAATAAAAGTGGTAAAAAACATAGGAAGAAAATGTACTTTCAAACTCATTTTTCAATCGAAGTTTGAAATGCTTTCAACATTCTTTTGACGATTTGTATGTAGTTAGGGTCATTTTTATTGCCTAACAATTTCCCTATGACCTCTTTGAAGGCCATCCACTCTTCTCTTTGAGAATCCGTCATGGTTGTGATGAATTGTGGATAAGCCATAAGACCTCTAATATGTGGTCCAACAAAAACACCTTTCTTCAACTTTGCCTCCGAGAGGTCTGGAAACTTTGATGTTGACTATGTGAAATAATTTACAAATCTTGGAGTTGACTTCATAAATTGCTTCTTCAACCCCAGCTTTATGTGAAGGGGTGGTAGAAGAAGAACTTTATGAGAAGGTACCAAAGTTTTTTTCGTCAACGTTAAGCTGCCTCGGAGGCCAACGGCAATCTCTTTTCATGGCCTGTATACATTCAAAAACAATTCTGAAAATAAAATTGAAGCTATTTACTTATGACTTCAAGTTAGCCCAAAAAAACCCTTTTTTCACAATACAGTTTTGTGTTTTGCAAAATATCCTGAAATTCTGGACTTTTATGAGTATTTATTTAGTTTTCAGAACATTAGGTGCACATAGAAATCGGTTGAAAATACCCAGATATCTTTTTTTGCTGTAGACTGGTGTTATATGTGCTAACAACCTCTAATAATCAAACCATATAAAGTAATTCTCGGTACTAAAATTATTAGGATATGCAGTCATTTTATTTATCTATAGAAGAGACCGGTACTTACGGAAATCTTGATGTCGGCTGCCCAGAACTTGTTTTGTCGCTTTTACTGATTTTTTGTTTTTGCTGTAACAGGCTTTGTAGATATGTGTTATGAGTTAGTATTAGTATGTGCTAGTAAGCATTTTTTCGCGCGGGCTAACCGTTGCTCTAGGAGGAGGCTAAGCCTACCCTAAACCCCCCTAGTTCCGCCAATGTTTTTAAGTATAATTTAATTTTCTGGACGGTACATTTACGTGACGAATAGCGCTGCTAATATAACGGCTAACGGCTATAAAACGACGAGTTCAAGTTGTTCAAGTTGCCATCAATGTTGGCTCCTCAATCTTGTTCAGAATCGACCGGTAAACATATTGAAAAAACTTTTAAAGTCGAGATAAAGCAAAATATGAGATAAGCCAGGCCTTATTTTATTCGGTATTATGCCTAAAAATGAGACTGGAATAGGTGTTCAGTGTTCACAGATATCCCAAAAACTATAATGGATCGGTGAGTCAGAGAAAAAATTTAAAAAGAGAAAAGAACGTTTTGGTTTTCTTCTTCTCCATCTTTAAAGAAAAAAAAAGTGGGAATCTTCCAAAGAGAGGAAGAAAGCAATTAATTTTGAAATTAACTCTACAAAGATGTGTATATCATGCAATGAAGTAACTTTCAGACACAAACTGGAGGAAAAGCTCTTCCATAACAACTACTTTTGAATGAACACTGAATTATACAAAAAACACGTACAGTTATTCAGTTTGTTCTCCAAACATTCGTTATGGAATTGAATCAGATATCATAGACAGGATTGCTACACAATATAGTATATTATGAAACAGGTGAAATTTCACTCATATAGAACACTGTCATACTCGATGGCAAACCTCCGATGTTTCGGAATAAGACACTTGCCTTAGCGCCTCTTCAGTACCAAATTTGGATAACATTATAAGATGAACTACTCCCCGTGGGTTGGGCTATCTATCGGGCGCGTCTCCAGGTGGCGGATAGGGGAACGGACAGGGGACTGGAGACCCTGTCCGGGAAGCCAATGTGGTCTTACGGACGGGGTCGCCGGACTCCTGGTCAGTGGCAGAAATAAGTAGGGTGAGGAGAACTGAAACTCCCCAAAAGCCTTTGCAAAACATATCATCGTGGACCATCCAACCAGCAAAGTTGTTTTATAATTTTATGGTTCTTCAACAGTTTTATTTTATTGGTATTTTATAATTACTTCCGAAATGCTAATTGATTATATTAGAAGAGCCTTGAACACAATACAGTTGTAGGCAATTAAAGTGTTTTATAAATTTGTCATAGAAACGTTTATGAAATGAAATTGAAAAATCGTTATAAAATAGTCACGAAATTATCTCACAAATGTTTTTACAATTAAGTTATAAAACTTATTTTCCTGTAAGTAAATTGTTTTGTAGCAGTTTTATAGCACTTATCTGCAAGATTTTTATGATAGTCATAAAACATTTTCAAGCTTATTGTATAACTATTTTTTGTATCTTTGATGAAATTATTTCATCAGAATGCTTTCAAACAACATTTTATTTTCATTGCCATATTGTTACTTTAATGATAATTTCCCAACTATTTTATAGTATGATGTATTTACTACAATTCCAAAACACTAATATAACTGTTCTAAAATCAAATTGCTTTCGCGAATATACCGCAATTGTTTCATATTCAAAATGATTCCTGACTGAATTCCACAACTCAAAATTAAAACCATTACTTCGAACACCCAAAACTTTGACTAATTTTCATGTGATCTGATGCAGAGAGAATAATTGTATGAGATATTTTTAAAAATAATAGTCGTTCTCAAGACTTTACATTTTAAGCAATAACTCAACAACGCCGTAACCGAATTTCAAAAACCAAACATGAAATGATATCAGAATTTAACGTAGCATCTGAATATGTAATGATATACAAGGCGTTCTATTTTAAAAAATGGAATTTTGGTCTGTAGCACCTACACCAAACACCCTGTATATTTAAAAATTATATCAAAATATAGCTCTCATGAACTCCTAAAACTTTTGTATGAAACATTTTTGTGTATCTCCTTCAACAAACCAGATATTGCCTGTCACATAAAATGTGGGACACCCGGTATATTTGCTGCCACCAAGAATAAAATGCAGCATTTAAGAACAACCAGCTGACGCTGATTTTAAATGTCATGTAATTAATAATATAATATGTCAGTTTGACTAGCGTCCCAATAACTATGTCTATAATAATGTCGTGTAATATTGGTCATTGGAAAAAAATTAAGAAAAGTGATTCGTTTAGACGTAGACTGAAAATGTGCTAGAAAAATATGCTGTGCAGTGATAGGAATATTTATGTCGTTAATATTCAAAAAGAATCAAAAAACAATATTGAGTTAAACCCAATGTCAATAGATGAAAGTATTTCTACTATGGTAAGTACCAGTTTATTAGAATATGAAAAAGAAACAATCATTTGTGTTGAAAACATAGTGTTGATCTCGATTATTCAAGTGACGAAGGAATGGCAACGAATAATGAGGTGAGGGATAATTGGTTATTAGAACTAGAGTCCAACGAAGAGGATCATTTGTTGCCAGAAGGTGGAAAAACGCACAATTTAGAAGGACCATTAGATAATATTTATTCATACTATATGTGAAAAATCCTTTATTCATACAAGCACTTTTGTATGAACCTATAGCTTTAAAAGTAGTCAGACTCTGCCGCAATACCATCACTACTAGAACTAAGTGTTTCTTAACAGTTTTATAGGGGTAACATAGTAGCTAAAATACGTTGAAATGCTTGCTACTGATACCAAATTATTTTATAGAACGACGTCATTTTAAATGTTTGCAATCTGGAATACTGAAATTAGATGAGTTGCAAATATGAAATACCGCACATTTACAACTGAAAAGTACATAGATATTATAACCTTATATCATTCAGAACAAACGGAATTGAGTTTGCTACTAGAAAATTAACACGTCGATAGAGTGAATTTTTATATAATTAATAATTTTTCCAGAAACATTTATAAATGAGTGGCGCGTTCAAATTTTGCTGATAATAGGGTATATATTTGTCAATAAAATTTCATTTGCCGTAAAAATATCAATCTTGGAAACACAAACAATGTTTTTAACAGTACTTATAAGTGCAAAAGCGAAATATTAAAATGGCTTCAATTTGTTAGTTTTCAGTTGGTGAAATATCTATTATACAATACAAAATTACTTCTTGCGCCTTAATGAAAACATTTTTACACTTTTTTATTTTATCGTTATCGTTTTCGGCTGTATTATATTTTATAACATCTTTACAAAACCACTTTTTAGGAGTATTAGACAAATTTTATAATAACTGCCGAAATGTTCATAAAACTGTTTTGTAGTATTTGTAAAAGGCCTTACAAAATATTGATGAAGACTATAATGTCTTATAAAAAGGTGCCAAGTTCCCATTTACAGCTGTTTTATAAACACATAGAAAACATTTCTGAAAGAAATACAGTTTTATAATTTGTTCCTACGAAACGTTTTCGCAACTATTACAAAATACGAAATTGCTAGTTGGGCAGCCTACCCAAGCTGAGGTGTAAGAAATCGTGCAGACAGCTGAATGCCGCAGGGTGATATGCAGTTACGAACGATCCCCTTGGGGAACTGGGCCCACTGGTAATGCGGGGCTCTGCCAGAGGTGACCAACTCTTCCCTTGGGGTGGACAGAAATGTCCACCCCAATTTACCGCCTGGAATGAGGATGGAAATAGCAGATCACCTCGTGATGTAATACATAGGCCAAGGCGAAAGCGCATTTGCGGCGTCGAGGCCAAAAGGAGAAAGAGAGCGAAGGAGGTAGGAGTGGAAGCAACTATAAGTGCATCCTCCTCCTTCCCCACTCCATCTCCAAAAGCAACGGCACTTCCTGCGGCGGCACCAAGATCTCCGTCTGAGATTAAAGACAAGGAACCGGCTGCATGAAAGCTCCCTCACTTGTGTACATCCGTGCACAAGTGGCCTCGCGAACCCCACCGTGAGACACCTCAAGGTTGCCAAAGAGAGCGTGTGTTCGGCGAGTCTTGGCCTACACCTGCCAATATAAAGGAGATGTCTCTTAGTGAGATGTCTCTTAGTGACCTGCCCACCTTCCTGGAAAGGACAGGATGGATGATGACCTAGGAGAACAACTCCTCGGGAGGATGTACAATGGGTCACATGTGGCCTAAGTGATGTGGGCTCACACATACCCTCCCTACTCTACAGATACAAATATAGAATTTGAACTACTCGATTCATTTATAAAATTATGATTTGATGTCACGAATGAGTTTAATCATCGATGCCAGTACGTAATGACATTCATTCTCTCATTTGATTCAATCCCAGCCATAGAAATCTTGTTTAAATTGAAAGGGGTAGGTATATTTGATTGCTTTCTTCGTTTCTTTGGAAGGTTTCCAAATTTTTTTGTATAATGATGGAGAAGTGGAAAGCGGAATCCTTTCTTTCCCGACAAGACTACATGTTATTTTGTTGCATTCGTCGACGATGAAACATGATTGTTGAGTTGAGCGGGACAAAAGAACAATGAAGCAGAGACACCATGCGCTCGGAATTATATTCCTATGATTGAATTATTCAGGAGTTGGTGAGGTAATTCCCAAAGGTTACGAATGTTATGATCTACCAATAACTGTAGTAATCCTGGAGAAAATGTGAAAGGATATAGTGGAATTACCCCTCCTTGAGCGAATGACTGACACAATTTATTGTGAGACTAGTTGTTGCTCACGGCTTAGCCCACGTAGAATAAACAAATAGTTACAATATTTTTTTTATTAACCCGTACTAAATTCAATACAATTTTGAAACTCCTATTTTTCCACATTGAGGGTTGAAATTTCTGATTCCCTTTCTTGACGCTTATTTACTTTATACAAATAACCTACCTGTATATTTCAAGGTTCAGTAGCTTCAGCTGTACGTTAATTTAAGAAAGTCAGTCAATCAATAGGTACCCACTTATACAATATTGAATAGCATCAGCAAAAAGAATGCCAAATGAATACCAAATGTGAGTTGGTATATAGATAGAACATGACCTGGAATAACATCTCGGGTAGGTTCCCACGGTAACGCGAGTAAAAAAAGAGGGGAACAGCTAGTATTGTATAATATCAGAATCTCAAAATAATTGAAAAATGATTGGTGATTTTGTTTGATGGTGATTGACAATGTTTCATGACTTCCATTGTCTACTATATAAAATGATTTGAAATCCCTGAAACAAGTAAAAAAGTGGTGAAGAGGACCGACACTAAGTGGGAAACATCTGTATATCGAATACCCACTCATACGGGACAGTATCTGAACCACGAATCCAACCACCATCAATCGACAAAAAGAGGAATCATCAAGACTCTATTAGACCGTGCTTTTGGGCTCTGTAATACAAAGGAAGGTCTCGAGAAGGAACTAGACATCATCAAAAATGATCTTCAGCGGAATGGATTCTCCAAAGCGATGGTAGAAAAGACTTTGGCTAAAAGACAGCAGGAGCCTCGCAAGGAAGAGAAGCCGTCACAACCAGTGCTTGCACTTCCCTACATCAGAGGATTATCGGAGAGGATAAGAAGAATTGGTTCCAAGTACAATATCAGAACCTGTTTCAGATCCGGTAACACTATCCGTAGCAGCCTCACGAAAACCAGGCCCCCAAACGCGGACTGCGATTCCAAGAATTGCATTTACCGGATACCCTCTGAGTGCGGAAAATCCTATATTGGTGAAACTAAGAGGCCATTGAATGTTCGCATTGCCGAGCACAAGAAGCACACACAGCGAGGGGAAACCAGCAAATCAGGAATAGCAGACCATGTTTGGACCCATCAACACAACATCGAGTGGTCCCAAGCTGAAATCTTGCACAGAGAGGAACATTGGTTTAGGAGAAAATTCAAGAAAGCCGCATACATGTTGTCCAACAACGTATTCAGCCAGGCCAGCGTAGAAATACGCAAGATATGGAAACCCATCATCAAACGAAAAATGGCCAACTCCCGCCAAAACGGTCATCTCTCACGGAATCAGTGAAGCGGAAAATGGAAAGCAGGGATAAGTGAAAGTATTTCAACGACTTATAAATAGTCATCTCTCGGAGGAATCAGTCCAGTCATCACCCGAAGACGATTGTAGATACCAACAATCGAAACGTCGTGAACTAACGTGACTTGGAATCTCTACACTTTTTATTATTTTCTTTTTTCATTCCTTTATTTTTATTTATTCAATTATTATATTTTTACTTGTAGGTTATTTCACTATTATTTCATTTCAGTTTATTTTTGCTTGATATAATTGTTATTTTCAGCTATTCATTTTCAATTATTCTTTTTTACTTGTTTCAGGGATTTCAAATCATTTTATATAGTAGACAATGGAAGTCCAAACTAGTGAAATTCAATTGGTGATTTTGATATTTCAGTTTACAACAGCTTCCGAACTTTGACAATTGATAACAGCCATCTTGTTGCCATTCATTCAGTATGTTTTACCAAATCTCCATGGATTTGGCTTTTCGCAGACCACAACTTAGCGAATTTTGCGTCGTGACTTGGGTCTGCTCACGTACAAAATTTAACTGATTCAGGAACTGAAGGTAAAAGACCATAGACATCGACGTGTGTTCGCTGGATGAGCTCTGAATCAGTTGGCAACTGACTCTAATTTTATCGAAAAATCATCATCAACGATGAGGCCCATTTCTCTATGGGTTCGTGAACAAACAAACATGTCTAATTTGGGACGATACCATTCCATATGAGATTCAAGAGCGTCCAACGAATCCCGAAAATGTCATTGTTTGGTGTGGATTTTAGGCTGGCGGCATCATTGGTCCGTATTTCTTTGAGAACGCTTTGTTCTCTGCACTGACGCCTGTCGGATATAATCCAACGCCCTTCGTGGTATTAGCCAGGGGAGTAGTTGTTTTCTGATAGGCGTCAGTCCATTGAACCTACTGTGTAGGTATATCGAGACTGGTTTGAATGTTTAAAGTTCATTTGCTTTAGATTTGTTTACTGCCAGTCTTCAACCATAGCCCACTGACTAATAAGTAAATTGAGTAAGTTTGGGCTGTTATATAATCTTCTCAAACTGATAAGAAGTTATTTGCAACACAGATACTAAATAGTAAAATATAATGGCAATACATCGGGTAAATTTGAGGCCAACTTCGAAGTTCCCCGGGCTCTAATCTGGAGCCCTTTCTGTTTGTTCTCTTCATTGATGTTGCAAAATGTAGTATTTTGTCTATTAAGTGATTGAAAATACCTGTTATGTTCGAGTACAGAATTAATGAAGAGGCCCTAAATCGGTGTTCTGAGGTAAAGGATTTGGGAATTACTTATGACCGTTTTCTGTCCTTTTCTACATATTTTAAAAATATAGCTAAGTCTGAAAACCGATTTTTAGGTTGTTTAATTAGACAATCATTTAATTTGACCAATGTACATTCCCTTAAAATTTTGTATTATAGTTTAGTAAGGCCGAAACTAAAATTTGGTGCAATACTTTGGCATGGAGAATACCAGACTACATTATTCTTGCTAGAAAAAATTCAAATCAAATTTCTAAGATACCTATATCATAAAAAGCATCATCAATATCCAGATTATAATGTAGCTAGAACTACCCATCTTAGACATGAATTCAAAATTCTATCCTTGGAAGACCGAAGAGTGCCAAACATTTGACTGTTTTTGTTAAAGATTATTAATAATAAAACTAATTTACCAAGGTTACTTTCTTTACTGCGATTAAATGCGCCTCCAAGGAGAATGCGCTCTTCTGTTACATTTAATATCCCTGTTTTACATAGAACTACTAGAGCTCCTCTTACAAACATGTGTCGACTAGGAATTTATTATAACACACTCATGGATCTGGATTGGTCAATAACTCAAAATATTTTTAGAAACATTATAATCAAACACATTATGAATTTATCACCTTGATGCTAACTTATTATAATTACTACTAAATTAAATTTTCTCATTTGTTAAATTGAAACTAATATTGTAAAAAATCAAAGTGTTAAGTTCACTTTTATTTTTACTTTTATTTTTCACGTGTATCTCTTGTAAATTAATATAAATTATTTGTAATATTATTAATATGTATATTTATCCATGTAATTAGATCAGTCGGTCTGTTTGGATACAAATATATAAATAAATGAATTCAGCCTGATTTATGCGCTAGAGTCATGGATAATGGGGAATGTTCCTCAATTTGGGTTATTACAGCAAATGCTGTAGTTTGAACAAAATAAAGTTGAGTTTCATTTATGAGTGTTTCAAATTCATTTCGAAAAGTATTCAAATTGATGTTTCAAATGTTGGGTTTTAATTTTTAAAGGGATTTGTTTCTAAGTCACATATTGGCAACAGCGCCTATATCAAGTTGAAATAATTTATACGTACCTAGATATTCTACTTTAAAAAAGGAAAATTATCTTTATAAATCAACAATTAAGGCAAAATATAAATTATAGTTCAATACCACCTCCACAAGCCACATAAACAACAGTTGTTTTGTTATTTATTTATATAGAGGAAGATAGGTTAGGTGCACAAAATGTCAAAAGTCACAAAATGTCTCGGAACATAAGTAAACAGAACAGCACGCCTCTGAAATATGTCATCTTTGTTTGTCTCATACAGGTAACAGATTCATTGTCCTTTATTAGCTATAACCGATGTTGCCAAATGGTGAAATAGAAACGAATCCCTTTAAATGTTGAATGCATTATTTCATTCCTCTTTTTTAAGTATTTAAATAATTTTTTAAAGAAAAAGGTTGAAATTTGTTGTTATTTTAGAGCTCTTTTTTTCGTTGATAACTCACACACACAACAGATTTATACTTTATTCTGTTAACTACCCATTTTTGAGCAATTTCTGACATTTTTGATAAACGATTTCATGTCTGTAGGTTGTTATTAGTCTTTTTTTACTGAAACAACTAGAAAAGGCAACTTATGTTTTTCCAATAAGACTCCTTTAAACGCTGACTTATCAAAGCATTCAGTTTTTGTTACAACAAAAAACGCCTCGACAAAAAATTTATCATGACTTATAGCTCTGGTTTGGAGTGGTTTTGCATTTCTTCCAGAATATTTAGTCGTGTTTGAGTTGTTCACTTGAAAAATTTTGAAAGATTGTTTCAATTTGAGGTAATAATTCATAACAGTTGTACCACCTATAACGTAACACTTATTTTTGAACCACAAAAAGGTAATATAATTATATGTGCCTTAACAAAGTACATCCACAACAAGTGAGAGACCCCACTAAACCCTCCTTTTAATTCATGTCTGCTGAAATGTTTTAGTAAAATTATATATGATCGCCCTGTTCAACATAAAAACCAAGCCTTTACTTTTTTCGACAAATTCATGCAATTTCTTTACTATCGCGAAACCGGCAAGGTAACAATCCTCAACCTTGAAACAAGGTATTCCACGTGATGTTATGGTACTATATACACATTATACACATTGAAATTTCCTAGAGTATATGGATAAAACTAGAATTCCACGTTGAGAAACAAATGCATCATTCTAGAATGTATGTATTTGCATAAGTTGAATTTCTTGTGAAAATCAGTACGGCCTATAAAAAAGTTTTACTTTTAGAGTTCAATATTCTCGACAAATTTCCGTTGGATTTCAAACCTGAACTGAAACAAGTAGTTCTTCCTACCGATGATGAGGTATACCAAAATCACTCAAGTCTGGATAGTAAATATTCATTAAAGCAATTGAAAAGTGCTATTGTGAATAAAACTTAACATAGCAGGGTGTGCAGAGTTGTCCTGCACACCCTCACAGACAGTGACAGTGCGTTTCGTCGACGTATGGGTATTGGTCGATCGTTTACTGAACCAATGGACTCAAATTCATCCACCAGATTGCAAAAAGTCCTCTCGATAGAACGATTATGGCGACTGTAAAATGGGCGAAGCGCGCGGTACGTTGCTCGAACAGAAAATCCATTTTCATAAAAAATAAGTCATTATTTGCACGTCTTGTTGAATGCTATATTCATCTATGGTGATCTGGTAAACAGACTGAATAAAACAGATGTACCTTACAAAAACAAAATTAGATAATCAAAGTTATAGAGCTTTAACGTATTTTGGACAAACAACGGAAAAACTGGCTTCATTTTTGAGGAAACAGGATATTAAAATTGCATATTAAATTTCAAAACATCCAAATTCGAGAAATCAGGAGTATATAAATTAAAGTGTGGAACGTGTCCTAAGGTATATATTGGTCAAAGTGGCAGAACATTTAGGAATCGAATCCAGGAACATCATATAAGATATGTAAATAAGAAAACAAGTTCAACATATTCAAATCATCTTTTTTAGAGGAAAACATGTCTTTAATGAAGAGTTCGAAATTTTACACATAGAAAGTAAATTATTTGGAAGCAATGGAAATTAATAAACTTGAAAATTCAAACATTCTAATGAATGATCAACTGGATTTGAATAGTTCACCATTATTGAACTTGTTTTCTTAAAAAACCGAGGGAGTATTATTATTGATGTAGAAGTGGGGTAATATGCTTCAGGTAATCATAATTGAAGAGGTACCAGAGGTATACAGGGTGTAACATAAGTACGTTAAAATATTCAAGTGACGTATTTCTGAGACCATTTTAAGAAAAAAAGTCTATATGAACTTGTGTCCGAAAATGCTTCGTTTCGGAGATACGGAGTGTTGAAATTAAATTTTTTTGTTCGCTTTTTGGAAATAACTCTTGCAAAGTAAGTTATATGCACGAAATTCGGTACCCGTGGTTTTTTTGACGTGAGAAATCATAATTTCGTATAAATTTGCATGTAACATCTAGAGGGCGCTGCGTACGCTGTCATTATTTATTTCAAATTGGCCTAACTTTTTTGACGGTAAACTTTTGATACTTTTCATGAAACAACCCAATTCCCACACTTTTTCCAAGTAAAACAGGTACACCTCCTCAACAACGCTGGAGGTAATCGTTTTCGAGATATTTACAATTTTCTATAGCGCTCCTAGGGCGCTAAGTCAAGTTGCTGAGAACATTACAAAAACTAAGTAGGTGGATCTCGTCAAAATAAACAACTTTTTTCTATGAAATGTCTAACGAAGAATGATTCGTTTTCGAAATACAGAGTGTTGAAATTTTTTAAAACATGGTAGGGTTTTGTCATAAGTTTTTTGCAATTTTAGTTATTTTCATCAAATTTTATTCGCAGTATACCCATACAGACTTCTTCTAAACTGAGCATTATCGAACTGCTTATTCAATTCAAATTAAAAAACATTGTCAGGTTCAATTATTCAATTAGAAAGTGCTACATTTTGGAGTTTGTAAAAAAAAACAATTCGTAGAAGTACTATGTTATTTATTAGGAAAATGAACGAAACAACTATTATAACAACTGTTCAAAGTGACGACCCACAACAGTAATACAAGCTTCTGCTCTCCTCATCAAAGAATTCCGCACCCGTTGAAAAATGCCCGGAGTGTTTCTTATCGTTTTCCAGCAAGCTATGATGCGATCCCTCAACATTTTCTCCTTTTCAATGGGGCTAATGATTTTTGGTGTCCCCAAAAGAAAAAATCGACGAGATTGAGGTCCGGTGACCTCGGGGGCCAATGCTCAGTACCTCCTCTTCCTATCCCTTGTTGGGGAAATGCTACATCTGAAAAATTTCTTGCTATCATACGAAAATGAGCAGGAGCTCCATCGTGCATAAACCAAGACTGATTTCGGTGACCAATGGGAACATCTTCCATAAGTTGGGGAAGCTCGTGTTCCAAGAAATGTAGGTAAGCATCTCCATTCAAACGTAAGGGGAGAAAATAGGGCCCAATTAAATAATCTCCAATTATGTCTACCCATGTGGGCTATCTTCCGCCCAAATGTGGTTGTTATGGAAGTTCATGATATCATTTCTTTAACAATTAGCCTCATCTGTGAAGAGGATTTTCGATAAAATTTGCGGATGTTGTTCGACTTTTCTTTGAAGCCATTGAGCAAATTCGATACGTGGTTGGAAATCACGTAACGTAAGTGCCTGGAAACGCTGAATATTATAAGGATATACTTGCTGTTCCTTTAAAATTCTGTAAACTGTCATCTGACTCACATTTAAAGTTTCACAAATTTTTCTTGTACTTTTCTCTGGATGTTCACTTATTTCTTCGAGAATTGCCTTCTCCAATTCTACAGTTCTTGTAGTCCATGACCGTCCTACAGCAGAATTTGTTTCAAAGCTTCCAGATTCGGAAAGTCGCCGGAAAAGATTCGCAAATGTCGCTGCACAAGGAGTCACGCGTTGGGGATACCTTTGCTGATAAATGCGTCAGGCCTCGCTTGAATTTCCGTCAGCCAAGCCCGCAAAAACCATATCAGCCATTTCAGCATTCGTAAAGTCCGGCATGGTACCAAAAAATCACTTTATAAACTCCGAACTGTGAATTTCTCAATTAATAGTTCAAACTGTGACAGCGAATTTCTATTTTTATAAACAAACTTTTATAGCCTACTCGATTTAATTAACTTAATTTGCGAGCGGAAAGTGACAAAAATTATTGAAATCAAATTTGTCTATAAAGTAATATGCGTCGATATAAAAAATTGTAAATATCTCGAAAACGATCACCTCCAGCGTTATTGAGGAGGTGCATCTTTTTTACTCAGAAAAGATGTGGGAATTAGGTTTTTTTCATGAAAAGTACCAAAAGTTTACTGTCAACGTTCTATAAACGAGCAGATTTTGCGCAGACACATTCAAGAGAAACTCGTTCAAAAATGAACCAGGACGTAAAAATTGAAAAAAAAATTGAATTCTTCAACAAAACAGTCACCCAAAATTCTTTCTTCTTTCATGATCCAAAAATATTTAACATCTTACCAAAAAATATAAAAGATATTACATCCTTCAAACGATTCAAAAAAGAAGCAAAAAAGTATGTATATAATCATCCAGAAAAATTTGCAATTTTATAATGTAATAAATACTTACCTTTAATTGTTCCTATATATTGTGTATCTAGGCTCTTCACATACACTACCGGAAACTTACAATAATACCACACCAAGTTTGAGGTTAGGTTATACCCCAATCGAAATGTTCAAATTGTCCAGTCTCTTTCGAATGCTAATTTTGGAATTTTAAAATGATATGTATATATATGTATAATCATAAATAATGTAAGTGAACTGCATATGCCATCTGAATACAATTACATAAGACATACAATTGTACGAATGACATTCTGATTTAGACATCACAAAACAGGCTATAATAGCCTAGCGTGAGTCTAATTCAGTGAGTCATTAAAAAAAAAATATTGAACTGACCTATGTTAGTAAACTTGAGAATTCAATGAAAAACTTGAGATCGGTTTTTTATGGCTAGAAGCTACATGAAAATGATTTTTTGAAATTTTTATCTGATATTCTTCGAAAAATTATTATAAACAAATGCTTTGTGTGTATAGATGTTGAATTCTGCCATTTGTTAGGATAGGTTAGTATGTCTTGTACTGAGAATAGTTATTATTATTAAACACTATTATTATTAAACACTATTAAAAAGTTAGGGCACTTTGAAATAATGACAGCGTACGCAGCGACCTCTAGATGTTACATGAAAATAAATACGAAATTATCATTTCACACGTCAAAAAACCCCGGGTACCGAATTTTGTGCAACTAACTTATTTTCTGCAAGAGTTACTTTCAAAAAGCGAACAAAAAATTCAATTTCATCATCCCTTATCTCCTGAACGAAGCATTTTTTGACACAAGTTCATATAGACTTTTTTTAAATAGTCTCAGGAATACGTCACTTGAATATTTTAACGTACTTATGAAACACTCTGTATATACGTATAGGTTTACGTAATTTGATGGAAGTAGTCCCAATTGTAGTTTCCTGTGGTATATAAATATTAGCGTAAGAAGCAAATTGAAGTATTGAAATCACTGTTGAAGAAGCTACTGTGTTAGTGGAACATGTCGTGATAAATTTTTCAAATGAAGTTTGTGGATATCAAATCGTGAGGTGTAGTTAATGAAGTTACTAAGGATCTTCATTAAGTAACAGCCGAATCAATCAGAAAAGTCCGGAAGTTCCTGTTGAAAGACCCTATACAAAATAATGATTGTGACAGCGAAATCCTTACTCAAACTATCATAACTCAACTGCTCACAACATTTGAAACAAAACATTATTGATAAGTACTTCGATTAGATAGAGGAAAATTTACAAATTCTAATAATCTTTATCGAATGAGGCCTACCTGTGGAATATACTTTATCAAAGTTATGGTGAGCTTCACATAGGAGCAGTAGTAAAGATAATCCAACCAATGGATGACTTTCACGCCAGCCAATATGATACTGATAGTGAGAAATCCTCCAAATATTCCTAGAATTGTACGGGCAGTTGTTGAAACCCTCTGCTCTTCTCGTTCGTAAATGAAGCACTGCACGATGGTTATTAAGGTGGCGATAGCAGCATGAACCGCAAATACTATATCGTTCACCTTCACTGGGTTCATTCCTCTTGGGTGTCTGTCAGAATATTCATTCTGAAATAGAGAAACAACATTTGACCTTATAATGTAGACATATTAAAAGGGGATTTTAAATAGGTTTCTCCGACAACCTGATATCAAAGAGGTCTTACAATTGAAACTTATTAAATTATGATACTATGAAACTTTTGTTTCATAAATATTGAACCTGAATTCACCATGTAAATATAATATCGACGATAAAAGAAGTGACGCACTGATTCAAAGCCCCACAGGTGAAGACTTTACTTGTGGCGAGTGGTTCGTACTACTGATTCAATTGTCCGTTATGCGGAACGGTGGTTTGAGCCCGATGGCCAGACAATCGATTTTCAATACGTATAATCCGACCCATGCTAGGGGCTTTGGGGCTGAGCCTAGGGCGAGAAGTGCTTACTGCGCAACCTCTGTTTCAGGCAACCAGTGATGCAATTGAACCCAGGTTTGTGTTTAATAAACTCTACAAAATACAAATAAAACAGAACACAGAGTCAGATTCTACAAATGCAATACGCATATTAACAGACGGCTCAAAAACCAAAGAAGGCTCAGGATGTGGAGTGTACTCCAGATCAAGGATTGAATGGGGAATGGGAAAAATACCACCGTGATTCAAACAGAACTGGCTGGTATCTCAATCGCTACAAAAGAAATAACCAGGAAAGGAATTTCTGTCAAAAACATGACATAAATGATGTAGACAAGCCCTATAATCCTTGAACAGACAAGGTGTTACCTCAGGGCTAGTACTAGAGTGCCACCAAGATTTAGCCAAAGCGTCGGTGGAAAATAACATTGTCTTGAGGTGGGTCGAAGGGCATTGCGGAACTCGCCAAACGTCACACCTATGCTCAATCCCTTAAGAGATGGGATGATATCAAAGGATGCAATCTTACCAGTATCACCCTGGGCGACCATGGGAAGCTGGCGCCGAAGAAATATCTAGCGATGATCAGGAAAATCTACGCTTAACAGTAGGATTTCTGACTGGCCACTGTCAACAAAGGAAACACCTCCATAATATGGGGCTAGTGGACACACCTCTATGTAGGATATGTGAACAAGAAGATGAAATTGTTAGGCACATTCTATGCGAGTGTCCGGAGTTATCGTCAATAAGAGAGTGTGTTCGGCGAGTCTTAGCCTACATCTGCCGATATAAAGAAGTCGTCTCCCAGTGACCTGTCCACCTTCCTGGAAAGGACAGGATGGACGATGACCTAGGAGGACAACTCCTCGGAAGGATGTACAATGGGTCATATGTGGCCTAAGTGCTGTGGGCCTACACCCACCCTCCCAACTCTACAGATACAGACACACGTTATAAAAAAATACCTCGCTAATCCTTGGCACGCAAATTGAGACTTATGAGGATTATCGTGCATAAGAGGTCGTCAGCTGGTAAAAAAAACAGATTTTGAGCACACTTTCCCAAAACCAGAACGAAAATTACGGTCTCGCGCGTTTCGCTTACCAAGTAAGCGTCCTCAGGAGATCATTATGACTAAATTTCACTACTATGTTGATGTTTTTATATGCTAGTGGCCTAACTATTACCTGTTAGTATTACCTAACTACACCAGTTAGCATTACCTAACTACTACCTGTTATGAATCCTATGCTAAACTTCCTGTTTTTTAAATATCTCTTATTTGTTATGTATTTCCTCTATTTTAGCGATTATCTCTAAGTTAGGTTAGGTTAGGTCCAAAGTGAGTGGGTCTATTCGACGTTGGAGGGTCTATTCGACCCTCCAACGCAACCCGCAAGGGTTTATTGTGGCTCATACCTATTCACACTCGACCAAATAAACCCAGCTTCTTAACGAAGTCGATTAGTTTGTATGGTGAGTGGTCTTTCAGGTCAGATATCAACGAAGACAGAACCTTTGACCCTGAAATCATGGAAGACCTCGAGACAAATGTCGTTGAAAACGATAAAGAAGAGGACTCCGAAGTACTACAGCGGTCGGAAGTCGACGATAAAGAAGAAGAAGATAATTAAAATTATAAGTTGTAGTTCTTGTAATTTTTATTCTTTTTTTTTTCATTTCCACAATCATAAATGTATGGAATATTTTTTAATGAAAACGTTAATTAAGATTTTCTTCCAATCTTTTTTTATTTATTCGAAAAGTTATTGATTATAAATCACATTAGAATTGAAATATAATTTGAGTATTCTCCTTAACAATTTTTAAATTACACGGGCAGGTACGTGTTATTACGGCAAGCGCCAAACGCGATGGCGAGCCTGCCCCCATGCGCACAAACTCATTTTCAATATAATCCCCACTACAGCTCTTGCAAGACATAAAAATACTCTGTACAGGGGCGTATCATTACTTGGCATTGTCTGCATAATTTGTGTTGTCATCAGTCATCAAGAGTGTATTATTATATAACATTTCAATGAACTGTACCACTACCTATAATACTAAATAAAATATGAAAAGAAACTACCCTACCCTAATTAAAACTATATAGGTACGACACTGGCCGGCAAGAGGCTTGTGGTAATCCAATAGAAATTTAGTGGGGAGAGTCTATACTTTGGCGATCGATCGTTTGGGGCTTGCTATAAATAAATTGATACTTAATTAAAAATATATACGTTAGTAAAATAATTAATAAATATAATGTAATAGTTGATAAGACATGAACATTATTAATAATTATATATTTATCAATAATTATTAAACTTTATATGGCGTGTTTTTGACCGGGAATACCGGTTGACCTCAAATTAAGCTCTAACCAAGCGTTCTTCGCCCTCTTGTAAAACATTTTTCAGAACAAAAGTTATAGGAAATTCAATCCTCTACAATATTGATGATCAATACAAATAGCGACATTTGACGTTAGATTTTAATAGTCGTGTACACCCCAACATATGTAGGTTTTGAAACAACTGTTAGGATTTGTGATGCACATTTAGGATGTCAAAATACAAGTTTATACGATATTATAGCTGTGTATCTCAAATTCCGACTTACTAATATGAACTTACTAAGATGGCTGGACTATGAGTTAAGTTAAGGTTCCAATATTTTTATTCTACTAACCTGTATTTCCGGTATGAAAAATAATCCCAAGTTGAAAATTCCATACAGAGTGAAGCCAACTATATTCAATATTATGAAATCAAAATTCAAACCAACAACACTGAAAAAAAAAGGTTAATAAAATATTATCCAATGTTAATCGTATTTTACAAACCTTTTTCTCTTCCAATTTATATAAATTTGGGGATAAAAAGAAATGGACCAAGCAACAAAATATATCCATCCTATCACTACGGAGAACGGTATAAGCCAATCCTGTTTGTATACAGTAACTATCAAGAATAAGTCTTTTACGTGTTTTCTGAAAAAAGAAAAAATTGAAAAACATGTAATATTTCTAATACAATAATCATGTTGGTCACTGGACGTCTATTTCATCATAAAACACAGAAAAAGAAAATTATCCAACCCAATATACTCAATTCTAATTTTTAAAACCTAGTTTCGAAATAAAATTAAATTGAGTTATAACATTGCTATTGTTTTTTATCGACCTTTTTGGGTATTTGTTACCTCCACAATGTGAAAAATATAAAAATTATAATGGCGAACTTTATACAAGTGTAGAAGGGCAAACCTTTCAGTTTACCCCGATAAGTTACTGCGTAAAAATCAAAGTATTTTTCACAAAGAAACATCTTCTATTTATCAGTAACTTGTCGTATTTAACAATTTTGCTTATCAAAAAAATTGTTAAGAAATAATACTTACCTTTACGTTTCGGAGGCCAAAATCTGCCTTAGTATTCAGAAATGGACAAAAAAATTCTAATATATTCGCAGTTACTGATAAATAGAAGATTTTTCTTTGTGAAAAATACTTCGATTTTTACTCAGTAACTTATCGGGGTAAAGTAAAAAGTTTGCCCTTCTACACTTATATAAAGTTCTCCATTATAATTTTTATATTTTTCAGATTGTGGAACATAACAAATACTCAAAAAAGGTCGATAAAAAGCTGATTTTCCTCCACAAAAAAATGACTTTCGTTGACTATTGCTATTCTGTAATGTAATGGACGTGTTTTTGAAGAAAATGCAGAGTTTTTTCGCTGTTGGAGAAAATATTTTTACATTTTCAAAATTTGATTTTGCAAGCGAGATTGAGAGAAACTATTTTACTATGCAATTTAAAAAGAGTAGAATAACCGTCCCCCAGATTAAATAATCACAGCGAGTTAGTTTTCAAGTCATTTTCTAGATCCTAGATTATGCCGGCGTCTCTCGTTTGTATATAGTGGGCACTCAGTTAAAAAATGTACAATAGTCAATTCAGTATCACATATACACAATGGAACTTGTTCTCCTGACAGTAGATAACTGTGCGTGAGAAATGTGTGTCCAATACGTAAGCGAGATAAGATAGTTTGTGTTCGCCGTTTCTTAGGTGATATTTTCCATGGTAAGACGAATGGTTTTACGTCCTGGTAAATAGGTACTTTTGGTTATTTGATGTGTAGCGACGTTCAAGACAGTGGTTGGACATCGATAAGCCACCCAAGCACTTCCCAAAGGTGAAAACCCACTTTTTGCAACCGGGCCAAACTATCACCTCAATTTTTTTTCACTTCTTGGAGCTTTTCTTGGAAGCCTTCAAAAAAGATTCCCGTTAGAAAACTTTAAAAAAATTATTTTCCACTTCGTTATTAATAATCAAAGACGTTAAAAAATTAAAAATTCAATGAAAGCAATGAATTTTTTTTTTATATTCAAATCTATTCGCATTCTTATTATTTGAAGTTACATGAAAATGATTCTTCATAATTATTTGATCTTTTTTTTTTTAAAATTGTTAAAAGCAAATGTATTGTTCATAACATATTTGAAATTTTTTTGGAGGAATTTTTATCAGTGATTAATATTTTTTCTTTGTTTGAAAACGCCTTTGTTCATTAACATTTGTTTTTGCTACTAAATATAAATATTGAGGAAATATTTTTTTAAATCGTAATTTCTATTTCTCTTTGATATTCTGAAAAAAAACTTTTTTTAAAATTATTTTTTTTATTTATTTGATAAACAATTTGTTCAGAACAAATTAATTTTTGCGATATATATTTTTTAAATACTACAAAAAAAAATAAGCAACCATGAGTCACCAAACGCAAAAAAGGAAAAATATAAAAAAAAATTGTTAAAAATAAAGAAAAATTTTGTTACACAAAAAGTGACACATGGTTGTTTTCGTTTTTGTGATAGTATTTGAAAAAATATATAGTGAAAATTAATTTGTTTAAAACAAATATTCATATTTAATAGCAAAAAATTGTTAATCAACAAATGCGTTTTTAAGAGGCGATAAAACTTTTTTTAGGAACGAATTTGTTTTTAAAAATCATATAAATCATCATTGATAAAAATCCCCCCAATTTTTCAAACAAATAAAGCTAATCATTATGGAAGATAATTTTTATGTAACTACAAATAGAAAGAATAGTAATAAATTTGAATATAAAATTTTTTTTATTGCTTCAATTGAATTTTTCACTTTTGAACGTCTTTAATAACAAAGTGGAAAATCAGTATTATTTTAAGTTTTCCAACAGGAACCTTTTTTAAAAAGGCTTTCAAAAAAGCTCCTAGAAGTGAGAAAAATTTGAGGTTTGTAGTTTATAAATTATCAGGGCTTTCATGTAAATTTTAAACTTGTAAAAATTTGTTAGTTAACTAATGTATATCCAATAAAATAATCACAGGAATTTTTTTTCCATGGATTCTCGTTTATTCGATTGTCTAGAAGGAACGTGAATTTTTTTCTTAATAATTATATTTAATGGGTTGCTTGTTCAAAGGTCAGTAACGTTCAGCGCGTGCGCATTTAGCGCTATTTTCGCCTCTGAATTAAAATTATAAATATTGGTGATAGAGTTCCAGGAGGTAGGTATTTTTTTTTTAATTTCTTTTTTTTTAGGATCTTTTTCCAAATTTCGGATATCTTTAATATTTACCAAGATATTTGCAGAAAACAAAATCCACCTTTTTTTACTGAATTGTTTATAAATTTTGAAATTTTTTCGACACTCCTTGAAATTTTTCAAAAAGTTGCTAGAGGTCATTCCAAATGAAATGAGCCTTGAATCATAATTTTTGGTGTCCTTGGGCAGAAGTTCCAAAAAAAGGATCTTGTGACCCAGACTATAAATTGATGGGATTGATTTAATGAAAAAAGCGGTTTTCACCGTTGATCTATCAAGTTGGGCTGACCTAAATTTTTTTTAAAATGAAATTCGATTCTATTATTCATTATAGTTGCCTTCGAGGGCGGGACAAGGATTAGAGCGATATCATTTTTAAGGTACCATTTGTCTAAAGCCTCAGTTTCGACGATTACCTCTTTAACAGCGCAATTTTCTCTTCAGTGAGCATTCTCCTGAGGTCTGAACACAGGAAAAAGTCGTTGGGGTCCAGATCTGGAAGCCCAATCATGCCATCGTTTACATTGATTTGTGGTGCATTGTTTTGATGCACTTCCTTTTGCTTTGATGGTTTTTCCATTTTCAAGATGGTGGATAAATATTATATTATCGCATCCCAACTGAATGTTGCGTCTTTGAACGCTCTGGAGTCGGTTCACTACGTGAACCAGATGACGATGGTTTCGATTCTGGTGTGAAATAATGGAGCCATGTTTCACCTATTGTCATATATCGACGCATATATTTGAGTTTTTTACGGTGGAACAGCTTCAAACACTGTTCAGAATCATCAGTTAGTTGTTGTTTTTGGTGGATTGTGAGTTCGCGCGAAACCCACTTTAAACAGAACTTTCGCATACCAAAATACTCATGTAAGATTTGTCCAATACGTTTCTTGGATATCTATAGAGCCTCAGCTATTTCGACCAACTTCACTTTACGAACATACAAAATTATTTTGTGGAATTTTTTCATGTTTTCGTCGGTAACAGCCTCTTTGGGGCGTAAACTGCTTACATTGTCTTCGGTGCTCATTTCAGGTTGTTTAAACTTCGCAAACCACTTCTCAAAGGTTGATCATGGTGCAAAATCCGAATAATGTTTATCAAGCCATGCCTTGGCTTCAACAGTATTTTTTTCGCCAAAAAGCAATGCTATATTAACCCACGAAATTTCTTTTCATCAAATTTCTTCAAACTGACAAAAGTTGCTTCACTCAAAATGTTCTATCCCACAAACTAATAGTCCGACAGCTGTGAAATTTGTAATTTGTACATGTGTCTTTTGGAGGTTAGGGTTTACTAAAAATCACATGGATTCAATACTAATAGCGCCATCTGTGTGTTAGCCTAGGAACTATTCACTACAACTTATATCACTGCAATAAAAATTGGTTTGAAATTTTTGCAATTCTTTGAAGTATCTTTGTGGATTATTTTTCAAGGTGTTTAGATGATATTATTCCATTTATGCTATCGAATATTTATTTTGAGGGTTGGATAACATAACCTAATAATTCACATAGAATTTCGGGAACCGAGACTAGTGTATTGGTAGCACTTGTTAACTAGGAAAATTTGATCGTCCCAATTTATAATTATGCCAGCTTAGTTGACGAAAAGTGATAGATATCAGATACAATTGAAGCTATTGATATCGATGAATGTTAGGTACTTACTGAAAGGCAGGATCTGATGCATTAGCATAAACCTCGGAGTGTCCAGCTCCCAAAGCTGTAACATTAATATCATGTATACCCTCAGTAATATTTAAAATAGTCGGATCTAATCGAATAATGTCAGAGTGTTGAACAATTAATTGAATTTCAGTATTAGAGATGTTACTCAGAAAGCTGCTGAAACAAAAAATAATGTTAGAGAACAGTGATGAATATATCACCTAAACTAGATGGAAGTAAGATACCAAATCATACACGTAAATAATAATAATAATAATAGTTTTCAGCTCCTGGCGAGATGAATATCGTCAGAAAAGAGGAGGAAAAACGGATAAAATATAGAGATTTTCTCTTCGAACTCCGCAGACTCTATCCAGATCACTCTGTCAAGATGGTTGTTCTGATTATTGGAGTCCTTGGTGGAATGATGTCTTCTCTGCTCTCGAATCTTAAAATCATATCGGCTTGCCGCACTAAGGCAGAACTCTTAGCCGCACAGATGCAGAAGGCTGTCATTCTTGGCTCACTGGGCTTGCTCAGGGCACATGATTCTCGGACCCAATGATCACTTACCCCACGGTGTGGGGAGTGGTCATTGATTGATAATGCTGGCGCGCCCTCGCGAATATATCGGGGCTTCGGGGGATAGGGCCTGACCAGCGCACACTACGGTGAAAAAATAATAATAATAATAATATTAATATCGTCTTTATTATCTTTTAATACATTTAAAGCAAATTAATCAGGAACAGTTCATTTATTATATGAAGATAAAAGGCGAAGTTCAATTTACCTGATGACAAGTTATCATTCAATTGCTCTTCCACTTAATCTCAAAAATATCGCCAATTACGCAAAGGAATAAACAAAAAGGATTTTTACTTATCTTATGACTATTTATAGATTTGTAAAAGGTAGGTAGCTATTGGGTCGTTAATAGTTTGAAGATAATAAGAATCATTTGAAATTAGTATTAAAATGATTGAAGTCATCTTGTTTCATGGGCTCGGGAGTGTCATTATAAATTGCACAGATCTGGTAGCTGAAATTTCTTCTAGAGAACTCTATACGAAAGGATGGCTTACATTAGTATTATGCACATCAGTTCTAAAAGTAATTTTCTGGTGTAAGTAATTATTTTGTGAAACAAAGTTGCAGCAAGTAACACTCTCCTATCGTTCATATTTAACCAGCCGGTACCCTTCAGTTTATGTGATATTCTTTCTCTTCTTCTAATACCAAAAAATAACCGTAAGCAGGAATTTTGAACTTTTTGTATCTTTTTCTTGAATTAGTTGATTAAACTTGGACCATACAAAACATCAGCATAATTGAATATAGATAAAACTAACGATTCAAACAAATTCGCCTTCACCTTCATGGGTAGGAAATTTCGGTGTCCATATATAATTTTAAGCGAATAATATACACGCCTAATAAACTGATTACCTGACTTTCGAATTTCAAGTCCTTATTTAAAATGATGCCCAGGCTTTTGGCTTTTGGGACAACCCCAAGTAAACGATCATTTACTACTTCTTTCACAGATTTACAAATATCATTTCTAGGGTCTTTTGGTCCGGAAACAATAACATTGGATTCACTACAATTCATATTTAAGCAGTGTTCAGAAGCATTTTTCACAAATAATTTTAAGTCACTATTGATTCTGTAGAAAATCTGTAGAAAATATTTGAGGAAACTTGTATCCAAATTCACTACTACCTTGAGTGTACATAACAAAAAGCCTCCAGGTCATCCGTCCATTCCGAAAGAACAGCAAGTGCAAATAATTGGTGAGATGGTAGTAAATCCTGAAATTCCGTCACGAATGTTTGTGAGGTGTCTCCTTCTACTGTGTGGAGACTTTTGAAGAGGAATAGGTATCATCCATACAAAATTAAAATGGTACACCAATTAACTGAAGATATCCCTGATCGAAGAACAGAATTTCGCGAAATCATGACGGAAACCATTGCAAGGTATCCTACCTATCTCCACAATATTTGTTTTAGTGACGAATGTACTTTTTCTCTATACGGCAATGTTCTCATACAAAATTACCGTTATTGGAGTGACACCAACCTTCACGTTTTCCGGGAAACACCCAATATCCAGAAAAAATTAACGTTTGGGCAGGAATATTGGGAAACCATCAAGATTTAACAGGGGAACTATATTTGAATACAGTTGACCCTCTCATCACTGAAATCGTCGAAGGGAATCCTAATGAATTCAATATAGATATTGTATTCCATCAAGATGGAGCACCACCCCATCACTCCAGACAAGTAAGAAACTATTTGGATACTACTTTTTCCGGTCGTTGGATTGGCCGTCGAGGTCCTACAGAATGGCCAGCCCGCTCGCCAGATTTGACACCTTTGGACTTTTTTATTTATTCATGCTATTTGAAGCAAAAGGTGTACGAAACCGAACCCTGCTTCAATATTGGATATACGGCAGAGAATAATAAATATTTGTAGAGATATTGACGTTGCTGTGTTCGAAAATGTTCTGATTGAAATATCGGATAGGCTGTCATATGTCAAGAAGTTCAAGGCAACCATTTCGAGCATCTTCTGAACTTACCTGAAGCTTATTACCTCATAGTATGTAGTTAAATGTCAATATATTCAGGCAATTATTAAAAGTTCCGCCATTTTGTAGTAGTTGAAGATATTGACATCATATTCTAGGGTTGTTAAGCATTTGTCAGTTGCCATTTCGAAAGTTTCATCTGTCAATTTCACTTCAAAATAAAGTATTTATGCATTAATTTCATTATCCGAAATATCAATTTTTTGATTTGACGCGTTCAAAAAATAAAAAGGGGGGACATTAAGGAAATGCACTGTATATTCGAGGCGAGTGTACCAATAAAATAAAATAAAAAAATCGCCAATTGAATGTACGTAGCTAGCGAAACATTCACCTTATTTTTTTGAACATTATCAATACCTTAATATTTCAAAATCAGATTTATTGCCATTACTGAAGAAATTATGAAGAAGATAAATAGTTTCTGGAAAATAATAACATTGAAAACGTTTCGAGAAAAAGTTCGAAACATGACTAACTGCAGTATTGAAATGGTAAAAGGTAAATAATATGAGTTATTTGTTATTGTGCATTTTGATGTGACTGTTATCGTCATAACACATTAATATTCAAATATGAACTAGAGTGGTTTCAAAGATAATGCTAAAGTAACATGTTTTTGCATTGCCCTTGTGATATCGGATACTCCTTAAAGAAAGTGTTTCAGTATACTATACAGCGAAGACAATAAATGATAAATATTTACAGGAGTATATATCGAAATTTAAACATTTGAAAACTATATTTCCTTCATTTTCATTATTTTCATTTCTCAAATATGTAGTCCACAAAGCTCCGTTCAGGGGCGTTTGCCTGACTATTTTATGATTTTTTGTTTGGGAAACATTATAAATTCATGCTCACCTTTTCAGAACAATTATACACAATTCTACAACTATAATAATGATCATTACCTCATTACATCTGATTACACAACACAACAAAGTTTTTGTTTCGGGGTTGAAATTAGATGATTTTAACGTATTTCCACGTGTTAAAACCGAAAGTGATCATAAAAATTATATATTAGCTCTTGTTTTCAAGATATAGTATCATTATATTATATATATGTATATTGAGTTTTCAACAAATGAAATATTTCATCACCAACAGTTGGTACACATGTTTGTTTACATAACACCCCTCTCATCAGCTGTTCTTAAGTAGTAAACATAACCTATGTGAGTTTGTCAATTGTACGCACGTGGTTGCTATTGAAATTATCGTGTGAAGTTGATTTTTAAATTAATTTAAGTGCTGATCTGAAATGCCTCGAAAGTGTGTGAATTCTGTCGATAGCTTTTGCTATATATGTGGTGAAATAACATTTAAGGCTCAGAAACGTAAAATGACACCTATCGTTAAGACAGCCTATGAACATTATTTTGGTGTGAAAGTTGGGGACCAAGATAAATCATGGGCTCCTCATATATGTTGTAATTCTTGTTCCGTCATATTGCGAGAGTGGCTGAAAAATAAAAACCGGGCAATGGCTTTTGCAGTACCTATGGTTTGGCGTGAGCCTACCAATCATACAGACGACTGTTATTTCTGCTTAACTCCTTCCATTAGGCAAGGTTTATCTATGAAGAAAAGAGGAACGGTTAAATACCCTAATCTCCCATCTGCTCTTCGGCCTGTACCACACTCAGACAATTTGCCAGTCCCTTCTCCACCCCAAAACTATGAAATTTTAGAGGAAGGTGATGAAGACTGTTTAGAAGGAGCAACCCATCCTTCTACATCATATGACCCTGATTTTGAGGTAAGCGATAGGTCTAGTGATCCGCACAGAATTAGTCAAGCAGAGTTGAGTGACCTTATAAGAGATCTTCGCTTGTCTAAGGAAAAGGCTGAGCTGTTAGGGTCAAGACTACAACAGTGGAATCTTCTAAAACATGATGTGAAAATATCTCAGTACAGACAGCGTCAAAAAGATTTGCTTCCTTTTTTTGAGAAGAAAGAAAACCTCGTAGTTTGTTCTGATGTTAATGGTTTGATGGACTGCTTGGATTTGGATCACACTCCATCTGAATGGAGACTGTTTATAGACTCTTCAAAACTAAGCTTAAAAGCTGTACTTCTGCATAATTGAAATCAGCTACCCTCTATTCCTATAGGTCATGCAGTTCACATGGAGGAAACGTATATGAATATGAAAACACTTCTCCAATCAATCAAATATGAACAACACAAGTGGCACATCTGTGGTGATCTGAAAGTCATTGCTATACTCCTAGGAATGCAATTAGGGTTCACCAAGTACTGTTGTTTTTTGTGTCTGTGGGACAGTCGGGATAGAAAACCTCACTATAAAAAAATGAACTGGCCTACACGAGACCTAAACCCTAATGAGAAAAATGTAGTTCACGAGCCTCTTGTAGATCCTAAGGATGTTCTCCTTCCCCCATTACATATTAAGTTGGGACTAATGAAAAACTTTGTGAAGGCCATGGACCAGGAAGGACAAGCTTTTAAGTACTTGAGAGCAAAGTTTCCCAGGTTGAGTGATGCTAAAGTCAAGGAAGGCATCTTTATTGGGCCTCAAATCCGTGAAATCGTAAATGATCCTGCTTTTGACATGATTTTAACAGGAAATGAAAAAAGAGTCTGGGAAGCCTTTAAGGGGGTTGTACATGGGTTTTTAGGTAACAAAAGAGATGATAACTTCACAGCATTGGTTAAAGAGCTTCTTCAAGCTTACCACCAACTTGGATGCAACATGCCCTTAAAAATTAATTTTCTTCACTCTCATCTTAATTTCTTCCCACAAAACTGTGGAGCTGTGAGTGACGAACATGGAGAAAGATTCCATCAAGACATTGCCTTAATGGAACAGAGACATCAGGGCCGTTGGAATGAAGCAATGCTTGCAGACTACTGCTGGTCTGTGTGTAGGGATGCTCCAGAAGTGTTTTATAAAAGACAAGCTAAACGACAGCAATCTTACAATGAATCGGATGGACTTAATGAAGTTTCACGTATAGTATAACTACTCTTTAAGATTAAGTACTGTGTATCTCAAAAACTAGAGCTGATAAAAATTTTTCATTGTTATTTTCGTTTTTATCACCCCAAACTTAGTAGAAATTGACTAATTTAGTGTAGGAAACATTCAAAAAATATTTTTTTGTTGTTGTGTTATCAAACAATACAATTCGTTACTTTACTCTCAAATCAGCTGACATGTAATTATTTCGAGTACTGCGGAAGATGAAAATATGTGCAGTTAGCTTGGAAAAGCTAGCTGTAATATAAAAGAGAAAGAAAGCATTCAACAAATGGAAATAGGGAACAAAACAACAGAGAACATGAAGAGCAACTTCTCTCTTAATTTATCCTGTGCAGAAATTGAATTCTGTCATTTTTCAGGTTAGTATCTCGTGTAAATCATTCATCATTATTATTTTTAACCTGAGTTTGCACTGGTTGGGCCCTATCCCACAAAGCTCCGATACATTCAGGAGGGCGCACCAGCATTATCAACTAACGACCACTTCCCACACAGTGGGGTAGGTGATTATTATTATTATTATTTTTAGCCTAAATTTGCGCTGGTCAGGCCCTATCCCTCGGAGTCCCGATTCATTCAGCAGGTCGCGTCAGCATTATCAAACAATGACCACTTCCTACACCGTGGGGAAAGTGATCATTGGTTCCGAGAGTCTTGTGCCCTGAGAAAGCTCAGTGAGTCAAAAATGACAGACTTTTGCATTTTCCCTGCTAAGATTTCTGCCTTAGTGTGGCAAACCGGCATCATTCCAATAATCAAAACAACCACCTTGACAGAGTAGTCTGGATAGTCTGCGGAGTTCGAAGAGAAAATCTCGATATTCTATCAGTTTTTCCTTCTTTTCGTACGATATTCGTCTCGCCAGGAGCTGAAAACTCCACGACAAATATCGTATTGTTCTGGTGGCCTAGAAGGATCAGGCTTATTAGTAAGAGCCTGAGGGTTGAGAACGAATAGTTCTAATAAATTCGGCACTTCTCGTTCCCCACACCGGTGTGTCGTTAATACTGTAAAACTGCTGTGGGTGGGAGGTAATAGGGCTGCGTTATGTCGACAGATATAGGCCGAGACCTCATATGCTGGAAATGCTGACAGCACGTGCATTAGGGTCTCATACATCTGGCAGCATGCTCTGCACCTTGTATCAGAAATCTCTATATTCATCACGCGACTACGGTAGACCAAGGTATTGAACAGACTACAGCACACTCGATGTGAAGAAAGCGAAGGTCAGGCGCTTTGATAAACCAAGGTCTTCAATGTTGTTGAAGAAAGCCCCATGTATTGGCTTATCCTTGTGTTATCGCAGAATTGATATCGCAGCCGTGATATCTGCGGCTTTTATATGAGCCCTTTGCAGAATGGGTTCCAAGTCGGTGACATAGTTGTGATCACCTCGATCTGTGTCGAAACCTGAACCGTGTTAACCAGCTGCCCGAAATAGAAATAATAATATACTTTATTGTCATTAGGAATAAATCTTGTAGACAAAGCTTGTGAAAAATAAATACAAATGGAAATATAGAAATATGAAATGTTAATATAAAAACACCTACAAAAAGTGAAGTTAGAACATACATTATAGTTCAACGCTGAAATTTTGTATCAACTTGGTTGTGTACAGATTTGTTTGAAAATATTATCATCAGTTATATAATAGACATATAAACATACAGGCTGATTCACGGTGGATGGTACATTAGACGTTTCTGGTGAACCAGACAACGGATCACTTTGAAAATTTAATGGAGGGCATATTCGGACATTCTCTAGCCAACTAAAATATTTTCGACAATGCGGTGTTGCCGCTTCTATTAGAAAGCAGTAGCAACTTTGATTTTTCAAATGGAACACTCTGTATATAATATTATTTTTGGAATCTCCAACAATTGCCCGACAACTTTTCTCGATATTTTCCTATACCTATCTGTTACCGTTTTCGAAATAAAAATTAATTTCAATTTTTTTCTTCGAAAATCATGACTTCTAAAAATGCCGATATCTTTTAGTTGAGAAGTACTATGATATCGAAATTTGGTTTGGAGTTAGGTGATACTTGGACACTTCCCACACGTCAGCCTAATCTCCGTTACTTCAATACAGGGTGGTAAAAAAATACAGTTTTTTCGTTTGCTTGAAAAAGTTGCTGAAATTTGATTATTTTAAATGGAACACCCTGTATATTATTGAAAATTCGGAAAGCTGCTGAAATTTGCTTTCTTTCTATGTATATCATACCTATACCTAACTAGTCAAGTTTCGGACTTATGAACATTTATTTGTGAAAATGTCCCTTTAGAATGGTATTTCCATTCGGTATATGGTAAGCAGGCCATGATTACTATTTGACAGTAGCGTTGTGACATTCTCCTAATAATATCGACATTTTCGTCACTTCAGAAGTTGCAAATACCTTCAAAACGATGGAACAAAACTATTCAAACGAAGTTCTTATGAATTTGTTTATTATTTTTGGACAGTGTGACAAAATTATCAGCAGAACATGTAGAAAGTTCAATGAAATGTATCCGAATCTACCGCCAATGAACCTCAAGAAATTTATACGAATTCAGAACAATTTCAATATGTTTGGATAAACTTTAAAAAAGCACCAAGAAACTTGAAATTGGAAATATTGATATGAATAATTATAAAAAAGTAAAACAATCATGTGGAATATTTCAAAATATGTTCGAATCGCTGGCCGTTCACTTCCAAGCACTTTAAAATGCGGGTGTTGACTGCTTTCGTGGTGGCAGATCTGATTTCATTGGGATCCAAATCTTCAAATGTTTGGGCAATCCTTTCTAACAATTCCTCTCGAACGCACGGGTATTTTGTAAACTTTTTCTTTAAACATTCCCCACAAATAAAAATCTAATGGATTAAGATCGGGTGATCTCGCTGGCCAATTCCATGGTCCCAAGCGCCTCATCCACCGATCGTCAAATAGTCTATCCAGTTCTGCGCTCACTTCTCTTGTGCAATGTGCAGGAGCTCCATCTAGTTGGTACCAACAGTTTCGATAATCTTCGAGTGGCAGATTATCCACGAAACTGTCTATAGTATTCTCCAAAATATTCAGGTAGCTTCTGGATGTTAATGACTCCTCGTATATCACGTACCTCAATTTGTTGTCCATCAGCATGCAGAAGACATTAAAACTAAATTTTTCTTGAAATCCGGCTTCTTTTGTGACGTGAGGATTTTCACTGGACCAATAATGACGATTTTTTCTATTGAAAATCCCTTCTCTCGAAAATTTCGATTCATCAGTCCAAATAATTTTATTTAAAAAAAGTGGATCTTCTTGAATGCGTGTCAACAACATTTCACAAAATTCTACTCTCTGTTGAGGATCTTAAGGCTTCATTGCTTGAATTTTGGTGAATTTATAATCATGCATTTTATGTCTTCGCAAGATTCTTTGAACCGATGAATATTTTATACCCAAATCTTCTTCAGCACTTCTTATCGATGACTCGGGAAATGCGTGAAAATATGCTAAGACATTAATCTGGTTGTCTTCGAAAGTTACGGGTCGAGGCAAGTTTCTTGGTGCTTTCAAAGTTGATCCAAATGCATTGAAATTGTTCTGAATTCGTATAAATTTCTTGAGGTTCATTGGCGGTAGATTCGGATACATTTCATTGAACTTTCTACATGTTCTGCTGATAATTTTGTCACACTGTCCAAAAATAATAAACAAATGCATAAGAACTTCGTTTGAATAGTTTTGTTCCATCGTTTTGAAGGTATTTGCAACTTCTGAAGTGACGAAAATGTCGATATTATTAGGAGAATGTCACAACGTTACTGTCAAATAGTAATCATGGCCTGCTTACCAAATACCGAATGGAAATATCATTCTGAAGGGACATTTTCACAAATAAATGTTCATAAGTCCGAAACTTGACTAGTTAGGTATAGGTATGATATACATAGAAAGAAAGCAAATTTCAGCAGCTTTCCGAATTTTCAATAATATACAGGGTGTTCCATTTAAAATAATCAAATTTCAGCAACTTTTTCAAGCAAACGAAATATGTGTATTTTTTACCACCCTGTATTGAAGTAACGGAGATTAGGCTGACGTGTGGGAAGTGTCCAAGTATCACCTAACTCCAAACCAAATTTCGATATCATAGTACTCCTTAACTAAAAGATATCGGCATTTTTAGAAGTCATGATTTTCGAAGAAAAAAATTGAAATAAATTTTTATGTCGAAAACGGTAACAGATAGGTATAGGGAAATATCAAGAAAAGTTGTCGGGCAATTGTTGGAGATTCCAAAAATAATATTATATACAGAGTGTTCCATTTGAAAAATCAAAGTTGCTACTGCTTCCTAATAGAAGCGGCAACACCGCATTGTCGAAAATATTTTAGTTGGCTAGAGAATGTCCGAATATGCCTCCCATTAAATTTTCAAAGTGATCCGTTGTCTGGTTCACCAGAAACGTCTAATGTGCCATCCACCGTGAATCAGCCTGTATATACGTATTTATAATATTACATAAATAAACACACTCATTGCACCAGACAATCAAACATTTATATCCAAACAAGAATATAAACAAAAATCTTATAAAACCTAAATTCAAATATGCACATTTTGTCACGTGAGTTTATCATTATAGAAATCTTGCAAATCATAATAGGGTCTATTAGCCAAAAATGTTTTTATTCATTTTGTAAATGAGGCAAACCAATTCCAAAATAAACAAAGCAATCACCGTTAAAATCTTTTGCTCAACGAATTTGTGTCTGTACGAATCACGAGGTTTAATCTTACACATATACCTGATAGCGCGTTTCTGTAGTGCTAATACAGACAGAAGTGCTGATGAATTGCATACTCCTCAAAACGGTATTCCATAACGTAGGTGAGATTCAACGAAGGCGTAATACACCGTTCTGTCAGGTTTGATTCCCAAATTTATTGAAGTTACTCTCACTGCATAACATCCAGAACAAGTTTTACTTTCAAGTTGTTTGATATGTTCAATAAATTTGAGCTTATTATCAATGTGAATACCTAGAAATTTAGATTGGGTCTCGTTCTTGATCACTAAGTTATCACCAGATGGCAGGTCATCAAGAGCATATTTGAATGATGAAATGTTTGTTTCAGTTACATTGAAACATAGCAAATTAGCATCACACCATTCCTTGATTTTTTCGTATCAGTAGATATTGCATTGTGTAAATCATTTGAGTTTTCGGTGTTCCACAATATCGTCGTGTCATCAGCGAAAAGAGTGAAATTTCCAGAAATGCTCAAATTTGCAATGTCATTGACATATAATAAGAATGAGATGGGCCCTAAAACTGATCCTTGAGGAAGACCACACAAAATTTCCCCTTTTTTTTTCGAAAGCCTGTTGTTCTTACCATTCCTTCCTGAAAGGTAGGATTCAAACCATTTGAGCGTCATTTCTCTGCAGCCGTACTGCCATTTCATGGTCGCGGACCATATTTTTTGCCATGTATAGACTCTTCAGACTCACGGCCTCCTGATAACAGGGAGGCCGTGACTTTAATTTTATTATTATTATATCAAGTGACTCGGAGCAGTACGTAACAAGTACAAATTAGACCCTAAATCGGTGCGAAAAAGCAAATAATGAGTCAATGAATGTCTCAGTATGAATATCGCTACTGTAGTTGGCAACAAACCTAGCATTATTGAAAAGGAAAACCATTTTCTTGATCCTGATCGGCCGTCAACCTGCGACTACCTCCGTTAGGGTTCGTTCCCACTGCAGCGATACGATAAGCATGAGAAATCTTTCATCGCCCGATGCAAATTTTATCCTCGTAACACTCCAGTGTACACTGGAGCGATACGATGGCCTATAGAATAAACAACGGAGCAATTGTTTTCATTAGTCGTTGTTTTTACTTAACGGTATTTGCAAATAAGAGGAAACGGAAATCTACAAAATTCTGGGTGAATCCATATATGAAATTTTTGATATTAAACACAGTTTGGCAGTGGTTTTCCGTGAGGTCTCTCAACAAGAACAGAAAATTAGAAAGTTGTAACGTGAAAAGTTGACTTTTATCAACAATCCAAAGCATTTGTTACGAAATGTATCATTTAATTGTGGAAATCATAAAATACATGTATACAATTTCAGAGTTCCAATCTAGTAAACATCAGCTATTTTACTTTCTTGATAACTCTGTATTTCATTGCATACTTGATGTAGTCTGGGGAAGAGAAAAAGAAACGAATTATTATTAATGAAATAAAATTCTCAAAAAGAAGGAATGCTCAATGAATACTTCATACAAAGGAGAAGTATTGCCATTGGAGTACACCAAATTTCGTCAACGTGTACGTCACGGTGCAAAGGACGAGTTTGTGTTAATACTTCTGGTCGGAGGTCAACCTGAAAGGAATTTGGGTGACGGTTGAGAAACGAAAGTAGAGTGTGTCACGTCAGTTACCATTTTTGTGTTGGGCATTATTTTGGTGGAAGCCTTTCCCTTAGAGGAGGTGAGTTTTTTAACCATTTTGATTTCTGGAACCACTATCACAACCGAAATCACTTTCTGTAGATCTGCCGGTTTCCATTAAGCTACGGACAAGTACAGCCTTTGGTATTTTCCAAGAAGCGTGGGTTGTCCAACCATCTCGAACGTTTTTGTTCTGATTTGGAACCTTTTGGATCCCCAAATACCGTCTTTTGCTGTCGACCAGTTTTGAAAAAAAAAAGAAAAGTCGAATTGCTCCAGTTCGACATATATCTTTCGAATCCAGGATATTTATAGTATCGCCTGACAACTGAACTGTTTCGTTTTCTAACCCTCCAGACTACATCCAGAATCTACTCGACCTCTCAGACAGCCTGTTGCTGATAACATCCAGAAAAGAAGGGACTCATTTGGTGAGAAATTTTCAATTTTTTATATCGGAGTTGATTTCCACTACACAGACAACCTATTTTTGGAAACCAACTATATACCTGGTGTTTCCTTTTTGAATTATATGTGCCTACATGCATGTAACGTTTCAAAAATTATTTCCAACGTTTCAATAATATTTTTGTGTAGACGTAATGAAAGTCATATGAATTTACTTTATAACGTTGTCTTGTAAGATCCTGCTGCAGCAGCGTCGTATTATTTCATTTGTTGTGTTACTGGATCACATCCTTTTTGTAATGAAAACAATAACCGCTTTTTTGTTTACCATATTTTGCTTTAGTCTGCAGCAACTATTAAATAATTTTCTGACTATGCATATTTTTATTTCTTGATTTTAGCAAAATCAAATCAAGTGGCGCCCCATCCAAAAAAAGGTTGTTTCACAAAATAAAAAACCCACGACCACTGCTCTCCCAATATATTGACTGTCGTTAGCAACTTGTTACCTTTCTTTAAAATTCTCTATTAGCCGTGGACTTTCATTCGATCATCATAAAAAAATATCAGAAAGAGGTAATAAAGTTTCATAGAGTGAGCTCAAATAGTTACCATATTTTATTGAGATTGGTGTCAAGGGAACTGGGGAAGCACGGGTTCTGCTCCACCGATTTCACGAAGTAAATGGAAGATTGCACGTCTTCTTGCTGACCCGAAATGAACGTATTGAACGATATTGCGCGGCAGCAGTGCCCCCTTCATCGACGCGACTCCAATAATTATCGGTGTATGGTATCGCGATCGCTTCAGTGTGCACTAGATTAGTTGTTTTCATTATGTATGCACGATTATGAAAAATCGGTGTGAAATCAGAATCGAATCACCTGTTGCATCGCTTATCGTATCGCTCCAGTGGGAACCGCGCCTTAGGTAGGTGAGCAACACAAATGTGTTACAGTTTACAGTTTCCTTTGTGATGTGGCGGTGGACGGACGTGCCGGCAGCGACCGTCCACAAAGAAAGAACGCGGACGCAATTGTTGGAGATGAAACTCAGTTTGTGTCGTGAATGTCTGTCGTCATAGCACGTTCTATGATATATAAATTGAACATTTTTGTGAACAGTCTATAAGTGTTGAAAAGAAACAGCACTCCCATTCACGCCAGTTGGAGGCCGTGGTGGACAGGATTTTACCAAATAAATGTGTCAATTATGTGTAAAAGTCTCAAAATCTCCAAAAATGATTAAGTGTTTTTTTATATACAATAAAAAGTTTAAATAAAAAAGGGGTGGCAGCATTGCTGCGAGCAAGACTACTGCATCCCTCGACGAAGCTCCTATCAATTCTGATAGGAGGAGGATGGGCAAATGTGCCGAAAGGAAGCAACGTCCAAAAACCTAGAGAGAGAGAAAGAGAACACAAATGTGTAGCTAAGGAAATAGATCAGCTCTGAAATCGTATATCTTAACCATCTTGTTGAAGGCAATCATAATGGCATAATGGAGAGATTTCAGTTGATTGGTCAATATGAAGATTGATGAATGTTCAAAGTGCAAAAGTGCAACCAACAAATCAGCTGTAGCCGAAATGCTCTCAACTAAAAAGGAACTCACATTATCGCATTGAAAGATACAGTAATACTCAATAAAACTCAAAATTACTCTCTGAGCATTTGATACTCTACATCATGATATATTGATCTCAGAACTAAACATTAGAGGGAATATCCTCAATAAGTTTATACATTGTATGAGTGATAGACAACAAAATGTTTATATCGAAAATCGAAGAAGTTTCATGAGAAAAATGAATTTTGGGGTACCGCAAGGCCCTATTCTTGGCCCATTCCTTTTTTTACTATACATCAACTTGTTGACGAATTTCACGAATTTATAACAATTCAATTAGCTATACCAATTCTATTAAATTCCTAGGATTATTTATTGATGAAAATTCATCGTGGACAAAACATATTAAAATTATTCGAAAAAAAGTAGCACCCCTCATTGGTATTCTATTTGAAATCTCTTAAATTTTTGAAAAATATTCATTTCAGTCGTATATACTCACAACAGCATTATCTAACTACTATTTGGGTATCAGCCAATGAATCCACAATAAAACCTTTGAAATCTTTACATAATAAAACTATTAATTGCATAAATATAATAATCGTACTCGGGAACAACAGCGAATTTGTATAACCAAAAAAATGTATTAGTTTTGAACACACTATACAAATAGAAAGTTTGTTGTTTCATTCATTCATTGAATTGAAGTAAACATATAGGATTATATGATTTTCATATAGCCAGAATCATCTGAATATTTGATATTATTTATGAAAATTTCACATTTTACTGTTCGCTGATATTGATTATTCCACTCGTATTTTTGTATTCAATTATTTATATTTTTTATTATTTTGGTTTTTGATACCAATTGACAAATTTATTATTTACTGCTCACATCAATTACTCGTGTTTTCTCTCCAATATTTCATTATTTTGTTAAATTTGTATCTTAATTCAATTTAGTTAATCCGTATTCATACACATTTAATGTTTCTTGGGATAATAAAGACAGTGCACTTCTTTAATGCCCCCCCATTTTATTTTTTGAACGGGTTAACTCAAAAAATTGAAATTTGGGATAATGAAATTAATGCATGAATACTTCATTTTGAAGTGAAATTGACAGATAAAACTTTCAAGATGGCGACTGAGCGTCATCTGGGAAAAAAATATTGAATAGAAAGGGGTGTCTTGTGACACATCATTTTAAAGCTCCCGACGAATACTTCACAACCCGAGAATATGAAGTCAATATCTTCATATACTACAAAATGGCAGAACATTTAATAGTTTCCTGAAGACAAACACATTAACATCGATATTTCGAGAAACATTCCATTTTATCTGCCATATCGCAATTCCAACAACCCGATAAGGTTTGTTAAGTTATTTTTTGTTTATAAAAACAATAAAAATGTACAACAATAAACATCATTGTTCAGTTAGAATATTCTCATTTAGTTTTCGGTTTTACTAGTAGAAAGGTACCACATCAACAATCTCCAAAATGGTCAATTCTCGTCCATTGGAAGAAAAAATTGAAGCGATTTTTATTTACGGTGTGACGCGTAACTTTCACGCGTCGCACGAAATGATTTTCAATGAACGTTTTCCAAATCGTCCTATCTGTAGAGAATATTTGAAGGAACTTGTATCCAAATTCATAACTACCGATAGTGTACATAACAAAAAGCCCCCAGGTCATCCGTCCATTCCGGAAAAACTGCAAGTGCAAATATTTGGTGAGATGGTAGTAAATCCTGAACAGTCTATTTATTCCGTCGCGAATGTTTGTGAGGTGTCTCCACTGTGTGGAGACTTTTGAAGAGGAATAGGTAGCATCCATACAAAATTAAAATGGTACACCAATTAACTGAAGATGACCCTGATCGAAGGGCAGAATTCTGCGAAATCATAACGGAAACCATTGCAAGGCATCCTTCCTATCTTCGCAATATTTGTTTTAGTGGCGAATGTCCATTTTTTTCAAACGAATGTTCACAGACAAATTGCCGTTATTGTAGTGACACAAACCCTCACGTTTTCCGAGAAACACATACCCAATATCCAGAAAAAATTAACGTTTGGGCAGGAATATTGGGAAACCATATTGTAGGACCTTTATTCATTGATCAAAATTCAACAAGGGAACTGTATTTGAATATGCTGGAAACTACTGTTGACCCTCTCATCATTGAAATTGTCGAGGCGAATCCTAATGAATTCGATATGGATATTGTATTCCAACAAGATGGAGCACCACCACATTACTCCAGACAAGTAAGAAACCATTTGGATACACCTTTTTCCGATCGTTGGATTGGCCGTCGAGGTCCTACAGAATGGCCAGTCTGCTCGCCAGATTTGACACCTTTATACTTTTTTATGAGTCTATTTGAAGCAGAAGGTATACGAAACTGAACCTGCTTCAAAATTGGATATACGACAGAGAATAATAAATATTTTTAGAGATATTAACGTTACTTGTTCGAAAATGTTTGGCGTGAAATATCGGCTAGGCTGTTCATGTCAAGAAGTTCAAGGCAGCCATTTTGAGCATCTTCTGAACTGACCTCAAGCTTATTACCTCATATTATGTAGTTAAAAAGTCAATGTATTCAGGCAATTATTTAAAGTTCCACCATTTTGTAGTAGTTGAAGATATTGACATTATATTCTAGGGTTGTGAAGCATTTGTCAGGAGCTTCAAAAAGATGTGTCACAAGACCCCCCTTTCCGTTTAATGTCTTTTTCCCGATGGCGCCCAGTCGCCATCTTGAGAGTTTCATCTGTCAATTTCATTTCAAAATAAAGTATTCATGCAGGGGGGGCTTTAAAGAAATGCACTGCATATAGACAGGCAATAGGTATTCAAAAACACAGGGATAATTCCAATAGAAAAGAAGATGCAACGGACATCAATAAAATCTGGCTATCTGTCCTTACTGGTACACAAATGAGGTCAGGTAATCCAATTAAGAGAAATCATCACCTTTGATAATGTTTACCGCAGTAGTAGACGAAACGTCAGGCATAATAACCTGCAGATCACTGCCAAAAAATCCGGAAAATAGTTTTCACAGGTATCTCCGGCCGTGACAAAAATGTTCGCAAATTGAACTTGTTTTTAACACCGGCTGAATTCGTTCGAAATGATTTGGATTTATCTATGAAAACTCTCTCGCAAACTCTGAACGCAATTTTTCTATAAATTTTGACCATAATATGAATAGTCCAACTTACAGTTTCTTTAAAAAGTTTTTAAACAAGTGTTCTAGAGTGAATATAATGGAAAATTCTTCTGCTGCTGCACGAATAAAAATGAGTTTGACTCAAGTATTCTTATTGCAATCTAGTTCGATGATTAAAATAAGGAATATGGTTCAAAAACTCACCTTGCGTTTATGGAAAATTTACTAACTTCATTCAACTTTAAATTTAGCTCATGGTCATCGGTTAAAATGATATCACATTGGCCACAGCGGAAATCTAAAAACTGAAAGTTGAAACTGTCTTTCTGAAATTAAATATCATACTTACAAAAAAATATCGCAAATAATAAAGTCCAGGAATTCATTTTCCGTCTGGTGTAATCTCCTTCCATCACTCACCTGTAATTGAAAGTAAAATGATATGTAAGCTAAGAGAATTTTTTCACCTTCAATAATCTACTTTGTAATTGATTGCGATCAGTCGATAATTTATCTCTCAAAATTCAGATGGTGATTTCTTTTTTATATTCTCACATACTCCAAATGAAACATTCAAAACGCATAAATAAACGGGCTAATCTTTAATGATCCAAATGAAACCAGAACTCAATAGTTGATAAAATAGATTATTCAATTATGAAACAGTAAATCTGTACCTTATAAATGACGTGATTGCGGAGAAATTCTGTAGAGATGTTCATGTGATTGTCTATAAATCACCTTATTCAATTACTTGATTGACTATTCATTACTAAACGAAAACTGGTGCGCGCTGTTTTTTCATAATATTAAGGCGGATTTCCACAACAAAACAGCAACTGTGTCGATTTCGACAAAACAAAAACGTGTGTCGCGTGCGACTGTTTATGCCAACGCAATGTCTTGTTGACAGGCGAAAAGATATAAAGGTTTCGGTGTTTTGTCTGTGTTTTTGTAATATCACAAACTACATTTAACAATTCAACAACCTCTTCAAAAGGTTCTATTAGAGGAAATTCGTTAGCGTTGCGGAAATTCTCATAGATAACCTAGGGAAGTCGATTCTTGAGCATCTTCTGTTTAAGCATTTCCTGTAATGGCAAAGATATGCGAATGACGTTTTGGTTTCACAGATATTACGAGAAAATTAGATATATTTCATAGGGATATTAATAAAATTCATGAAAACATCAAATGTACTATTGAAGTAGAAGAAGACAATTCAAAATTGATCAATTTCGTGAACTCAATAATTAGTAGAATAAACAACAAACATGGTTGATTTTTCAATTTATCACAAACCTTTCTATTATGATATTACTATTCATTACGATTCTACCTATCCGTATCAACACAAAATAGCATCTTATAATGATGCATAGCATGATTCATAGATTAGTCAATGTTCTTCTTTCAATAGATAATTTCAATAAAGAACTCAATATCATTAGGTAAATTGCAGTAAACAACGGATTCAAAACTGAATTAATAGACACAATCCTTTCCAAAAAGGTCTAAGCAAAAGCGATTAGGGGCGTTTTCCTATTGATAACACTGGTCAACAAAATTGTAACTGTTTTTTGTCACATGAAAACTTATATCAAACTTTGAATCTACTAGTGTCACTGACCAATATTGTATCAATGAAAAAAAAAAATTGGCAGAACAGGAATGTTAGCAGATTATTGTTGGAAACTCAGGTCCCTCCTGAGTTTCCAACAATAATCTGCTAGCATTCCTGGTCTCCATTTTCATTGATAACGCTTCTCTATTAAGTTAATGTCCTGATGGAATCTCTTCCCTTGTTCGTCACTCACAGCACACAAATCTACATGAGAGTCAAAACATACGTATTTTTTAGGACACATTACACCCCAAAGCTTTATCTGACATTATTAGTTCCTGTATTAAGTCTTTGTGTTTTACGCTTTATGATTTCCTAGGAAATTTTGGACAACACTCACAAAACATTTCCAGGCGATTTTTTCCTGGTCATTTAGTTCTCCTTCAGAGCTCTTATCCTTCATAAGTTGTCGTATTTGTTAGCTTACACATATTCTCCCTTCAATTTTCGCGTCGCTGAGTTTGGGGAATTTCTCTTTCAGATATAAAAATCCACTGACATCTTTGCGCATAGCTTTTACAGATTTTTTCATCAGACCGAGTGCACGGTGGTAGAAGTATGTCATCAAAGTTCACTAAAGGCTTGTTTTTAACATTTTTACGGACTGGAATAAGTGACTGGAATGGAGCGAGTCTATAGAGGAGATGGATGTCGAGTTAACGACTCCAACTGACCTCCCTGTATAAATTTAGTTCTGGAGCGAGTCTACAGAGAGATGGATGTCGAGTTTAGGACTCCAACGGACCTCTCTGTAAATTTAGTTCAAGAGCGAGTCTATAGAGGAGATGGATGTCGAGTTTATGACTCCAACGGGCCTCCCTGTAAATTTAGTTCAGGGAGGTAGATGTCGAGTTAACGACTCCAACTGACCTCCCTGTAAATTTAGTTCTGGAGCGAGTCTACAGAGAGATGGATGTCGAGTTTAGGACTCCAACGGACCTCTCTGTAAATTTAGTTCAAGAGCGAGTCTATAGAGGAGATGGATGTCGAGTTTACAACTCCACTAGGCCTCCCTGTAAATTTAGTTCAGAGAGGTAGATGTCGAGTTAACGACTCCAACTGACCTCCCTGTAAATTTAGTTCAGGAGCGAGTCTACAGAGGAGATGGATGTCGAGTTAACGACTCCAACTGACTTCCCTGTAAATTCAGTTCAGAAGCGAGTCTATAGAGTTGATGGATGTCGAGTTTACGACTCCAACGGGCCTCCCTGTGAATTTAGTTCAGGGAGGTAGATGTCGAGTTAACGACTCCAACTGACCTCCCTGTAAATTTAGTTCAGGAGCGAGTCTACAGAGGAGATGGATGTCGAGTTTACGACTCCAACGGACCTCTCTGTAAATTTAGTTCAAGAGCGAGTCTACAGAGGAGATGGATGTCGAGTTAACGACTCCAACTGACCTCCCTGTAAATTTAGTTCAGGAGCGAGTCCCCAGAGGAGATGGATGTCGAGTTTACGACTCCAACGGACCTCTCTGTAAATTTAGTTCAAGAGCGAGTCTACAGAGGAGATGGATGTCGAGTTTACGACTCCAACGGACCTCACTGTAAATTTAGTTCAGGAGCGAGTCTACAGAGGAGATGGATTTCGAGTTCATGACTCCAATTGACCTCCCTGTAAATTTAGTTCATGAGCGGAGCTGCGGCGTACGCAGAATCTGTCTTAGGTGGGGGAACTAACCCCCGTGAGCAGGTTAGCAAATGTTTGCGCTCAAGTGAAGTCTCACCAAAACTAGAGGCGAAAAAGCCCTGCACGGCTGAATCTAAGGCATCGTCAGGTGTAGCTGATGTGCAAAAACCCTCATATGGGAAGGTTGTCGTGGGTATCAAGGTGAGAATCTTACAACTTGACTATCCGACTACCTCATTAACAGAGCATATACTTTGTGCCTGCCCCGCTGGGGAGCGAATCAGGTCTTTAGAGTTCGGCAGAGCCGCAGTCTTACCATCTGACCTGAAAGACCACTCACTATACAAACTAATCGGCTTCATTTAGAAACTGGGTTAGTTTGGCCGAGTGAGAATAGGTGTGTGCCACAATAAACCCCTGGGTTGCAGTTGAGGGTCGAATAGACCCAATCACTTTGGACCTAACCTAACCTAATCTATATATATATATATATATATATATATATATATATATATATATATATATATATATATATATATATAAAGGGTTTTTCAATTGGCGCGGGTAGATTTTGGCGCCCCGTAGCGGCCATTTTGTTTTGGTGACATCTGTCAAATTATTCAGTTGTTTGTGCCAAATCATCATGGCAAGTTACACGATTGAACAGCACGTTTAAATGATAAAAATTTATTATCAAAATGAGTGTTCGTTAACGCAAACGTTGCGCGCATTGCGCCCATTTTACGGTAGACGTGGTGGCCAGTAAACAATCAGCCAATACCCGTACGTTCAAGGAACGCAAGATCGGCCGAGATTATCGCCGCGGTCCGTGAAAGTGTACAGGAGAACCCGAGGCAGTCTATTTCTCGCCGTGCACAAGAACTCGGCCTTTCGCACACTTCAACTTGGCGAATTTTGCGTCGGGACTTAGGCCTACACCCGTACAAGACCCAACTGACCCAGGAACTCAAAGTTCATGACCATGGAAAACGCCGTTTGTTCGCTGACTGGGCTTCGAATCGTTTGGCCATTTTGTCTGAAAAATCATATTTAGTGACGAAGCGCATTTTTGGATGAATGGCTGTGTTAACAAGCAAAATTGCCATATATGGGCCGACACCAACCCACGCGAGGTTCACTAGGTGATAATGCATCTTCAAAAAGTTACCGTTTGGTGTGGATTTTGGGCCGTCGGCGTAATTGGTCCGTACTTTTTTGAAAACGAAGTTAGTGAGGCGGTCACCGTCAACAGCGAGCGCTATAGAACGATGATAACTAATTTCTTATAGCCCAAATTGAACCATATGGACCTGGACGACATGTGGTTCCAGCAGGACGGCGTTACGTGCCACACAGCAAACGCCACGATTGACATTTTGCATGAACGATTTGAGGGTAAGGTTATCTCTCGCAGGGGTGATGTGAATTGGCCACCAAGGTCATGCGATTTGACCCCGCTAAACTTTTTCCTGTGCGGTTTCTTGAAGTCGCAGGTCTATGCAAATAAACTACAATCGACCGATGCCCTAAAGGTGAACATAACACAGGCCATTGCTCAAATTCAGCCGGATCTATGTGGAAGAATCATTGAAAATTGGACCACTCGGATCCGTGCCACCGTAAGAAGCCGAGGCGTGCATTTGAATGATGTCATATTACACACTTAATGGCATACATGCACCTTTCAAATAAAAAAATCATTTTGTTAATTCCTCACACACAGCTTGTTTTATTCCATTTCAACATCTATCCGCCCTTATTGAAAAAACCTTAATATAATTATAATACAAAATCAAATTATGTTTGAATTCTGCCATACTTCTCGACTCTTTAACGTATTGTTGTAAACTATTGTACTGAATGAGTCCTTTAAAAAATAAACTTTTTTACATTATTAGAGGTACTCTGCCTATTTAGATATAAATGATTCTGGCCTCTAGTACTGTATTTGGTTTACTGTTACAATAAACTTACCCATGTATGTTGAAGTGAGTTCATGTATCATTTTATAGATATAGATCATATTTATGTAAGTCAGTCTTCGCTCCACAGTAAATAACTGTAAAGTATCCAGCATCAGTGATATAGGAGTTGACCTACTATATCGCAATACTATTCTCATTGCTCGATTTTGTAGCTTTTATAATTGGGATATTTTATTCAGAACAAACCCGTATATAATGTAGGGCAATATTCAAAATGAGGTTGAATGAAAGTCTTATACATAGTTATTGTGAAATTCAGACTTAAGTTTTGGAACACTCTAGAAAAGAAATACAGTTTTTTCAAGACTTTTTTTGATATATTCAAAGTGGCTACTAAATAATAAATGATTAACCAACATAAATCCCAGATATTTAAATTCCTTTACAATTTCAATTTTTTCATTGTTTATTTGTATGTTAATGTTACTACTATTTATTTGTTTATATTTATAAGGTGTAGTAATTATCATTGCCTCACTTTTACTTACATTTAACTTGAATTTATTCATTTTCAAATATTCATCCATATTTTTCAGCACATCATTTATTTTGATCACTGCTCTATCGATATTCCCATCACTTACTGATATCAAAGTATCATCTGTGAATATATGGATGTAGTCACATTCAACATATTTTCCATATCATTAATATACATTTAAAATAATAGAGGGCCCAAAATACTACCCTGAGGAACTCCATGATTTACTGTAATAGCTAACGACATAACATCACAAATGTTTGTTGTCTGTTTTCTTTTTGTAAGGTATCCTCTAATCTTATTGAATATCTCTATACCATATTCATTCAGTTTTTTCAATAATATCTCTCTATTTACTGTTTCGAAAGCCCGTTTTAGATCCAGTGATACTGCTATAGTGTACAGATGATTACTCATTTTTTCCTTCCATTTAGTGACAATCAGTTGTATAGCTGATATGGTATGCAGGTTTTCATCATTCATCATTTTTGTGCACCTCCCTGCTGTAGTAGATCTCACATTTTGAAAACATTTAACAGTTATTATGGAGTGATCAGTGATCTTGGACTCATAGTCACTCGAGAATTCCTGCAAAATATTTCTTCACATATTATCTTCATTTGATGGAGAAAAGCTGCATGACTTCCACTAGCTGAATGATATAAACTTCCTATTATTATCCATTTCGTGCTGCCACTGGTTACATATATTAATTTACACCAATTATTTCCATTTTTCACATAGTTTTTACCGTTTGTGAATTTAATATCTTTTCTAATATAAATAATTACACCTACTGTGTGTCCTGAGTTCGAGTCGCGTCTTATAGGTGTATAGCCTGATATTTCAAGTTCATGATTATTTCGCTTCTGGTTCGTGCTTCACTGAGTAAAATAATGACAGGATGGTAACAAACAATGTCAGCTATCAATTGAGTTTTGTGAGCTTACAAACTTTCTATGTTTAAATAAACAATATCTACATTGAAGTCAATTAATGTTGTATAATTTAGTTTTTTGCATCGTGTTCCATTCCATTCAGATATTTTATAATTTTAGAATTATCACCTTCAGCTATGATTTTATTCAGCTTTAATTTTAATTTTTAGTAGTACTCTAGCTGAGCAGTCGTTTGATCTGCAAATATTCTGATAGAAGGAATATTATCATTGATGTTTTTACGGTTTCTTAGTATATTTACTGCTGCATCATTAGATTCCAAGATAACCTTTATGAGACGTGTTTTTCTTCCATCATATTTTCCTATTCTAATTACTTTAAACTCGTTAAGAGCAATGTCTGTATGCTCCAAAATGTCTTTCGCCGTTTTTTCCCACCTTCTTTTCTATCGTTCCTATTTACAGCATTCGATTTATTAATATTTAAAATCATTATGTTGTGTGATCTCTTTTTTCTTTCTTCTGTTTCATTCATGAACTCCTCCATACCAAAGTTGGTTTCACTACTCTCAATTTTCATAAAGTTTTCTTTTAGGAATTTATTTTCATTTTTTAAAGCTTTAACTTCTTCTTTCAAGTCTTAGTACAAGGAACTTTTTTAAATGCCATACGCCATTCATTGCAAAAGTATATTAGTGATATGTTTTGCAATATAACAGCTCTAACTTCAGATGCTGCCAGATTAGTACAGCTTTCATCAGCATGTGGAATAGTATGGCAACTATCACATTTTACTAATTTATCCTTATCAGTCACATGTGAAAGTTGCATATTTTTGCAACTTCCACATTTTTCTCCCATTTTTATTTAATCCAGAACGCCTCCGTATCCTCTCAATGTGATTCTCAAGCTTACCCCCATCCTCTTAATAGTGATAATTTATCAACAAACACCAGTCTCTGAGGAATGCAGAAAAAACTTCAGGTTCAATCACAGCTTGTTTTTGTTGCTCGTAGTTTTTGTGTATTTCACTGTTTTCTTGGGACTAACGACAAATGCTTTTTAAGTTGATTATGTAAGTACTCAATTTTAGAATGCACTTGCTGCTATTAACTTCTTCGGTATATGCAATTGTAGACAATTGTAGACTGCGAAGAACATTTATGGTCCCCTAGGTTTGTTATCTTCGACTAGGAAGCAAACAGTTTTGAAAACAATTGATAAGGCAAAACTGTTGTCAAATAATATTGGCATGGTGACAGAGTTCAAAGAAACAAGAAAATGGAAAAAAAATGTTAGAGGTAACCTGAAGATGATGCATCAAATCTCACAGCAGAAGACCTTTTTGAAAATTTACTTTTTCAAATCTGTGATACAATCATTACTGACCTAACCAGCAGATATTGAAAATGATTGTTGACAAATTTGGTTTCTTGTGCGGGGATCAAATTAAAAAACTAGCCGTGGGTAATTTAATAATTCAGGCTATAGACCTACAACACAAACAAATGATATGAACGGAGAATAACTTGCAACTGAAATATAAAGTTTCACGCTCCAACCACAGAAGAAGAGTTGGAAGGTTCAACCGCAGCTGCTATGCTCAGAATACTACATGAAAGCAATATAGAAGAAAATTACCCAAATATATATACGTTGTTCTTAAAATATTCGTGACACTTTCAGTGTCTGTAGCAACTGGTGTAAGAAGCTCCAGCAAATTGAAGCCCATAAACACTTATTTAAGAAATGCTACGACTTACGTATTTGAGACCGAGGTAGCTTCTTCAGAGTAATTTCCAATATCATCGAAGATGTCACAGACCAATTATTCAATCATTGAAATCATTGAAAGCAGATTCAATATATAAATTATTGCTATCGCTCAGGCATATTTCATTTGAATTATTTCAAACTAGATTAGATACCAGCGACCTTTGACTCGGCGTTCTGTGTCTATATCAAGATTATTTTAGAAGATAGGATGGGGAAGAACAAAAGTGTGATTTTGATCTTGTTTCTACATTAGAACTCTCCAGTCGTATCATATCAACGATGTGCTGTAGATTAAAATATAACAATAATATAGAAATAACTCAAACGGAGATCAAATGTGTCCCAAGACTGTATCGAGGATAGATATATAGGTACATACGTATAGGAAAATAATTCCTCATAATTCATTCCTTCCAACTGCCTACGTAGTACATTCTACTAAATACCTATTGGAAAATAATTACATCCTCGGCTAATACCACGCTGGATATTGAAATATATCCGACAGACATTTATGCAACTTTAATGAAATGAATGAAAAACACTTTTGTCTAATTTCCACCACATCAAAAACGTGATGTTTCTTTAGCATTTATTTTTTTATACTCTACAAATAGGTCTTTCATATAGATCACCTAGTTTAGACATTGTTTCAATGAGAAACGTACGAGGTAACGAAGTACCCATGTATTCGGCTCCAAAACTGGTGCGCGGTGCGAGAGGACTTCGTTCGTTGCCTGGCAACGGCGAATCAAAATCACATAACACGTCCCTTTTCGGTTTAGAAATCGTGATCTTAACGAAAAAATAAATAAACGTGATGTCTTACTACACCCGTGTCCCGCTTGTGATATTTCGTGATTTTTGCTGACACCCCCGTTTTCAAGCCTCACGTGATTAATGAACGGCCTCTAAGTCCGGCCGTACACGGACCACATATTTGCAGTTGAGGCAACCACAACTTCGCGGTTGACCCAACCACATTATTGTGGTTGACTTGCGATCATATAAACCGCACTTGCAGTTGAGGCAACTGACATCTATATAAAAAGAAAAACGTTGACAGTGATGTTCTGACGACTGTCTACTACGCTAATTTTTACTCTGCAATAAAGTTTGGTATTATCATTTGGGGCTCCATTCATGAGCTGAACAGAGTATTTCTCTGCCAAAAAGGGTAATCAGAATACTTTTTGGTATGAAGGTCAAAGACTCATGTATAGTCCGTTCATAATTTGTCGATAGCACAAAATGAGGGCCCAAGTCATAAAACGGTCGTAAAACTCGTAAAATCATAGGCGGAGGTTCCTGAGGTGTTTATTCATTAAATATAAAGCTTCAGTTTATATTCGAAACTTGCCTTGAAAGGGTGAAGTTGTTACGAACGAAAATAATTTTTGGTTCAGTACATTTTTTAATCGCATTTAATTTACGGCTCGTTGGTGTTTCGGCGTCTACGGCAGTAATTAACGTCTCTAATATTTATTTTGCGAATTTTGTGCAGTGCGTGAGTATTTTTTTTTCATATTCCTACAAATATATACGTACCTTTCGTTCCTGCTTGTTTTGTTTGATTGCTTGCGATGGCTTCGTCATCATCATCATCAACATCATCAAGTTTTACACCGGTACTGTTGCGTACAGTCAGTAAGTCTGTCTATTCACCAAGAGAGAAGACTATTGTTTTGAACGTTCACGATGCTCTGGTTTCTCAGAATCCCACAAACACTGTTCAGAACATAATCAAGAGTTGTGCCAACATGACGGGCGTAGGGGAGTCAACAATATATAGGTTCTTATCAGAAAGAAAAAAAAAGATATAGCTAACCCAAATACAAACGAATACTTAAAGAGGGGGAGAAAACCTATTGAAATTGATGAATTTGCCAAAAATGGTATTCGAAGGAAAATTCACAAATTTTTTTACAAAAAAGAAATACCCAACTTAAACAAAATTTTACAAGAAGTTAGAGACGACCCGGATTTGCCTCATGTCGGACGAACCAAATTGTGGCAAGTTTTAAAAGAATTAAATTTCCGGTGGGAGAAATCAGACCGAAAATCACTTTTGATTGACCGGGAAGAGATAATATGTTGGAGAAGAAAGTATCTAAGATCTATACGAAAATTTCGGGCTGAAGGAAAGCCAATTTACTATCAGGACGAAACGTGGGTAAACGCAGGTCATACTCTCACAAAAATTTGGACAGATGAAAATATATCAAGCTCCAGGTAAGCCTTTATGGAAGGTTGGTCTACTGGTATTTCCCCACCCTCTGGTAAAGGCAGTAGATTAATAGTTTCTCACATTGGCAGTGAAAAAGGATTTGCTAAGCATGGTTTGTTGGTATTTGAATCCAAAAGCACAAAAGACTATCACGAGGAGATGACAGCTGATGTTTTCGAAGAGTATTTTGAGAAGATGATTGAACATATACCACCAAACTCAATTATAGTATTAGATAATGCACATTCACGACTAGTTGTTTCCAACGACTGCGTGGAAGAAACAGGATATCATTGACTGGCTGCGGAATAAGTCCCTGCATTACGAAGATGGAATGGTTAAAACAGAACTTTTAAAAATTGCCCGGCAACACAAATCTAAGTTCAAGAAATACGTAGTTGACAAAATGGCGGAAAGACGAAACATCACAGTCCTTAGACTTCCACCCTACCACTGCGAATTAAATCCAATTGAACTCATTTGGGCACAAATGAAAAACTATGTGGCTAGAAAAAATACGTCATATAAAATACAAGCTGTACGTGAATTGTTATATGAGTCTTTACAACATATTACAGAACAAAATTGGCGAGATGCAGTAAGACATGCAATAGAAGAAGAACAAAAAATGTGGGATCTTGACAATATAATTGATGCGACTGTAGAGACACAACCGCTAATTATTAACCTGCAAGACGACTCGGATTCCGAAGATGATCCTGTTTATTTTGAATTTGAATAGTTTTGTCACTCATTTCCACTCAAAATACCTACATAATCGGATTAAAAGTTTTATAGCTGTATTGTATTTCTTCAGATACAAGGTGGGTTAGTCGAAAACATCTTAAACTGCCAGTTTTAGTTTGGTTTTTGTTATTATATCATATTAGCTGTCCTCTCTGTATTTCAGTTCTCTAATGAGGGTCAAACTTGCAGTGAGTTATCAACAAATTATAAACGGACTATAGAGGAATCTTTAAAACGAACAAATTATTAACAGTACCAGCGATATACATTTTTGAGTCATTAAAATTTTTAGTAAATCAACCAAGCTATTTGAAAAGCACCATAAAACACATGAGTATGGAATAAGATTTAGGAATGATTTTTTATATCCGATACAAGTACTGTATATAGTGCGATTAAATTTTTTAATTCTCTGCCACAGGATATAAGAGACATTGGGTTGGCCAGCGGTTTTCTGAAGTCAGTGAACGAATGTTTATGCAATATAGAGCCCTATACTATAGATGAATATTTTAACAGTGTATGTTAAATTTTATCTTATCGACTCTATACTTATATGTGTATGTGACGTGTTGTATTCAAATTTTGTGTCTTATTAATATTTTGTTATTTTGTTCACTGACGTATTTCTCGGACAAAATATTTCTTCTAACTTTTTTACAAGATTTACATATACCCTGTAGAAATAAATGAATATCTATCTATTAATCTATTTTGTGGTGTTACTCCGGCAAGACGAAAAATTTTTTTTAATTACTTCAGAATGTCCATTAGTTCTTTTGATGGATTAATTAGAATTTTGAAATCAGAAATTGAACGCTGGGAGACTAATATGAGAAAAATTACACGACGGTGTATGCGGTTGGGAACGACTGCAAGTTTGTAGTTAGTGTACGGCGGATACCGCGATGACATCTCGGCGGAGATCAGCAGCAAGTTGACTGCATACGCCCGTTTTGACTTTTGTGAACGTCCGTGTACGTGTAGTTATAGATAGTATTTCTTATGGGCGGCTTAAGTCCGCTGGAACGCGACTGCAATTGTGTGGTCGATCCGACCGCCAAATGTGGTTCGTGTACGGGCTCTCTAAGTCGTAGGAAGCTGAAATTTGGTACTCAGGTGCTTCCTAGATCTTAGGTGCGCGCACTAAGAATGGATTTTCAAATGTTCCAACTGGATGCTCCCCGTATGAGTAAAAGAGGCGCGTTTATATATGAAAATTACCTTTTCATCACTCTTTCTCCGTACAGCTATATTTTTGGAGAATGGAATTTTGTATGTAGGTTCGTTTTATGTTGTAGATGTGCCTGGTCGGTAGTCAGGCAGTTCGACGTGGGTGCTTTGTTCACTCACTCGAGTTGACTGCCGTGTTGGTCGGTGGTTCAAGACCTAGTCTGAATGATCGATTTTCACTTGATATCGTCCAACCCGTGTTAAGAATCACACGTTAAAGGGTAATACCTCGTTAATCCTTAGCTTGCACAAGTTTCGGCTTCTGAGGGTTGTTGTTCGTTAAGGTGCGACAGCTGGTTAACGGAAAAAGAATAAGAAATGAATTTCTAGTATTTCGACAGGGGTGCCAGCCGCAGGGGAAAAGGAGCCTTCATACAATTGAGTTACCTTCTCATCACTGTTTCTTCGTATCGATATATTTTCGGAAGCTGAAATTTTTGTTTGTGGGTTCGTTTTCGTTTCATGTTGTAGATGTGCAATAAGGATTTTTGAATATTCTAACTGGAACGTCCTCACTGTTGACAAAAGGGGAGCGTTTACATACGAAAATTACCTTTTCGTCACTGTTTCCTCCTATCGCTATATTTTCGGAGACTGAATTTTTTATGTAGGTTCGTTTTATGTTGCGCAAGAAGGAAGGATTTTAAAATATTCTAACTGGGAAGCCAATCGCGGGGAAAAAAAAGGGTCATGAAATGAAGTTACCTTTTCATCACTGTTTCTCTGTATTGCTTGCTACACGTTTACATTTGAAAACTACCTCTTCATCACTGTTTCTTCGTACCTATATATTTTCGGAGGCTGAAATTTTGTATGTAGGTTCGTTTCATGTTGTAGATGTGCAATAAGAAAGAATATTTGAATATCCCAACTGGGGATCCGGCCGCGGGGGAAAAGGAGCCTTCATACAATTAAGTTACCTTCTCATCACGGTTTCTTCGTACCGCTATATTTTCGGAGGCTGAAATTTTGTATGTAGGTTCGATTTATATTGTAGATGTACTACAATGAGAAAGTATTCTTTAATATTCCAACAGAGGCGCCAGCCACGGGGGACAATGTGTGTGCAAAAAACAAAATGATCATTCCATGTCCTTAAATTTAAGGTGGGTAAATTCCTTACCATTTGGTGTGAATGTTAGACCATGTGGTAGTACGAAAATTGTCCGGCAGGCAGTGGCGTAACTACAGGGTGGCAAGTCGGCAAAATGCCACGGGCCCCCAGCCGGAAGGGGCCCCCGGTCAGAGGAGAACTCCAAACATTTATTAGTTATTATACATGTCACGCAAGCACTCAAGTAGTTAGCAGTTTATAGTTGTAAGGATTGGGTGTTTGTTCCAAATGAGGATATATTTAATTAGTCAATTGTGAAAATAGGTTGACAATGTCTACTCGGTTAGAATTTTATTCTGATATTTGAAATAATTTATAAGATAACAATCATTTTAAATTTTAATCTACCTATGAAAATAATCATTTACATCGTCGGTAGGTATCGGTCGTACCTATTTGAAAAGCACAAATCACTAATTTGACAAAATGTAACCACCAAAACTATTCACCTCTGTTCATCGTTCTTTCAATAATTATAAAATTGTACGCTTGAATTAGGCATTGAACAAAAAGGTGGACTTTCGTTACTTATATTTTTTCGGCCGCTTCTTTGGCATTTCTTAGCAATCAGATTTTACATTTAATTAAAACTATAGTATTATTACAAACTGTTCACGGTGTTGTTCTAGAAAGTATCAGAGTGGAAGCGAAAAATGAAAGCGAAAGAAGGAGTCTGAAGAACAAAATAAAAAGATACCTAAAATACATCAGTACTTTAAGAATCAAGATAGTATAGAAGAAGAATCAAATGAACAGCGCATGGGAAGGGCAGAAAATGATGTCGTCATAAGTGGCAATATCGCAGAGCCCGATAACAGTGAATATTTCGATTCAGAGCAACCACAACCCGGTACGAGCAAATCTTCAAAAGAATCATTTTTGGATATAGTAAAATTGGAATCGTTACCGTACTTTACTGATAAAGGTAACTTCAAAGAACTCAATGATCAAGTGAAACGGTTTGTGATCGAAATCGAACCCTGTGAACCAAAAGGCTTCTTTTTAAGGGATAGAAACAAAATACCTTTCTTGGATAGATATTATTACAATATTACTAAATCTGGCGTGAAGTTATAACGTACGTGGCCGTACTATTCCCTATTGCCTCAAAAAGCATTTTGTGAACCATGTTGGTTATTCACAAATAAGGCATCTAAAAATATACAACATATTTGGATGAAAGGCTACGATGATTGGAAACATTGAATTTCCTAAAACTCGTTAGATGAATTTGTGAAGATGAACGTCTCTTAGAACCTGAAAGCTTGTTTGAAGTGAACGTATTCTATCGTGTATTAGACATTATCATTAATCAACTGAAATCGTGTTTCCTTGGAAGGATGAAATTGTTTCTGATTTCAGTGTCTTGCAACCTGCCACTTTGCAAAATTTGAACGATACTGATTCATTGTAAATGGTTTTAGCATTTGTCCATCTATATAAAGAAGATATACCATCTCGTTTTCCAAGGAAATTCTCAGTTTTTGATCCTCTTTTAGACACGAAATAGAAACTTCATCTTCTATAAGAGAACTTGCTGCTGCATTTTCGAAACCGAAATTGATAAAAACTTATTTGAGACATTCTATGGGACAAGACAGGTTGAGCAACTTGGCTATTCTATCCATCGAAAATTCTATGGCCCGAAATTTGAACTTTGTTGATGTCATTCCCACTTTTGCTGCTGAACAAAGAGTCCGAAGGAAGGAGTTTTATTAATTAACATTTTATATTTTGAACACCTTGTGTGCTCACAACAATATGATGATTCGGACTGCCTATATCAAATTGCTTATTTGTTTTTAAAATTATTTTGACTACTCTAATGGACCATATCAATTAGATGGTGACTGCACTTTAAATTAGGTACTTTTAATTTGAAGTGAATTATTAGAAAATTAAGTACCTAAGTATAATTATAAAGTTTGTATGTACCTATTTAACATAGTGAGTTATTATTGTACTCTCACAAGTTAAAGTGTTATAATAAGTATTATAAAATGAAAAAATAGTATTATTGTTGGTTCAGCTCCTTTATATTGGGGGGAGGGGGCTCATCTGATGAATTTGCCACGGGCCTCGAACGGTATAGTTACATCACTGCCGGCAGGCATTTATAAACCGAGGCATCTCGCTATCTGCACTAAAGACAATGATTTCGTCGATAACTCAGGCCACTCTCAAACAGTACACTCCTCATTTTGAGAAATATTGGTAATTTTGTGAAAGAAAACACATTGAACCGTCAATTTTCTATATCCCGGCTATGATTTTCACTCCCCATTCGGACGTAACTTTGCAATATTTCGTTTTATCCGAAGAAATCTCTCCTGTCAACGAGAAAAAATACTGAAACTCCAAAACTTTGATGGCATATGGTTTAAAATAATATCACAGAAGATCACTAAATGAAAATGCTGCTTTTGTCGACCACCAAGCAATACATAATATATAAGGCACTATACTTGCACTTCACTTGCAAACACCATTGACTTTCTGCAAATCAATCATCTCATTGCCGAAATTTCCATATTCTGTGATTTCAATGTCTACAACATCAAAGGGCTCAAACTTTCAAATATCAACGACGAACAAAGTCGCCAAGTTGATGCTTTCGCAATTCGCAGAGGACTTACTCAGAATATAAATGAGCCAACCAGGATTCCTGACCGTGATGGAGAATATGCTAATCTTCTGGATCTATACCTAACAACAAATCAAAAAATTTACACAGTCACCGTAAGGTCTCCATTGGGATCTTCTGACCACAAACTCATTTCAATATTGAGTGAATTATCGATAAATGTTGGGGAACAATCTAAACGCAAAGTTTGGCATTACAGATCTGTTAAGTGGGGGGATCTTCAACACCATTTTCGAAATTTAGCCTGGCTAGATGTTTGTTCCAGCCCTAATGATGCATCAACTTGTGCTTCTGAAGTTATTCTATCATCCATGGATGCATATATTCCTGTTTCAATGAAACGAACTTCTAACGGCAAATCTTCGTTCAACAAAGATTGCGAGCAAGCTGTCGCCTCCAAAAGTGCCGCAAAACTCCCAGTGCCGAAAACCGAACTAGATGTTTTAATGCTCGCAACCGCAGCAAACTTGAAATAAAGATCAACAGGCGACCTTCTATCATATGGTCACCCATATTTGGAATAACGTAATTGAAAAACAGGGAGAGTAAAGAGCAATTTGCTGGCCAAATTTCGATGCTATGGTTCGTCGGATCATTTTTGTGTATAGCTCTCCAGCTTCCTGAAAAAACGTTCCCTGCAAGTGGCCGTCGATGGATATCTCTCAAATACGTTTACCATCAACGCTGGTGTTCCCCAGGGTGTCATATTGGCTCCAACCCTTTTTTATTGTATATCAAAGACTTACTGGAAAAGACGAAGGATCAATTTATAGCTTTGCTGATGACAGCACACTTGTTTCGTTATTCCATTGGGATTCCAGGACATCGGCTGCGGATGCATATCTTCACCTGCAGCAGGAGGTTGCGTATCTTAATGATGATATATAGTTCGTTCAGTATTGTCTGAGAGTAAATGAATTTCAAAAATGCAAACATGTCGCTACATCAAAGAAAGCAACATAGTCGTCTCAAGCAAATAGCACTGAAATTCACCCACAAAATCATTGAGATATGTCTACCCTCTATATCCCTTGAGGACGCCGCTAGCGAGCCACTAAAATAGGGATATGCGACAAAAAACGCGAAAACACCGACAAAGAATGCGAAAATACCGCCAAAAGAACCGTTCGATGTTTTTTCTGATATTACGTTTAAGATAATATTAATAGGCGTCGGACTGGGGGTATTAATATAAATTTTCCATTGATATATTATGTATGATGAGAAGATACTTAAAATATGGTGAAAACTCATTTTGTTTGAATATTTTATTTTGGGAAGGACAATTTATATTTGAAATAGTTTTTTATTATTTAGAATTGTTACCTTCTATACAGATCTATAAAATAATCAGAATTTTAAATTTACAAATAAATAAAAATGTAGAAAGGGCAAAAAGTTACACTGCATTTGATAAATTACCTTTTTGGAAAAATAATCAAATTTGTCATTAACTTGAATTTAAAAAAATTTGCATATTAAAAGAAATATGTATCATCTGGTGACGTTTAAAGAGTCTATCAATTTTCTTCATCCAACCTATTTAAATCAAAACATTATAATTTGTAATTATGATTCGTCTTTTGATGTAAATAAATTTGATATTATTATTATCATTGACACTGATAATATCAAATTGATCGTCGGTATGATGATGAAGATGGATAAAGTATTCGAAACATTACCACATAAGTATACAAATAGAATAGATTTCCGCGGTTAGAAATTTGAACATCTGATTTCGAGTTGAACCGCGTTCAAAATTTAGCGTTGTTCGACGTTTCAGCTTCGACTTTGACATTTTCAGGAAGTAGAAAAGTGTGGCTGCACTGAGAGATACACTTTATATATTCTTGTTGGTTTGGAAATGAAGATTCATATTTCTTATTGAATTTTATAGTTGATTAAGAAACAATTTTATAGATTTAATGGGAATACTTACTTCGAATAAGACATTGCGATAATTTTAATCTGAAAAAAGTCTACAGGGATTCGTTGAGTGATTCTTCACTAGATAAATCAGTTTCATTAGGATTGATAACAACTGGAATATTTTTTTGTAATAATGAGTCTATGCGATCATCCAGATCCCACATCTCTGCTTCCATTGTGATTGTTTTGTGGATAGATTTTTTCCAAGCTTTTTGGTCGACTGTTTCCAGAGCACTGTATAGGTATTTCTTTATTTCACACAGCTTGAAGGTCTTATTATTCCTTGCGATGAATCCTTTAACTTGGGTCCAAACCAACTCTATTGGATTCAATTCACAGTGATAAGGCGGCAACCGAAGAACCGACATTCCTTTAGTCTTCGCCATCTCGTCGGTGACACACCTGACGAATTTTGACTTATGGCGTTTAGCCAAGTTGAGAAGCTCCGCTTTTAACATGGTCGATTAAAAAGGAATAGCTTTCATTTGTAACCACTCAGTAATATCAACTTTCTTCCAACACGACTTCGGCAGCTTCTCGACTCGTCTACTGTGGTAACTTGCGTGATCCATTACTATTACGGATCCCTGTGGATCCGTAATAGTAATGGATCCGGAACCATTCTTCGAGTACTGTGGCATCCATTTCTTGATGATAATCCCCATTTTCCTTCGATTCAAACACCATCAATCCATCTTTCACGAATCCTTGTGAGTGATGATAAGATGATGACCTTTTCCAACTGGAATTTTCAAATCAGTGAAACAACCTTCCATAAAGGCTTGTCTTCCACTTTTGTTGTTCTGATCTCGCCAAACCTTCGAGACGGTATGACCCTCATTGACCCATGTTTCATCCAAGTAAAAAACAGATTCACCTAGTGCTCCGGATTTCTTTATTTCTCTTAAATAGTTTCTTCTCCATTCTACAATCTCTGATTTTTCTTTTAACATGCTCTTTCTATCTTGCTTTCCAAAAGTGAAATTCAGCTCATGTGATAATCGAATTCTTCTTATATCAGGAAGAAACTGTCTTCACGAATAACTGACAGAACTTTATTTAATGTAGGTATTTCGTTTTTTATGTAAAAAGAGTGTACTGTTCTCCTAATAGAATTCATCACTTCTTCATCGATAACCAAACACTTTTTACCAGTGGATACTTTCGGCTCGCATAAGTTGTTGTTTTCCTTCAGTTCCTTGAGAATTCTAAAAACTGTCGACCCGTCATACTCGCGCATTTTTGCACTACTTCATCCTTACTTTTTATTTCGGGGGAATACTGTATTCTTAAAGAATTATATACATTCATAACAATTGTTTTTTCATTTATATTTAATGGTGACAATTTCGGACGCTTCACGATTCCCGAACAGTCAATTGATATTTTCTTATTTTAGGTAAAAACCAGAATTGTGTGTGGCTTTTTTGATAATTCATTACTTTGAAAAATCTCGGCCTTATTGTACAGAAGATACACTCATATTGACGCACAAAATACCTTACCATTCCGCTAGGTCTCAAACATCGGTAAGTGGATTAAAACAGTTTTACAGCTTAGTGGAATAGATACTGATATTTTTTCCGGTCACAGAGTCCGGCATGTCACTAGGTAAAGCACCAGATCGTGAGTAACTACTGAGACTATGAAGGAGACTGCTGGATGGACTTCACACATCTGAATTATTTCAGAAATTTTATAATAGGCCAGTCGAACCCGAAAATTAAATAATCCCTAATTCTATTTTGGCATTGGGTGGTAGTTTTGCTATATTCTAAACCGTAATAGATACGAAGACGATTAAATGGAAAAAAGTTAACTGTCATCGGGAACAATAAAAATGGTCGAAGAAAATTTACGGGGACTCTCGCTTTTCCCGAGTTATACGGGAAAAACCAAAAATGCTGTTTTTCGTTTTTTTCGAATTGAATTGTTATTTCGGAGAATATAAAAAATGGAAACAGCAAATGTTATTGTATTAGAAGTGCACTATGACGATGTAATAATAAATATTCGATAAAACGTTGCGTCAACATGGCCACTATCAACTTTTTTTCAAATACGGACCTGCCTTTTTCATTACAGATATTGATAAAGCATAAATTCAGAATCCAAGGGTATATCACATTTGATATTTTTTATGGCGTTTTATTTGAAATAACCACCACCAGTGACAACAATCAATCAGAAAAGCAATTTATTTTATCATGAACTTTTGGGAAAAATGAAACCATTACGAAAAATGAAAGTTACATGGCAATCTACATTAAATGTTCTAATTGATGACCTCTTTGTTGAATGCACATAAGTTGTGGCAATTTTCTAGCATAATAGGTGTAATAATAATACATGCACCTCAATACATGCATATCCAATTTTTTGTTTGAGATGGTCGATATCTGTACTTGGTGTTGAAAAAACTTTATCCTTTATGTATCCCCAGACATAAAAATATAAAGGAGTAAGATCTGGGAATCGAGCTGGCCAGTTAATTGATCCATTGTTTCCAATTCACTGTCTTGGGAATATTGCATCTAAATGATCCCTTACTATTGCTGCATTATGCGGAGGAGCGCAGTCCTGTTGAAAATATTATATTTCATAGTGGATATTCAGTGGCAATTCATCTAAGTAGCCATCGAATTTATTGAATATCAAATGCAAATACATTTCACTATTCAAATGATCATCATAAAAGAAAATAAAAAAAATATTCCGAACCTTTCTTGGAAATTGGTTTCCCTATGTAAATGTTCATTTGTATAATTCCACCTATAAGGGATATTTTTGTTAAACTAACCATTGTTGGTGAATTTGGATTTGTCTGTTCAAATTACTTTTTTATAAATATTTCCAACTTCCCTAATTTCTACGTCTTAACCACTTCGCAATAGTACTCTCCTTCCGTAATCCCTTTAATTGAGGTGATGAACTTTGCGTATCCTGTAGCATTTATATTTGTTCTTTTTCAAAATAGTTCTGGTGGATTTTACAGAAATCCCCATTTCGTAGACCACACATATTCTTGTTTCTTTCTGTCAAATGCACAATAGTCCCACAAATTTCTTTCTAATCTTCTAAACATTTGGATGTTCGGAATACGACAATTTCGGGTATAACTCAACATATATATTCCTTGCCAAGAGAGGATTTCTATTTGATTTTGCATAACTAAATAGCATATATCAGTCCTTTCATCATTTGAATACATCTTTGATATGTTCATAAACGTCTGACAGTTCTCAACAGTTATAATTAATTAGGAAAAATAAGCATTGAAAGAAATATTATGGCAATACAAAAATTTCCAAAACTGAAAAGTACGAATTTTCATTGTGTTAGGGTACCTACCTGTCAAATTTATTTGGTGGTCTAACGACAGGACCGTATTTAAAGATGTTGTCACTGATGATGATGCTTCTACGTTAAGCAAGCCATGGATTCATTTTCTTTACAAAATGTTAAACAGTTCGTGAAATATTGGAAAAAATCGATTTTCATTTTGTTTCTGGTGAATGAAAATGCAAAATTGTTGTACTTTAAACATCTACATTGAACAATAGACAAGGGATGGAAAATTAACGATGGATTAATCAACTTACCAAAAAGACAATCAGTTCATATTTTCCGAGCTTTTGCAGTAAAAAATGGAATGAATCAGAAAGTAACAAGGAGTAAGTCAGGAGTTTTTTGTTTCAAATGATACCGAGAGAGGACACAAAAATGCGAAACTACAAATATTTCTGGAAGACAAGCTAGAAAAATTTCGATTAAACATCCTACTGGTAAGTCAGTTAGTCCTACAATTTTAATTGTGATTCAAAGAGAACCAAGACGAACAATTTGAGGCAAGTGTTTAAAAATGTTTATGTCCTTATCTTAATTACTATAACCCATTTCTCTGAGTGTGAATTAGTTATTCAAATAGAAGGTTTGTCTCGTAATGCATTCGAAAGACTCACTCACCTGACTGAGTTAACAGTTATCACAATCCTGAATTAGATACACTTATCCGTTTCGAAATGAATGAAATTTCTGGGGATTACCAAATAACAAATTCAAGCTATGTTGTGATAGACTAAATGAGATTGAAACTCGGACATTCGACCTCTGCTCATTGACAGTTACTATCAAACTGAACGGTCGCGCTTCGTCGTACGCAGAACGTGGGAAATTTGATACACCACTCTGTTTAGATTAAAATTCAGTAACGTCATTTGTAAACCAGTATTGATGAATATAAATATGCATGGGTTTGGTTTTCAATCGGCCGTCACGTCGGACGTATTTCCCAATGCTCATCTTCGGTTACTTTGAAAACCAGAGACCAATATCTATCCTGTTGGGTCTAGAGTCCGACGAAAAAAGTTGCTATAATCGGTTGCGGCTTGCCGGGATTTTTCCGGTGCGCCCTAAGTAAGCATGCCCTGAGCTACGCCTTATACCCACTCTGTTTAAAAAATACGTTGAATTTTAGTTTTTCTCAAGAAATATTCATTTATTCATCAATTTCTTTTGTGTCCCCTTCAACTATGTGATAAAATTGACTTTCATTTATTTATAGTTATTTTTTTTACATAATCTAAGCCAAACAAATAATTATATGTATATACCTATATGTATCATATTTTTAGATTATTGATTACTACAAACATTATACTCTGTAACGTGTCCTACCCTTAGACGTTTTCCTTGTCACTGTACGTATAACAATGTACTTTTTAACAAGGAAATAATAAAAAATTATTAATTATTATTATTAATTATTCAAAGTCCCCCTTAGCTAAACACATCGCCAAAATTCCTGGACCCCCTTATGTTTGTCTATCTGAGACACTATTATTATAAGTAAATTAATGTATGTAGCCGTTACTACATTATAGGAAATCATGATAAAGAAAAGATAAATGAAACTTTCTATGTTTTTACCACTTTTATTCGTTACTAACGTTACTGCAGTTTCGTACTATACGGAAATTTTCAAACTTATACAATGAACTAACAATGGTCCCCCCGGGTTGTGTGCCCAGGTCGCAAGCTCCCTCCTTACGGAAATGCTTCCGCAGGTTTGGACCTGGCGACCCTTTCCTTTCACCCCCGTTTCTTAAGGAAACGGTCCTCAATCCAGCTGCTGGCACTTCAGCAAGATTGATATCTAACCTCTTTTGGTTGGAAACCAGCCTTTAGGTGCTTTTATTTCCCTATCTAATTCTCGATTTAAATTTTATTTGGCTCTTATTTGTCGCGGTATTCCTAATTGAATTTTTGCTATGATATATACTAACAATGGTTCATTACATCAGCCTTTATATACCACCCCTGTAGGTACTTGGCTTGATTGAGTACCTGAATTTTGCACTCTGCAAGGAAGGGTTACAAACTCAATTATACAGAATCCTTGGAAATTCACAAGCATAAACATTACGGGTGCAACCTGTTAAATGATCAAATCGATTTAGTTTACTCACCGGTTTTTAAATTGGCACATTCGCATTGTAAACTGTAAATACAGGTACTCAATCAAGCCAAGTACCTCTATTAGTACCTAGAGGGGTGATATATAACGGCTAATGTAATTAAACATTGTTAGTTTATTGTATAAGTTTGAAAATGTCCGTATAGGACGAAACTGCACTAACGTTAGTTAAAAATAAAAGTGATGAAAAACATAGAAAGTTTCATTTCTCTTTTTTTTATTATCATAAGTCATGAAGTGTATTACAAAGTACATTAAATTTGATAATGTAACCAACGCTGGCGGGCTGAATTTAATTTCAATTGAACAAGAAAGAAAATAAAAACGAAAAATTGTGCATAATAAAATGATTACCAGAATCTGACATGTAGAAGAAAACCATTTTAGAGCTAAATCAAAAATGCATTAATATTCGGTGTGTCCTCCCTTGTTCTCTAGTAAGGTGTTAACTCTCTTGTGAATGGAAACAATAAAGGCGTTAATGGTATTCATTGGGATGTTGTTCCATTCTTCTTGGGCCGCGAGTGTAAGTTCCGGGAGGGATTGATTTCTAGTGAATTTGCTGGCCACGGTAATCTATGAATATTCTCAATCTCTAGTGCATTTTGTACTCTTCATGTGTGATGGGGCCTAGCATTGTCATCTATGAAAATGAAATTGACTCCAATTTCATTTCGGAAAGGATAAATAATGGGTTCAATAAAAGTTTCGAACATATCTATCCTCTGTCATAGTATCAGGGAAGGAAATGAGCTGCGTACGACGACCATGCATTATGCCTCACCAAAACATTACTCATTCTCTTTGGTATGGATAGTCTTTCTTTCGCCCTGGCCCTCTCCAAACGTTGTGTCGCCGACTATCACTAACTGAACCAATTCTGGTTTCGTCCAAAAAAAGGACATTTCACCACTGAGCTAAAAGTTTCTGTGTTCCCGTGCCCACTATAGACGAGCGACTATGTATCTGGGAAGTAGCCTGGGTACGCTTAATGGCCTCCTGTATTGCAAATTGGCTCTAGCAAGCCTTCGCCTTGTGGCACTGAAATGAATTGAGTAAACGTTCTTCTTAAATGAGTTCGAACTGCTAGTCCAGTCATTATAGTAAGTTCACCCCGGAATTCGAGATACCCAGCTGTAAGTCTGTAAATACTTGTATATTGACACCCTAAAAGTTGTCTCAAAACCTACATATGGTAGGATGTAAGCAACTATTAAATTTCAAGGTCAAAGGTCACAAAAATCGGTTTTTTGCGCTTTTTTTTGGAAATATCTCATTTCCTATGGATTTTTTGCTATTTGTAATTATTATCAATATTGTAGAATACAAAATTCTCTACAAATTTTGTTTGAAAAAATTTTTCATACGGTGAACCGTTTTCGGACCACTCTTTTTTCTGCAACTGCAAGAGTGGTTGTGGTTCGCGATGCGGATGCAGGAAAGCGGGCTTGCAATGCTCTTTAGCTTGAATGAAATTGAATGAAAATAACAATTATATAGTGCAAAAAAACCCTGAAAAAAAATCGATTGTCACTATCTACAATCGTCTTCGGGTGATGACTGGACTATTTATCCAAGAGATGGTTACAGGTCATTCGAGTGCTTTCACCTTTCCCCTCTTCCCTCTCTCTGCTTTATTGGTGTTAGCGGGAGATGACCGTTTGGCGGGAGTTGACCGTTTTCCACTTGATTATGAGTTTTTAATATGTTGCGTATCTCTACCTTAGCTTAGTTGAATGCGTTGTTGGACAACATATATGCAACTTCTCTAAACTTCCTCTTAAATAAGTGTTCCTACCTGTCAATGACCTTAGGGACCACTTGATGTTATGATGATCTTAGACTAATTGGTGAAGAGGACCGACACTAACACGGGACGACCACTCACACGAGACAGTACCTGAATCACGAATCCAGCCATCATCAATCTACCAAAAAAGAAATCATCAAGACTCTATTAGACCGTGCATTCGGTCTCTTTGATACGAAGGAATGTCCCAAGATGGAAATAAACATCGTCAAAAAAGATCTTCAACGGAATGGTTACTCCAAAGTGAAACAGAATTTGGCTAGAAAACAGCGGGAGCCTCACAAGAAAGAGAAGTCGTCACAACCAGAGGATTGTCGTGAAGGATAAGAAGAATTGGGTCCAAGTACAACATCAGAACCTGCTTCCGGCAACAACATTTATAGCAGCCTCATGAAAACTAGACCACCAAGCGTGGATTGGATTCCAAAAATTGCATTATCCGGATACCCTGTAGTGCGGCAAATCCTATATCAGTGAAACTAAGAGGCCATTGAAAGTCCTCATTGTCGAGCACAAGAGAAGCACACAGCAAGGAGAAACCAGCAAATTGAAAATAGTAGATCATGTTTGACTCATCAACATAACATCAAGTGTTGCCAAGCTAAGATTATACATCTGTTTAAATTCTAGTCATCACTCGGAGGAATAGTTCAGTCATGTCCCGAAGGTGATTGTGGATATCAACAATCGAAACGTTGTGAAGTTACTTGGCTTGAAATTCTTCGATTTTAATTTCATTTTAAATTGTTCCAATTTTCAATTTTTAACTTAATTTTTATTTTAATATAATTCCATTTCAGAGTTTTTGCTTAACATATTGTTTTTTTTTCAACTCAATTTCATTAGTTCTTTCAGGTGTGTCTAATCATATTAAATATATCATATTAAACAATGGAAGTCCGAACTAATGAAATTCGCTATATTTTTTATTCAACTTATCAGTACATACGTATTATAAGAGATGACCGCATGCCTCTTGAATGTCTGTCTGGCTACTTAATTTCTCACGGCATTTCGCATACGAATATGGTCATGACAGTAATTGACCTCACGAATGTTTTCGAATGCAGAGTCATCGAAGGAAGAACTCCACAGATATTTTTTTACTGCGCAAACGTAGTAACTTACAACAATACTTCTACAAATATTTGATTCATCAACTTCTTTACCCTCTGAAATGTTGTGTTCTGATAGATGTTTTGAAGTAAACCAGCCACACTTTTCCTAAGCTCCGTTTTCCCCACAACTTCATCAGTTTTTGATGTGCTGGAGCGTCCAGGGCAAGCGTCGTCATTCACATTTTCTCAGTCTCATATAAAAAGCTTGTACCACTTGTAAACATTTTTTAAAATTCAGAGTACAATCATCGTATGCCACTGTCAACATTTCAAGTGTTTTTGAGCCCTCAATTCCATTTTTACACAATATTTGATGAATATTCTTTGACCTATTTTTTTCGATAGCAGAAAATAGCCGAACACTTCGAATTTTTATGTCTTTCACCAACAAACTAAACATGCTGAATAGCTGAAACTGTGAATATACAGTACATTTCTTCAATGTCCCCCTCTCTTTTCATTTTTTGAACGGGTCAACTGAAAAAAACTGAAACTTGGGATAATTTTGAATTGAAATTGACAAATTGAACTTTCAATATGGCAACTGGGCGCCATATGGGGAAAAATTTAATGAAAAGGGGGGTTGTGACACATCTTTTTGAAGCTCCTTTCAAATGCTTCACAATCCTAGAATATAATGTCAATACCTACTACTAAATGGCGGATTATTTAATAATTTCTTGAAGACAAACACATTAATATCGATATTCCTACAAATATTTCTTTTTGTCTGCCATATGGCAATTCCAAGGTTTATTGAGTTATATTTTGTTTATAAAAACGACCAAAAATGTCAGTACGATAATGAACATCATTGTTCAGTTAGAATATTCTTATGTAGCTTTCGGTTTTTATTTACGGTGCGAGGCGTAACTTTCAAGAGACCAAAAAGATTTTCAATGAACGTTTTCCGAATCCTCTTATCTATAGAAAATATTTGAGGGAACTTGTATCCACAACTACCGGCAGTGTATAAAACAAAAAGTCCCCAATTGCGCCACCACTTACCCGAGCAACTGGTGCAAAACCGGACTGGCAGCCCAGGCGCATCCGGGAAGGAGCACACAACCCTGACAATCATCATTACTATTATTATTATTTTTTCACCGTAGTGTTCGCTGGTCAGGCCCTATCCCCCGAAGCCCCGATACATTCGGGAGGGCGCGCCAGCATTATCAACCAATGACCACTCCCCACGGTGTGGGGAGGGTCAATGGTTAGTTATTATCATTGGGGAGTGGTCATTGGTTGGTTATTATTATTATTATTAAATAAGAAAACTATAAAAAAATCAATTTTCGAAATTTGGGTTGAAATTCGGTATGTAGGGTTATAATCGATACCCAAGCATCTTTTCCAAATAACTCATTTCAGTATGTCCAACGAAACAAAATATCATGAATTTGTCCTTTTTGCGGAATCGCAATAGGCTGGGTTTAAGGCTGTCACTCGGGCTAAGTATTGCGAAAAGTGCGACCCGTAAAGGTCTACGCCAGTACCAAAAATAAAATCTCTGCTTCCAAAAATGACTAAAATACAGGGATATATCTTCATCTTAAGTGTGTCACACTTATAAAACATGTGGAAATCTTCCAAATTAAAAAAAGCGTGTTCCAAAACAAAATCTTTACGAAGACGTGTAGATCATACAGAAAAGTAACTTCCTGGTACCAACTGGAAGAAGAAGTCCTCTCAAAGCAACTGCTGTATTTATTATCAACTAAAAAATAAAAAATAACAGCTGACAAACTCAAAAACCTTGATATGAGATCAATCGGATAGTCTCGCGCAGAAAGTGTTGCCTACTATCAAGGTTATGTTTATGGCTGGTCGCCAAAACAGTTGTTTCTTGGAAGATGATGGATGCAACGTACAGGAAGAAAACTGCTTATATTTTTCAGATGTGAAGAAAATAATGTTCACAAACTAATGAAGTGTTTGTAATTCACAATTCATAATGTTGCAGTTCTATTGTTTCAACACAAGAGAAAGATTAAAAATGTTCATCCATTGAAATGAAATTTCATTCAGAATGAGTTTCTTATTTTCCTACATTTCTTTGCGCTTTTCCTTCTGTTTGTCATATAGTGTTTTCTAAAGCACTATTTTTCCACTGAAGGAAGACGAAATGAATTTTGAAAGTTTTAGTACTTGTTTTGGTTCATATTCACAAACAAATACTCTTTTTTTCGAAATCTTTGCAAAACGTTGATTGACTCAAACTCAGTTCTTCTATGAACTGATGCCTCCAAATAGTGAAGTGAAATAAATTTTATCGACTTCCATACATACTTGAATATTGTTGTGGCAAGTAATCTATAATCGAGACGAATTCATAAATATTGGAAAATACAAACACCCAGTTTCAGTTAGAAAATATCATCAAACTATAGAAGAAGACAGAAATATCGATAACAAAAATTTAGATAACTATTGCCAATTTTAAATTATGAAAGTGTGTTCTGAAAAATAGAAGATAATTCCTAACTATTTTTCAAAAACTAAATTGGCTGTGAATTCAAAAGTTACCTAAGTTTTTATGAGTCTACTTTGTAATTTCTCAGTAAATATAATTTTCATCGGAAATAAGCGAAGGCCGTTTTTGCTTTGTGAGAAAGCTATCGAAGTGCTTGAGGAACTGGTAGTTGATTGGCTAAAGATCTGAGGAGTATGGTGGATGAGGCAGAACTTCGACGCTCAATTCGTTAAATTTTCGGACGGTGATTTGTGAAACGAGCCGACGGGTGTTGTCGTGGAGCAGGATCAGTCCTCTTCGGTACATTTCGTCGATTTCTTCACAATGGGACACTTTGTGATAGTTGCAAACAGTTATAGTCTTTTTTAGGTGAATTTTGGGCTTTGGGAAGTGCCTGGGTAGCCCATCGGTATCCATCCACTGTTCTGAACGTCTCCTGTTATCGTAGAGGATCCAGCCTTCATCACACATTACGATCCGACCCAAAACCTCAGCAAAACTGTGATAATCCCCTTCACCAAGAGGAGAAAATTGGACGATCTTACGCCCCTTTCCTGCAATGGTGAGGTCGTTCCATTTGGAACGGAGGTGAAATATTTTGGCATTGTCTTTGATGAAAAACTCAGCTGGAACGCGCACTCAGAATCAGTTTTACACAGAGCCAGCCTGTCTCTATGGATATGTCGAAGGATTTGTGGTAAAACTTGGGGTTTAGGTCCCAAACAAATCCATTGGATTTATGTGATGATTGTCAGACAAATGATCACTTATGGAGCAATTGCCTGGTGCTGAAGGCTTTACAGAAAACGACTCAGGCGAAGCTCTCTGACTTTCAGAGACAGGCTTGTCTGGCCATCAGTGGTGCCATCAACAGCGTACCATCAGCGGCCACGAATATTCTTCTAAATCTATCTACTCTCCACATTTTTCTCGAGAGAGAGAGGCTAGATGGACTGCATATAGACTTGTGCACATTGCCAATTGCAATCAATTGGCGAAGGACTGGATCCTTCGAGAGAAGGAAATATAAAAACCAGATAGTTGTTACTTCACAGATGGATCAAAAACACCCAGGACAGAGATATCAAGCTGTCTAGGAACCTATGCGACTGTATTTCAAGAGGAATTTTACGCTATTGAATTGTGTGCGGAGAGATTGGGAGAATCCAACCTTATACACAAGCCAATAAAAATAAATTCTTGGACAGTCAAGCGGCGTTGGAAGCTCTTGGCTCCTACTGAGAAAATTGCCAAAAATGACTCTCCTCGATAGGAAGACTTTATACAGATTGTCTCTGGTCTGGATTCCTGGCCATACTGGCCTGGAAGGCCAGTCTGCTGACTCCCTTGCATAAAGGAGGATGCTGCAAGCAGCTTCATCGGACCATAACCTGTCATTGGCATCGCTTTAGGCTTTGCCAAACTTAGATAGCAAGGAGATTAATGGAGTTCTTGCAGAATCTTCAAGGATTGGAAGCTTTGGAAGCTTGATACCAAACAGTTGTTGAACTCTAGTACGGATGAACTACGATGTCTAACAGACCTGCGTACAGGTCACTGTCGTTTGAATCATCATAGGCAGAGACTCGGACTGTCCTAAGACAGTGTGTGTCGCCTCTGTTTGAAACATATTGAAACAGCAGAGCACATACTTCGTATCTCCCCGCTGGGGACCGAATCAGGTTTATAGAGTTCGGCAGAGCAGTACTCTTACCATCTGACCTGAAAGACCACTCACCATACAAACTAATCGGCTGTTGCAAATATTACCTGATTAGGTTAAAAAATTCACAACTTACCCCAAAAATTGTCACTGATTTCTTCCTTCCACCCAAAACGTTGGCAATTAGGGAAAATAGGAAGGTGAAGTAGGAAAATGAAGGAAATATGAATTCTAATCCGAAGATCTTCCGATAATTGTTCCCCAGCAAACAAAAAAAAAATTCAAAATGTATCACGAACCGATTGATCAACCAATAATAATACACCATAATACACCATTAGTTCCGTCTCTCATAAACGTAAAGAACATACTACATTTCCTACCAATATGGTTCGTTTTCCTTATTTCGAAAAAAAAAAATGCGCCGTTGCCGAACTATATAATTTGTACCAGTATTTACAAACTTCGAACGATACGGAACATCGGCTTCGTTAAGAAGCTGGGTTTATTTGGGTGAGTGTGAATAGGTGTGAGCCACAATAAACCCTTGCGGGTTGCGGTGAAGGATCGAATAGACCCACTCTCTTTGGACCCAACCCAACCTAGGCTAACACAGAAAACAATATTTTTCATTGAATTCAATTTCAATTTTCAATATAGTTGCATTCGAGGGCGACACGACGATTATAGCGGTCATACAATTTTTCGATATTATGTTTATAGTATGATTGGTCGATAGCCTCAAAATAGGTTTCAGTTTCGATGATTCAGTGCTGAATTTTTTTATAGTGAGAATACTTGCAAGGTCTGAGAACAGAAAAAAGTCGCTGTGGCTAGATCTGGAAAATATGGTGGATGCGGAAGTGATTCGAGGCCCAATTCAACCAATTTTGTCATCGTTATCATTGATTTGTGACATGGTGGATTCTTTTGTTGAAACAGCACTTTATTTTTCTTCAAGATGGAGCATTTTACGTGATTTCGTCCTTCAAACGCTATGTAATAGTAAATGTTGATGATTCTTTCATAGTTTTCAAGATATTCGATGAATATTATATCATGAGCATCCCATAATACTGGTACCATATTCTTGCCAGCTAATTGTTTCGTCTTTGCATCCTTTTGTCTTGTTTAGTCTGAATGTGTCTTTCTCATACATTGAGAATATTTCTCTTTATACTCTGCGAATATTGTTTGGAAGTTGAGCCGTCGGGCACTGAAACATTGATTTTTTTGTTCAAACCTGAAGATACACAACATACCAATCAACATTCTTTGATTCAATTATGATTTATTGTGAAATCCTCTAAGAATGAGAAAATTTTTATTTCTTAGAGAGAAAAATTTTCACCATTCATTGTGCACTGCATGTTTCGGAAGGTATTCAACTGACATTGCTAAAATTATGTTCAATTTCCATGAGAAAGGGAAGAGAGGTAGTTCTCTTGAAATGTTATCCAGAAAAAGGAAGTGCAAAAACGTCCTTTTCGTGGTTTGGGAGATATTCCACAAATCTGTAGCCAATCAGAATACCCGATCATACCCCTTTAGATTTCTTCTATATGAGTATCAAAGTACATTATCATCGACTGTTCCAAAATTCGACAAATTAATGAACTGTGTTTCATTAGTTCGGACTTCCATTGTCTGATATGATATGAATTGATTTGAAATCCCTGAAAGAATCTGTAAAATATTAGAAAAATTTGTTGAAAAAGAATTGAAAATACAATGAAATAAAATACAAGCAACAAACCAATAAATAAAAATATTGAACTATTAACACGAGATGAAAATAAAAAAAAATTAACAAGAAATGAAAATTTAAAATTAAAAGATTCCAAGCCAAGTAACTTCACGACGTTTCGATTGTTAGTATCCACAATCGTCTTCGGGTGATAACTGGACAGAGACAAGAAAAATTACTGATTGCAGCGTATTAAGTTTACCAGGATACAAGATGCTTTATAACGAAGAAAATTTGAACCAAAGTGACGGTAGGGGAGACCGAGGAGGGTTGTGACAGAGGAGAGTTGTGACACGCGCGATTTCGCTGTATCTGTGACCGTTAGCGAGCTGTCAACGTCGCACATTTATTGTTTTCTAGACTGCTTATTGGATTTAGTACGCGCCAACGGCCCACGAGGAGCGGCTGAGTTACTGTGACGCTGTCATCTAAAAAACGACCAAAAGTAAGTTTTTGATCATAACTTTCTTATTCTGTCTTTTGCTATGTATTACGGGAGCATTAGTGTAATATTTTTTCTAATTTGCATCGGGCCTTCAAGATTCAAAGCCATTCATAATTTTATTGAGATCTCTTACTGTTTGGAGGTTATACATTATTATTCTGGCACACTCACGATTTTGCGCACCTAGGAGAGTTGTGACAGGCTGTCACAACTCTCCTATTTTATTTACTAACAAGTGATATGGCTATTTTGTATGCATTCGATTGCTGCATTGCTTTTTTATTGTTTCAGAATGCCTAATACATATGTTCGTAAAACAGAGAGAGGAATGGCTAGTATCGAAATTTACGATCTGGCTTTGAAGAGGTGACGGTTAGAGGCCAAAGCCTTCGAAGTGCAGCATCTTCATATAATCTAAATTATATGTCTTTACAAAGATACATTAAAAAGAAAAAGGCACATCAACAACAATTATCAGACGAGGCTCCATCTGTAGGCTATATCAGCCCAACAGTTTTTACGAAGGACGAAGAAAAGATATTGAGCGATTATTTGTTGACTTGTGCCGCGTCTAATTATGGACTGACTACAAAAGAGACAAGGAGTTTAGCCTATTTATTAGCAAAAAAACACAATAAAAAAGTTCCTGAATCATGGGAAAAAAACGAAATGGCTGGAGAAGTGTGGTTAAAGCTATTCATGAAGAGACATTCAAATTTATCTCTTAGGCTACCTCAAGCTACAAGCATCGCTCGCGCCACGAGCTTTAATAGGACAAATGTCGCTGCCTTTTTTGAAAACTATACAGGAGTCTTGGCCAAGCATACTCTCAGCGGTAAAGATGTATGGAACGTCGACGAGACCGGGATTACTACAGTCCAAAAACCTGATAGAGTAATCGCACGACGTGGAGAAAAACAAGTCAGTGCGATGACTTCTGCGGAAAGAGGAACCTTAGTAACGCTGGCTTTTGCTGGGAACGCCTTGGGTAATTATATACCACCTATGTTTATATTCCCTCGGAAGCGATTTCAAGAACATTTTATTCGGGATGGCCCAACAGGTTCAGTAGGAACAGCAAATGGATCCGGGTGGATGCAGGAAGACGACTTTCACTTTTTTCTTGAACATTTTACAAACCACGTGAGGCCAACAAAAGAGCAAAAAGCTTTGTTACTTCTGGATAACCATTCATCCCACATGGCTTTGAAAAATATAGAGTTTTGCAGGGAAAACGGCATAATTTTGCTCACGTTCCCTCCACACTGCACACACAAGCTGCAACCAATGGATCGTGCAATTTTTGGTCCTCTTAAAAAGGCCATTAACACAGCTTGTGATAATTGGATGCGGTCAAATGCTGGCAAAGTTATGTCTATCTATGATATCCCTTCCATAACAAAAACTGCCTTTGATGTGGCGATCACTGCAAAAAATATCAGCGCTGGTTTTGCTGCAACAGGAACATGGCCTGTTAATACAGATATTTTTGGAGAAGCAGATTTTTTGCCAAGCCAAGTTACAGATCGCATTTTGACCAATCCTGTGCCAGAACAAGCTTCCATTACTGCAGAAGAAGAATTGATAGAAAATCCGGAAGAAGGAACCCCCACCCAAAATTTGTCAGTTGATATAGTTGAGAACGACGTTGTTGTTGGGGAAGGTCTAGAAAAAAGAGATCACAACGAGCACGTTGGATGTGAAGAACGTAATGTGACTCCTCTTGTTATGACCGGCGACAACTCTAAAGAGCCTGCAAATATTGAACCTGTTGCATCTACATCTACAGTTCGTAATCCACTTGCCACCCAATCTAATGTATTCTCGCCAGAAACAATAAGGCCGTTGCCTAAAGCTCCGCCAAGAAAAGCCACGCAACAGAATAGACGTAAGATCAAGTCTGCCGTGCTAACAGATACACCAGTTAAAGATGAAATTGCTGCCATAGAGGAAAATATGAAAGTGAAGAACGTGAAGAAGCGCATTTTTACTGATAAAAATGCTAAGAAACCAAAGGGGAAAAAACCAAAAAATAAATCAAAGACAAAGAATATTCGTGACGAAGAGGAGGACGATAATGAGGGCAGTGATGGCACAGAAAATGAATGTTTTTGCTTATGTTGCCTCGAGCCCTTTGCCAATAGCAGGCCTAACGAAAAATGGGTGCAATGCATTAATTGCAAAGGATGGTCACATGAAGATTGTACTGGGGGAGAACTGCAATACGAGTGTCATAATTGTTTTTCGGATTAAACTAATATTAAGTATTTTTATTCTCTCTGTGCCATTTAGAAAGATGATTTATTTTGTTAAGTTTTAATAATTATGTTACTTAATTAGCCAAAGATTATGATTAAAACTGTTTCGTAATTACTTGTTCATTTTTAATCTACAAAAAGTGCCGATAAATTCCAAACACTGAAGTGTCACAACTCACCTCGAGCACTGTCACAACTTACCTTGGTATTAGGAGAGTTGTGACACGGGTTGTCGCTTTGGTTTTAATCCATTATCTCGGGAAACTTATTAGTTTTGTGTATTTTTATTTTTGATTCTAATAGAGAATAGAACAAGCTTTGACTGATGTAAAGTTCACAGATATAGGTCAATTTTTAACCAAAATATATGAGTGAAAGCAAAAAGTGTCACAACCCTCCTCGGTCTCCCCTACAGTTGTTTACTTGAAAACTGATTTATATAAAAATCACGAGTTGATAAATTTCAACGGCTCCATTATATTAAAATTGGAGGTTGAATGAATTCACCAACACGCCTAAATTCTTGTTTTGACCATATTTTTATAAAATCTCAAATGTAGAATCTTGAAAATGTAATTCCTATAATAAATCATACAAATATTACTGATCACTCAACTATAATTCTTCAAATAATAACAGGGAAAAAGACGGATAATCAATTGAAGAAAAAAACAAAGCAATATTTCAATGAAAAAAAATTCATTGAAAGCATAAAGAACCGAAGCTTGGAAGAAATTTATTCAGATAATAGCGTGGGTTTCATTACAGAAAGGTTAATCACTATTTTTCAAGAAGAAACCGAAAAATGTACGTACTATCAACGCATCAGGGGACCTGAAAGGAGAAGAAAAAATTGGATCTCTAACTCATTGGTGAAATCAGATAACAAAAAAATATGTTACTACTAAAACTTCAGGGTTTGAGAACAAAGTTGAGAGACTTGAAAATGAGTATTGAAGAGGAAATGTATGACATAATCATTGGTACAGAAACTTGGCTGAATGATACATTTTTTGATTCGGAATTACTAAATTTGGAAAGGTATACAATTTTTTGATGTGACAGAAACTCGCAATTATCAGGAAAAGGAAGGGGGGTGGGGGGTTATGATCGGGGTGAATAGAGACTTCAAGGTCTTGAACTGGGGAATAAAAGATGGTACGTATGAGATGCTCTGGGTCGAAATGGAATTGAAGAAAATACATATAATAACTTTATTTGATGTTTACCCACCACCTAAATTGAGTTCTGAAGATTACAAGAATTACTTGGAATATTTCGAAAAAACAATATCTGACGAGAGAAACGTATATGTCTTTGGCGACTTTAACTTTCCAAATCTAGAACACGAAAATATGAATGAGAAACATCAACTTTTTTTGAATTTCCTGGAAATTATTGGTTTTGAGAACTGTAATGAAATTAATAATATCAATAACCGTAAATTAGACCTTGTCGATCGAAGTCAGACTTTCCGCTTTTAGAGGAGGATATTAACCATCTTGCCTTGTATATTGAAATATTCGCTACAGATGAGATCATTACAGAAACTCGTGATACCGAATCAGTAAAATATTAGAATTTTCAATTATATGATTTTCACAGATTGACTCAATCTATTCAAAATATTGACTGGACTGGACATCTATTTCATTAGACACAGTCATTACAAAAACTTTAAAAAAAGAAATAAATACCCTATATAGTTTACTAAAGACATAAAAGAATGTTTATTGAATGAAAATAAATATAGAAAACTTTTATTTTATTCATTTATCGAACAATTATATATGATCGTATATAACACCGAAAGAAGCCACCTTAAACGCATGATAAAATAGGGTTTTGATAACTACATCATTGGTATTGAAAACGCTATTAAAACTGACACCAGCACATTTTGGACGTATACAAAAAGTAACAAAAAAATTCTTCCCCGTCTTCGGTCTTTGAATAAAATAATATGAATCTGTATATTGCAAGCAAACGGTCCAATACAACTTTAACATCGTTGCTGAAAAAAAATCCTATTTTTCATTAGACGAAGTAACAGTAACTGATTATTTTATAGATTAAAAAAACTCAAGCCCAAAAAATGTACTGGTGTAGATAATAGCCCACCTTATATTATAAAAGGTTGTTCGGAGTTTTTCCAAGAACCGTTGATTTATATATATATAATCTTTCTTTGAGACAAAATAAGTTTTCATCACGATGAAAACGTGGTATTGTAACACTTTTACACAAATCTGGTAAAATGTCACTTATAGAAAATTACCGGCCAATTGCTGTGTTACCTGCTCCTGGTCAATTGTTCGAACAGATAATATATACTGAAGTGTGGCACAAAGTAAAGAATTTAATAAATGAATAACCAAAAAAGTCAACTTCCACAAATCTTTTATCTTTTAGTCATGACATACTGAGTCTGGAAAATTCTAGTCAGGTTGACGTGATATACACAGATTTCCAAAAAGCGTTTTGACAAAGGAAATCATGATGTATTGTTAAATAAACTTTCTCTATGTGGAGCTACTGAAGGAACATCATATTTAAATGAGAGAACGTTCAGAGTGAAATTTGATACCAACTATTCAGATGAGTACCAGTCGAAATCAGGAGTGTCCCAAGGATCAAATCTGGGGCTTCTATTGTTTCTCATTTTTAATAATGATCTATCAGCGGAAATTAAATATTCAAATTGTTTACTCTTTGCGGATGACCTTGAATTTTATAGAAAAATAGTTACGGAGTTTGGGTTTTGTTTTGAGGCAAAGTAAACATTTTAGAAATTACCAAACAGTCATTAGGATATATAACGCTCTAGAGAGACCCAAACTCGATTATTGTGCAGCCGTTTGACACCCGTATCATTTTATATATGAAAATAATTTAGAAAAAATTCAAAATAGATTACTGCCGCATTCATATTCTAAGAAATATGGAGTCTACCCAGATTATAACACTGTGAGAACTAATGATCTCAGGAAAGAATTTGAAATCTCGATTTTAGAGAATAGAAGGTTATACATAATAGTCGCAATATGTTACAAAATTTATAATAATTATCTCAAATGTCCCAAGTTACGTAGTTTGATGAACCGAAGAAACTCTATCAAAATTATAAGATAAACCCCTTTTTTCGAAATACCATTAGTCACCACGACTTAAGGTATCCCAATCGTAACGATGCTGAAAGTCACAAATAATACACTATCAATGTCCGAACTCAGCTTTGTCCAACCCCCTAGAGAATTTTTTGCTGGTTTGAAAAATTATATATTTAGTGTCAATCAATAGCTTCTCTGTCATATTTTTTGATTAGTTTCTTTTTAATTTTTTTCTTATTACATATGTATAGCTTTATTTTCTTTTATTGAATACTGGCTATGAATTTACGATACATATATAACGATTTTCTCATGTAATTAGGTTACACCTGTATGAGAATAAATAAATAAATGAATAAAATTGCTGAATTTTTCTAAATACGGTCCAGTTATTTTCTCGTAAATGCAGAAACCAGTCGTTATCTATGAGGGAGCAAAAAAAATGTCCTTGTTGGGTAAGTGGGAGTAACTAGATGATCGACAGGAGAGAACAAATCTAGAAATCGCTGTCGGCTCGCTGTAACAAAAACGCCCGTTATATCTACAGAAATCAAGTGTTGTGTGTGTCCCTATCCTCAAGGATAATAATTAAGATCCGACTTCTGACTGTGGAGGCCGCCCAAGATCTGCAAAAGCACTATTCAGGAAAGTTTCAAGGTAAGGCGACTTGTTTCTGGCGTACCTATTCAAATTAGTTGATTTTATAAATACATCCACAAGAGTAGTCTCGTTACTCAACAATTGCTTGTTCGTTATTTTTGTCCAAAAACATCATCGTAATCATTTCCCAGCCACCGTACTCACCAGATTTGACCCTTTGCGACTTTTTCCTACTTTGCTGACTACTTTGAAGGAGACAAAATAGAAATTGATGAATAAATAAAAGTATAATCTACAATAAAGTGCACTGGAGATTTTTTCAAATCGTACTTAGAAATTTATGTAGGTAGGGGACAAACATGTTGAAATCTATTGAAGCTGGCCTACAAAAGAAAAGTACTGTGTGACAACTGTCATGATATATGATGGAATTGGCCGATACTTGATGAAAATCCATAACTAACGTATTCTAAAAACACTTTATTGTGTGATTTTCACTAGATAATTTTACAAACTTAACCATTACGAAAAATAACAATAAACATGAATTTGTAATTTTTCACAAACGTACAAACGTACACAGACATTATCATACATAATTCCTCCACACACCCTTATCAACATAAAGTTGCTGCATTCAATAGTATGCTTCACAGATTATTGAATATTCCATTGTCTGATAGGGAGTTCCAGAAAGAGCATAATTTGATCAAACAAATCGTGGTTTATAACGGTTACAAAATAGATATTATAAACGCCATTCTTACCAAAAAACTTCAAAAGCAAGCCATGGACTTGGTCTACCCATATTCAAGATGCGATAACGTCAGTTATAGGACATTGGCATATTTGGGTGAACCAACCAGGAATATCGCCCGTTTTTTTAAGAAAGAAGGCGTGAACGTGGCTTACAGAACGGATAATAATCTAAATAAATTTATTAAAAACAATAAAGACAAAACTTCGTTGTTGGATAGATCGGGAGTATATAAGCTGACTTGTGACTCTTGACCAAAACTGTATATTGGCCAAACTGGAAGAACATTTTCCCAAAGAACTAAAGAGCATAGAAGCAGTTTTATAAATAGAAAGACCAATTCCACATTTGCAAACGACCTATTAGCAGAAGGACATGAGTTCAATCAGGAATACGATGTGTTACATTTAGAAGAGAAGAGTTTGAAACTCAATCTTCTAGAATGTTTAGAAATCAATAGATTCAGGAATTCAGGGAATTTACTGAATGATCAATTAGAATTAAATAACTCTGCGTTACTGAATATTTTTTCAAATGTGGAAAATGGAACATAAGCTCAGGTAATTAAATTCATTACAAACTTAGGTAAAAAACCAGGTACTTGAAATTCAGGTACCTCAAATTGTAGAATGAGGTATATATAGCATTTAATGTGTAGAATTAGTTATTAAGACACGCCCGAGGAAGCCATTGTATGGCGAAACACGTGTTGTGTTTTTGTAAAACTATTTAGTGAAAATCACACAATAAAGTGTTTTAAGAAAACGTTAACTGGCATGAAGTATATATTCATCTAAAAATCATTATTTGAAAAATCCATGGTGCAGACTTTTTGGTGTGGACTATATGAATTAACAGAGGCCGTAAAGTTGTAAAAGTTATTTCTACACAAACAACAATTATGCCCGCTACCCTGACCATATCACGACTGACCTTGTATAACCTTGAGATTTTGTAAACAGATTTTAATCAGTTTATTCTACAACCTTGAATGATTAATTTCATCATGAACTCATCTGTTGTTATTCATATGCATGTAACTTCAACGATTAAATGATATAATTTGCTATTCATGATATTGAGAAAATAAGGAAACCTTCAGAGGAGAAAGCAGTGGTGTGAAATTTTGTGATTTTCCCCTGTTGATGGAAGTTCCTAGAAATTCGAAATTTTTCAATTTAAACTGAAATGTTCACAGAAATATTGGTTGAAATCATAATTTATTCCAGATGTTCCAGATATTTCATATTCTCTTTTGGGATGTTGATGAAATTAGGTGATATTTTTCATTGAGAAGTTTTTGGGAAAAACATATATTCTTTTGAAAAAGTAAGACTGGTCAAAAGAAATATATCCCCATGTCTTTCTTTTCGTACCCAAATTATGTGGCAAATAATTTTTTTCAATCTGGTTTTGAGTATACCTCTGGATCGACAGGTAATCATCTTCTGAAATTGAAGAGGAATGTCATCAAATATGGAATAGTATCCCTAATATGAAATACCCCCATTCCTCTCAAATGCAAACTTACACACGCCTCAATCAGCGATATTCTGTCCCTTTCTACTCCATTTCACGCGTATAGTCGAAGTAAACGATATAGTGCATAGTTGAAGTTGTCGGCGATCTCAAAAGTCAAAAAACCAATAGACACAAATAAAGCTGCTGCCAACTAGTCCACGTGGACTGTAGACTTGGTCGGTTCAAGGTTTAATTCAGGAACTGATCGCGATTTGAGTGTTGAAATTCGACATTGGTGCAGTTATAATTACTTAAAATTTTTGTTATCTGTTTGAAACGGGACGTCCAAGTACTAACTACAAGTACTAATAGTTATAACGAGTGTTATAACAACGCAAACTTTTTCCTGTGTAGTGATTCCAATAGCGATGGTGAACAATGTGAAAAAGATATACCAGTAAATAAGATTCGGATGCATTTGAATATGGAAACACAGAGAGTATGTTTCAATGTATATAAGAATCTACATCTCAAGTTTGGTTTCGAGGAAAATACTTTTTACAAGCAACAATAGATTTCACTGAAATTCCTTTCTCAACTGAACGTAAAATAGTCAAAAACAAACTATTTGAACAAACCTTTTGAACGCAAAACGCGATGTGATACGGGATTACCAATACCTTTAGATGTTCATATAATAAAATCATTTAAAAAAACAATATACGACTGTTACAGAAGCAATGAGATTCCTACAACTGAATTCATAAGGAAGAAATTGAATACTTCCGGCATTAACGTGAGCTTCTGTGACAAAACTCTTCAGAATTGGATGAAGAAACTAGGATTTAGATTTGAAACAATAAACAAGCGTAAATCTGTTATGAAAAGCAGAAGAATAGTGGAATTACGTAACAAATACTTAGAACAAATAACTAAATACCTATATACAAGAACAACGGTAAATTACCTATTTGGAGGAAACTTGATATGACACTCACGACATAGTTACGAAAGGGTGGACCCATGGTTCGAGAATGTGTACGCCTAACATGGCTACAAACAAAGGATCATGACTGATCATTGTGCATTGCGAAGGAAGTAAAGGATGGGTTGTGAATTCTTTGGAATAATGTGGAACTAGAGGACTGCAATAATGACTATGATAAGATCATGGAAGCTAATAATTTTGAGGGGTGATTTGAAAACACATTGATCCCAAATTTGGATGCGAATAGTGTAATAGTTCTTGACAACGCTTCCTATCATTCGCGACAGCTCATCAAAGTACCGAATAAAAATTCGAGGAAAGATGAAATACAAAGGTTTTTAATTAATATCAATTTGTATTTTCAAGATTACTATACCAAAAACCTACTACTTGAAGTTTTACAGACAAAATAATTTTAAGAAGTGTATGCTCTTAAGAGTATTGCTGAAAAGTATGGACACACCATACACTCCTTTTTTGTGTTTTCAATCCCATCGAGTTGATTTGGGGAAAATTAAAACAAAGCATCGGGCGTAAAAATAATTTTCCAAATTTTGATAAGAGGGTTATAGAGGTAATTAAAGAAGAAGTATTTAATATTACCAAAGAAGACTGGCTGAAAAGAATTAAAAAAGTCATTTTAGTTGAAAATATATAATTAGAAATGATTATTAAAAGGGAGCTGTTGGAAGGCAGGTTGCACTATATCGTTTACTTAAACTATACAAGTGGTTATATGTTACATGTCAGTCGAGCGAACTGTTTCGTCGTTGTGACAGTGTTTTGTTTTACGCTTCGGCAGAACTTTCTAAGGTATGTAAAAATGTGTATTTTTTTACAAAAACTGCACACAGTTATCGTTTTTATAGCTTTAGGACACCGTCTAGATATTTTTTGTATGTTTTAGCGGCTTTTTATGGTATGACTTTCATGTTTATAAAAATTTGAATGACAGTTTGAAATCTTTGGAATTTCCAAGTACGGACAGATAATACTATCCAAATATGGACTATTCCATAATAGTTAATAATTTTGTAAATTATATTTTTTTCGTGTTTTATCAGAATGGCGAGCGTCAACTCGAAAACAAAGCGAAAAGAAAAGAATTTAGAGCGTATGGCAAAAGCTATAAAATTAGTGAGAGAAAAAAAAGAGCTACTTGAGAGCTGCAAAGCACTTTGATGTACCAAAATATACCTTGTTTCGTTTATGTCAGAAAAACGATTTTTCTCCGGTAGAAGCCGCAACTACTACATTCGGAAAGAAAACTGTCTTAGGGACAACACTTGAAAATCTCTTGGTAGACTACATTTTGACGATGGAAAGCAGATTTCATGGCTTGACGAGAAATAATGTTCGAAAAATAGCGTACATGTTAGCAAAGCGTAATCAGTTGAAAAATCCATTTGGTAAGGCTGACATGGCTGGAAAAAATGGCTTAAATTATTTCTGAAACGGCGTAAGGACAAGCTATCAGTTAGAAAATCAACTGGCACGTCTTTTTCTAGAGCCTTTGGTTTCAGCAAAGAAAAAATAGACTCATTTTTTAATCTCCTTGAAGACGTCTATGCTCAAGGAAACTATGGCCCAAGTCGCATATACAATGTAGATGAATCTGGGCTTACCGTAGTACAGAGCAAGATACCCCAAGTAATTGGGCATAAAGAAAAACGTCAGATAGCTTCACTTACTTCAGCGGAAAGGGGTTCATTGATAACGATTGTCGTTTCCATGAACGCCACTGGTCATTTTGTGCCTTCCTATATTATATTCCCACGCAAGAATATGAGTCATCAGTTAATGAGAGGCAGTCCCCCAGGTGCTGTTGGCGTTGCACATCTATCAGGATGGATACAAATGAACATATTCACTGACTGGTTCAAATATTTCATGAAATATACAAACCCTACTCCGGAATCGAAAGGATTACTGATCTTAGATGGTCATTTATCTCACACTCGTAACATCGACGTGATAGAGCTTGCTGGATAAAATCATGCCCAAATTGTGTCTTTACCTCCTCACACTACTTACAAACTCCAGCCATTAGATAAAACGTTTATAGGACCACAAAAACCCTATTACAGTGAAGAAATACTCATGTGGATTAGAGACAATAATCGACCATTTAGCCCTCATGATGTTGTTGAGCTGTTTGGCAGAGCTTCTTGAAAGTGTGAACTGGCGAGATTTCAGCAAATGGATTTCATGTAACTGGCTTATGGCCATTGAATAAAAATATTTTCACCACGGTCGACGCAACAAGATGTAGTTAAAATGGTTGCACAGTCAATGTTACATCAATGACATCAGGTCATCAACGTGAAGGACATCGATGGCCAATTTAAGAACAACTGATAACTCTACGCCTTTAACTGAAGTTGTCACGCCCAGGCATGAACCTGTACTCGCAACTTCCGGATTTTCTAATAGAGGAAAAGAGGCATCTGTTGCACCATTCATCACGTCGTCACCGTACAAGATTGACCTCATAGACAAAAGCAAGAAAAAAAAAAGAAAAAGAAAATAAATTAGCGAAAAACAGGAATGATAACCAGAATGAGAAGGAATCTAAAGGAAAGAAACCAAAAGAGAAGACTAAGCCTATGTCAGATTCAGATGATGAGAAGGTGGGGAGGAGAAAGTGAACCTGTTGCATTAATAGGATAAACAGCTCCAGGCTCTGGTATTTTCTGTGGTATGCTAATTTCGAATCATCCTTATGGGGAAACATGGAATAAGTGCCTCATGTGTTGGCGCCGGGCCAAAGTTTGATACCTGGATTTTTGATTTTTGTAAATAATTTGTGTTCCTATCTATGACACACCAAAGTTTTCGAAGAATATCTTAGAAGGTGAGGTTAATTTTTGATAGTGATTGTAGTATTCCATATTTAGTGCACCTATTCCATATACAGTGCATTTCTTTGAACGGGTCAACTCAAAATTGAAATTTGGGATGATGAAATGAATGCTTGAATGATTTTTTTTGAAGTGAAACTTTCAAGATGACGATTGGCACCATCTGGAAAAAGAAATTAAACAGAAAGGGGGGTCTTGTGACACATCATTTTGAAGCTTCTGACGAATACTTCAGAACCCTAGAATATGAAGTCAATAACTTCACCTTCTACAAAATGGCGGAACATTCAATAATTTCATGAAGACAAACACATTAATATCGATATTTCTAGAATTATTCATTTTTATCTGCCGTATGGCAATTCCAACAACTCGATAAAGTTTGTAAAGTTATTTTTTTTTTTATAAAAATTACAAAAAATGTCAGTACGACAATGAGCATCATCATATTCTCATTGAGTTTTCGGTTTTACTACTAGAAAGGTACCACGTCAAAAATCTCTAAAATAGTCAATTCTCGTCCATTGGAAGATGAATTGAAGCGCTTTTTATTTAAGGTGCGACGCGTAACTTTCACGGGACCAAAAGGATTTTCAACGAACATTTTCCCAATCGTCCTATCTGCAGAAAATATTTGAGGGAACTTGTGTCCACAACTACCGGTAGTGTACATAACAAAAAGCCCCCAGGTCATCCGTCCATTCCGGAAGAACAGCAAGTGCAAATAATTGATGAGATGGTAGTAAATCCTGAACAGTCTACTTATTCCGTTGCGAATGTTTGTGAGGTGCCTCCTTCCACTGTGTGAAGACTTTTGAAGAGGAATAGGTTGCATCCATACAAAATTAAAATGGTACACCAATGACCCTGATCGAAGAATAGAATTCTGCGAAATCATGACGGAAACCATTGCAAGGCATCCTACCTATCTCCACGATATTTGTTTTAGTAACGAATGTACATTTTTTTAAACGGCAATGTTCACAGACAAAATTGCTGTTATTGGAGTGACACCAACCCTTACGTTTTCCGGGAAACACATACCCAATATCCAGAAGAAATTAACGTTTGGGCAGGAATATTGGGAAACCATATTGTAAGACCTCTATTTATTGATCAAAATTCAACAGGGGAACTGTATTTGAATATGCTGGAAAACTATGTTGACCCTCTCATCACTGAAATCTTCGAAGCGAATCCTAATGAATTCGATATGGATATTGTATTCCAACAAGATGGAGCACCACCACTTTTCCCGGTCGTTGGATTGGCCGTCGAGGTCCTACAGAATTGCCAGCGCTCGCCAGATTTGACACCTTTGGACTTTTTTTATGGGGCTATTTGAATCAAATGCGGTATGAAACTGAACCTGCTTCAATATTAGATATACGGCGGAGAATAATAAATATTTGTAGAGATATGCTGGAAACTACTGTTGACCTCTCGTCACTGAAATCTACTACTTTTCCCTTCAATATACGGCAGAGAATGATAAATATCTGTAGAGATATTGACATTATTGTGTTTGAAAATGTTCGGTGTGAAATATCGGATAGGCTGTTCATATGTCAAGAAGTTCAGGGCAACCATTTCGACCTTTTTTTGAACTGACCTCAAGCTTATTACCTCATATTATGTAGTTAAATGCCAATGTATTGAGGTAATTATTAAAAGTTCCGCCATTTTGTAGTAGTTGAAGATATTGACGTTATGTTCTAGGGTTGTGAAGCATTTATCAGGAGCCATTCCATTTAATTTTTTTTCCAAATGGTTCCCAGTTGCCATCTTGAAAGTTTCATCTGTCAATTTCACTTCAAAGTAAAGTTTTCATGCATCGATTTCATTATCCCAAATTTCAATTTATTGAGTTGACCTGTTCAAAAAATAAAAGGGGGGACATTAAAGAAAAGCACTGTATAGGCACATTTATGGTTAGTTAATTTTTGAAAAATTTTGTCGAACTTATCAATGTAACCTAAAATGATTACAAACTTGAGGGCAAATAAATGATTGTTAATAAATAGTAGACACGTCTTTCATTTATAATATTTGTGCAAATTATGCATAAAAAACAAAATTGTATTCCATATTTGGTCACTTTCCTCTAACCATAGTTGGAAGTTGACATGTTGATATTTTATCATCGTAAATCTAAGGCCAACAAAATGGAATACCTGATTTCTCAATTACATATTAGTTTGTTCGTTTTTGCCAACGCAACACAACTCGGTTAATTCCATCAGCATGAAAAATGAGTACTCGTGATTCGATGAAGCTGATGTAGGCCATTTTTGCCAGGTCCTGATATTTGATCTCACACAAAGGAAGTTGTAGTAGTAGTAGTAGTAGTAGTAGTAGTAGTAGTAGTAGTAGTAGTGGTGGTAGTAGTAGTAGTAGTAGTAGTAGTAGTAGTAGTAGTAGTAGTAGTAGTAGTAGTAGTAGTAGTAGTAGTAGTAGTAGTAGTAGTAGTAGTAGTAGTAGTAGTAGTAGTATATATTTGGTACAAAGTTTACACAGGTCATAACAGATATTGCTTATCTATAAATACATAATATAAAATATTCAGATAACTTGATTGGTTAAATGGACAATTACTATAGATATACATACATTTGTGCAAATAAAACAAACTAACTATGAAATAGAAATATAAAACAAGTTAAAATATATATGATTAAGTGTTATTACATGCCTCGAAAACCATCACTAAAATATTCATCTAAGGAATAAAAAGCTTTTTTAATTAAAAAAAAATTGATTCTGTATTTGAACTCCTTCAAAGGTAGATTTTTGATATTTTGGGGAAGCGAATTATACATTTTTGGAGCATAATAATTTACGCCAGTTCTGATTCTGTTGACTCTATGGTTCTGGAGATACAGATTTGAATTATTTCGAGTGTTATAACTGTGGATTGCATCATATGTAGTATAACCTCTTATATGTTTTTTAACATGTAGCAGGCATTGCAATATATAATGATGGAAGTGTAAGTATTTTATTATTTATGAAGCTACTTCTACAGTCTTGCTTGTAAGAAAGGTTATCAAGAATCCTAATTGCTCTTCTCTGGATGCCAAATAAATCTGATGCATTGGGCACATGGCCCCAGACAAGTACTGAATACGATATGTGAGAACGAATAATCCCATGGAAAGCTGTTTTCAGAACTGGTTTTGATACCGCTTTTTGTAAGTTCCTCAGGAGATAAGTATTTTTGGATATTTTGACTATAAGTCTATCAATATTTACATTCCATTTACAAAGTCAATTTGGGGTCAATGTATACGCCTAGAAACCTAACATATTCAGGGTTACTGATATCTGGCACTTCGCGCAACGAAAAAATGACTGTTTGGCTCTTATTTTCATTAAGTTTAAGATTATTTACGGCAAACCACTCACTGACATTTGTCAGAGTATCCTCGAATGTGGTACGCAAAGTATCAATATTATTTCCAGAAATTGATACAGTTGTATCATCAGCAAACAACACGAAGTTAGCACTTGTGTCACTAAATCTTATATCATTCAAGTAAATCAAGAAAAGGATCGGTCCCAATATCGACCCCTGGGGAACTCCATACTCAATAGGAAGTAAGCTAGTAAATTTGCCATTCAAGTAAACAGCTTGCTGTCTGTCGTCCAGATAGGACTTCGTCAGTTTAAGACTGCCTGTAGATAATTTATAATATTGAAGTTTTGAGAGCAAAACTTTAGGGCAAACACAATCGAACGCCAAGCACTTCAGCAGTTTTGAAATAAATACCAGTTTTTATGGTATCATATTTTATCAATTATATCTTATTAACCATGAACACCTTGTAACATGATCAACTTAGCTTGACCTTTCGTTCTTCTCAAACTTGTTTGTATTGTTTTTTCTCCCCCACACAAGCGACATTGTTGTTGGACGATGCTACATAAGCAGTGATATCTTGACTCTTATTGTTATCACTCGTACTTTACTCTCACAACAATTCAAGATGAAGACGATTGCTCTGATCCCAATATTTTTGCTTTGTTTGGGTGTTGTTCACTCTGCGGAACAAGAAAACTGCAAGCCGTCCAACTGCTTTCAAATCGCATGTGGAGTTCCGCTTTGCGAATCAATTCAAGAAAGGGGTCCTTGGGTTTTGAGACAGGATCCTTGTGAATGTTGTCCTGGTTGTTATATCGAAAGAAGTAAGTATTCAGTTTGGAAAAACCAGTGTTTTCTGCTCTTCAGAAGTATTTTATAAAATTGACAAATATGTATGTACTTTCATCAATAAGGTATCTTAGGTTAACGGTTGTTATACGATATATAATAGTGGGCATTTTATATAAAATCTGATGCTTTCATATCAACTTGATTTTTTCCATAATCTACAACGTCGACTATGAAACTAGTTCCAATTTGGAAAAAATACAAGTGGTGAATATTTCTTGTCGTCACATTGTTGAAAAAACTCAATTTGATAAAAAAGTTCAATATACAATAATTTTTTATCCGCCTTCTTTGGGTATTTTGTAACGGTTTAAATTTCTGAATTCAGAAGAATCAGTCGAGCTGCCCTGTAGGTTCGTTATTTTATCAAAATATTGCTGGGATGATGGGTTATCTATCAAGCAGGGGTAAATAAAAACGAGGAGATTTTCACGGTCAGGATTTAGAAAGGATTCAGATTAGTATCTATCGTAAAGCCGACACGAAAGCAAGGCTCTAGCTAGAGACCGTCCGAAACCTAAAAACATCTGAGGTTTTTTGGACAACCTGTGAAAGATTCACGTCGAGCACTGTCCGACCTTTTGTTCATTTTTTGGTGGTAAAAAAAGCTTTCAAGGCATATTTATCTGGTAATTGGAGAAATCCTTCGGAAAAGCTATAGTCGCATCATACACGTCGATCTTTGAGATATGAGGAGACATTCTAGAAAGTACCAACGGAGAACCGTAGCGAGTATAAAAAAATATCTAAAATGATGATACCCCGTGAGTAGAAGCCCTGATATTGATGATATATTTTGGAGCGGTCTAATTGCTGAAGTCTACAGTTCATTCCTTAAAAAGTAGAGGATAGTTTAAGTCAGGGCCGTAGCGAAAAGAAAAACCAGAGGGAGGGAGGAAATCCAAATGTTCCCAACCCCACCAGCAAAATTTCCCAACTTTCGAAAAAATTAAAGCCCAGGAATTAGTTACTACTATAATATATTAATTTTCTTACTTAGCTATCCAAAGATTGGCTGAATACTTATGCCCGTTAGGGTATGCACAAACAATAACAAAACAAAAACTATGTGGTAAAAAACATAGAAATTTTCATTTCTCTTTTCATTATGATCTCCTACCACGTAGTAACGGCTACATAAATTTTGGTAATTATAAAAATAATAATGGGAATTATTCTACTTTGGACCACCATATCCACCATGTATAGGAATATTCAATACAAATGAAAGGAAACAACACTTGAATAATATTGTGCTTATTGTTTTCTACTATTATTTTTTCTATCTTCACGACCTGAAATTTCCCAACTTTTCCAAGTCGAAAAAACAGCGAAAAGTTGTGAATTTCGTGAAATTGTCACTTAAAAATTTGTGAACTGTTCAGGACTGTTCTCTTACTTCCTCTTCCTTTCTTTTCTTTCATTTTCATTTCTTCAATTTTCATTCATTTTTTTACTATTATTTTTTTCAATCTTCACGGCCCAACATTTACCAACTTTTTCGAAAAAGCAGGGGGGGAGGCTTCCCCCATCCCCCAATGGCGACGGCCCTGGCTTAAGTATTTACTTTTTCTCTGTGCATCTGACGGGGGTAATAATAATAATCGAGTTTAATTGTAGTTAATCGAAAAGTAGGTTCTGGATAGATTAAGATTCATACAGTTACTTTTCACTACTCATTTGTTCCCTCACTTTCAATTTATGTAATGATCTATCTGTGTCAGTTTAAAATACTCAAATATTTTGATTCAATATTGTTCCGTGATAAGAGTTCCCCAGTAGTTATATCGTGATCAAAACGGCCTATAGCCGCGTATTAATATATTTACTCGAAACGTTTGTTTTAGTATTGAGTATTGGTTCTTTAAACTTGATGCATATATACTTGCCTGATTTTTTCTACATTAGTTCGTTGCAAATAATATATGAAAATCCATTTTTGAGTTATTACACATCAGTTGGTAGTGGAGTTTGTAAATATTTCTTTCTACAGTGAATTTCTATGTCCCCCACCTTTTATTTTTGAACGGGTCAACTCAAAAGATTGAAATTTGGGATAATGAAATTAATGCATGAATACTTCAATTTGAAGTGAAATTGACAGATGAAAGTTTCAAGATGGCTACTGGGCGGTGTCTGGGAAAAAAAATAAATGAAAAGGAGGGTCTCATGACATCTTTTTGAAGCTCCTGACAAATGCTTCACAACCCTACAATATAATGTCAATATCTTCAACTACTACAAAATGGCGGAACTTTTAATAATTACCTGAATACATTGACATTTAACTAGATAATATGAAGTAATAAGCTTGAGCTCAGTTGAGAAGATGCTCGAAATGGTTGCCTTGAACTTCTTGACATATGAACAGCCTATCCGATATTTCACACCGAACATTTTCGAACACAATAATGTCAATATTTATTATTCTATGCCGAATATTGAAGGGAAAAGTAGTATCCAAATAGTTTCTTACTTGTCTGGAGTGGTGGTACTCCATCTTATTGGGATACAATATCCATATCGAGCTCATTAGGATTCGCGTCGACGATTTTAGTGATGAGAGGCTCAACACTACTTTCCAGCATATTCAAATACAGTTCCCTTGTTAAATTTTGAACAATGAATAGAGGTCCTACAATATGGTTTCCCAATATTCCTGCCGAAACGTTAATTTCTTCTGGATATTGGGTATGTGTTTCCCGAAAAACGTGAGGGTTGGTGTCACTCCAATAACGGCAATTTTGTCTGTGAACATTGCCGTTTAAAAAAAAATGTATATTCATTACTAAAACAAATATTGTGGAGATAGATAGGATGCCTTGCAATAGTTTCCGTCATGATTTCGCAGAATTCGGTTCTTCGATAAGGATCATCTTCAGTTAATTGGTGTACCATTTTAATTTTGTATGGATGATACCTATTCCTCTTCAAAAGTCTCCACAAGGTAGAAGGAGACACCTCACAAACATTCGTGACGGAATAAGTAGACTGTTCAGGTTTTACTACCATCCCACCGATTATTAGCACTTGCTGTTTTTCCGGAATGGACGGATGACCTGGGGGCTTTTTGTTATGTACACTACCAGTAGTTGTGGATACAAGTTCCCCTTAAATATTTTCTACAGATAAGACGATTGGAAAACGTACATTGAAAATCCTTTCGGTACCGTGAAAATTACGTGTCACACCGTGAATAAAAATCGCTTCTTCTTCTTCCAATGGACGAGAATTGACCATTTTAGAGATTGTTGACGTGGTACCTTTCTACTCGTAAAACCGAAAACTAAATGAGAATATTCTAACTTAACAATGATATTCATTGTCGTACTGACATATTTTGTAATTTTTATAAACAAAAAATAACTTAAAACAAACCTTATCGGGTTGTTGGAATTACCATATGGCAGATAAAAAGAAATATTTCTAGAAATATCGATATTAATGTTCCTCCATTATGTAGTAGGTGAAGATATTGACTTCATATTCTAGGGTTGTGAAGTATTCGTAAGGAGCTTCAAAATGATGTGTCGCCCAGACGCCATATGGGTCAATTTCACTTCAAAATGAAGTATTCATGCATTAATTATCTCTAATTTCAATTCCAAATCCCCGTTCAAAAAATAAAAGGGGGGACATTAAAAAATGCACTGTATATATCAATTTAATATAAATTTCAAACTTGGAGGTTCGTTGTTGACTTTTTGGCTATTTCTTCACCCCTTCCCTGTTGAATCCGTTCAACTGGCGCCCCAGAGCTTACTTTTTTCTATCTATTTCGACTGTAAAAAAAACATATTTTTCTTACCCACGTCCAGCCCCGACAATAATCGACTAGCCCGGGCCGAGCTACTTTTTGGTAATTACATAAATACCAAGGTAGGTTATAATTTTCACCGTTCATAATCTGAAAAGTATAAAGATTGTACCATGGAGAACTTTATACACGTGTAGAAAGGGCAAACATTTCAGTTTGCCGCGATGAATTACTGTGTAAATTCGAAGTATTTCTCAAAAACAAAAATGTTCTATTTATCAGTAACTTGGCTGCCCAACTTGAACGGAAATATGGTTAGGGCAAAATAGAAACAGACTCATATCAGAGAACACCATGACTGGTTGTGCCAGGACATATTGATATCATGATATCAAAGAAATTAATACACTCACTTTTTATTTGATTTCTGCCAGGTCAAGATGTGAAACCCCTTTTTTTTGCTGTGCGCCACTGTCGGTGGATGGGAAGTCACAGTCTATGGCTGGTGTTCTCTTCCCCCGTAACCTTGGCGCCCATGAATCTAGCGACTTCAACACAAATCTGTATCGTATATATTAGCAGGGGAGCCCACGATGCAAAATGGGGATTTACTCGAGCGTCATTGAGACATATTAGGTTGCAAAGCTTAGATGATAAGAAGAAAAAAGTGTTATATAATATATACCTTTTCATCGGTGGGGGAAGCGGCTATAGATTTTTAAATATGTAAAAAAATAACGTTGCATGGACATACTCGAGCGCGTCAGATATTGATAGCATCAATGTCCTACGTATTTTTAATAATGTTGGTATGTTAATCTGATCATTTGCATGATGTGAGTGGTTGTACGCAAGGGTTAAAAGTGAAAGGAAAAAAAATTAATCGAGCGCGTCGGATTTTCTAAAGGGGTGTCAAGTGTAACAAAAAAAGGCTCTCATTCAATAATCTAATGATTTCGATCTGACGCAAACTCGCGGCCATTATTATAATGTGCAAAAAAAATTCGCCATTTTGAAATACTCAAGCGCGTCAGATTAAGATGTATATGGTTCATCTTTATGTTTTAGAGGTGCTGTCTCATAATCTGACGATTATCTGGAGGGATTCGCTTAATCTGATAAAAACAATATTTTTTTTTAATAATTGAACTTAATTAATTGAAAAGCTCAAGAAATAGCATGCAAATAAATAAATGTATGTTTTTTAGGTAAATTGATTAATTATTGAAGAAAAGAGAAATGAAACTTTCTCTGTTTTTTACGACTTTTATTTGTAACTAACGTTACTGCAGTTTCGTCCTATAAGGACGAATCTGCAGTTTTCAACTTATATATCAAACTTATATATTGTATATGTTTAAAAATGTTCTTATATATTGTATAACTTTGAAAATGTCCTTATAGGACAAAACTGCAGTAACGTTAGTTACAAATAAAAGTAGTAGAAAACACAGAAAGTTTAATTTCTCTTTTCTTCATTATGATTTCCTACCACGTAGTAACGGCTACATTCATCAATTAATTGATTAATTAATCTTCATCTTCATCACGAACGACTCTCTGTGATCAACTGTGATGGCGTTATGGCAACAGAATTCAGAGTAGGGACGGAGTGAGAAAGTAATAGATAGAGAAAAAGTGAATAGAGAATAAAGGAATAGAAACTCGGAGAGGAAAACATAAGTATCACACACCTGCACGCATTAAACTTTATTGACGAATTTTTTTGTTATTTCGGCTTGCGGAAATCGTCAGATTATATATTTTTCGTTATCTTTGAATTATTTCCTTCAAAATGATAAAAATTAGCTACGCTCGAGAATGTTGAAATGACGTTATTTTTTTTACAACTTTGCTGCCCTACCCTTTCTTTACGTCACTCTCAAATTGTCAGGTTACTAGAATATACACTTTTTAGCATGTAATTAACTCACCCTACCTCAATCTGACGCGCTCGAGAATTTCTAATGATAATTTTTTTTTACTAATCTGATCCTTTATCCCTCACAGGCAAATTGCAAGGTATTCCCCTGTATATTAATCTGCCGCGCTTTAGTAAATCCCGAAGTCCCCGCTCGGGCTCCCTATTATATTGTTTGCTGTGTCCACTTATTTTTTCACGTCCATATCTAGATTGCCACAGACGTTGGGCATTTGAAAATGTTTTACTTTTCATATATCATCACTTTTATCGACAGACTGCTCGCTGATACATTTTTTTTTATTTCAGAGGAAGGTGAAGAATGTGGAAAGGGCGACAGCACAATTTGCGTGGAAGGTTTGAAATGTGTCGACCACAAATGTCAGGCATAAAAAATCGATATTTTTTTTCATTATTATCAGTTTTAAGTTTCTTTGTATTTGAAACAATATAGTATCTGAAATGTATTTTAGTTTCTATCCAAGGTATAAATTTTGTCTGATTGAAATGAATAACCGTCAAGTCAAAACATTTCAAAAGAAACCATTCTTCACCCAGGCATTTATCTAAAAATACTATACAACTCAGTTGATACTGCCAAACTAGTAGGACTCACTCTTGACCGGAATTCATCATGGTATGTACACACTGAGGATCTGAGTAAGAAGCTGTTTAAGAGTATATTTGCTTTTCGACAGCTAAATAGAGTATTGTCTCTTGACGCCCTGAGAAGTTCATATTTGGCTTGTTCCACTTACATATTAATTATGGCATAGTTTTGTGGGTAATTCCTCTCACTCCATTAAAATCTTCAGACTTCAGAAAAAAGCACTCAGAATATTGATGAATGCCAATTATATAGATCAATGTAAGCCGCTTTTCAAAAAAATGGGTATACGACCACTACCATCGGTATTCATATATAGTCAATTACTTGAAATCCATAAAAATAAATCAATCTATTCGCAACATCAGGATATTCATCATCACGCTACAAGAAATGCAGATATGTTCATACAGCCTCGATACAAACTCACAAGGTTTATTAAAAACTCATTGAATATCAATCTCTACAATCATCTTCCTAATTCATTCAAAGTGCACAAACAAAGCTCCTTCAAAAACTATTCTATTCAGAACTATTCTCCTGGAAAACTGTTTTTTCATTACTGATTATTGTAATGTTCAAAATTATAATAATAATAATAATAATAATAATAATCGTCTTTATTCATCGACATAATATAAAAATGAAATACAAAAATTTAGAACAATAATTAAGGGTCAATGAAAAGGTGAAGTATCAGCCTAGACTGCTTTTCAACTTAACATAGCGAAAAAAAAAGAAAAATATAGGTGAATCATAGAAGACTATAAAAATATAAGTGAAACATAGAAAAATATAAAAGTAAAATTTGAGTATTAGCGTATATAAAATCAAAAATACTTATTTCCAGAACAATTTATACTCGTGTGAGTATAAAATATAAAAGTACAAATCAAATAAAAATTAAATTTTCAAATAATAATTTAAATATAAAAAAGTAATAATTTAATTCTAAATAAAAATATAAATATATAAATATGTGCCTAAATTCTTGTAAAATATTTTCACCTTAGTAAACATTTATTAACATTCATTTATAACCCTAGCGTAAACAATAATCATATACAGGTCCGTCTTAAAAGCAACTCTATAGTGACTGAAGTAAGATATTCAATTTCTTCTTGAAATTGTATAAAGATTAGTTCCAAAACTCCTTGGGAAGGGAGTTTTGGTGCAGAATATGAAAAAGAACGTTGGTACAGTGCAGTTGAGTGTTTGGGAATAACTAGCATATTATTTTTCCTTGTTTTCACCCTATTGAGGTTTTTGAACATAGTAAGTTTATTGAGGAGATACGTAGGTTTGCCAGACGTTATGACTTTGTGTGTCAAGGTAAGTAAATGGAGTTTTCGACAGTTATCTAATTTGAGCCATCCTGATTGTTTAAATTTCATACTAATATGTGCAAATTTACGTATGACATGAGAAAAACGTAAACAGGAATTTTAAATGTTTTGTAGTCTAGCTGCATCAGCCTGTAGAAGTGCTGGACCGTAAATACTGTCGCAATATGATAATTTAGATATCACCAGCGATTCGCACAACTCAAGTTTCATTTTAGTAGGTAGCAAATCACGACTAGGATACAGCTGTCTCAGAATATTGAACGAGCTCTGGCAGAGATAGCTGACGTGCTTGGTAAATCTTAGGTCAACATCAAACAAAATACCTAGGTTTTTGATTTCACTTACAAAGGTTAACGGCATACCTACTAACCTGATTTGAAAATTTCGTGTTAGCTGTTCACGTTTTGATTTCGTTCCGAGAAGCATAGCTACTGATTTCGAAGGGTTAAGTGTGAGATTATGTGCGGTTGAGATATTGTATAAAGATGTTGAGTCTTCTTCAATTTGAGAAGTTGCTGAAAGAATTGAATTGCTCGTAAAGTCTAGGTATAATTGAGTATCATCGGCATAGTGGTGGATAGTACAAAACTTCAGACACTCATGAAAATCCGAGATATACATGGAAAAAAGAATAGGTCCCAAGATTGATCCTTGAGGCACTCCGTAATTCACTATTTGGGCATCTGACTTTAATGAACCTACTACTACAGACTGACATCGTTCTGATAAATAGTTACGAATAAGCCCACAAGCTTCCTGAGAAAAACCGTAGTATAGAAGTTTATCACACAAAACATCGAACGCCTTACCATAGTCTAGTAGAATCAGGTAAACTAGTTGGCCTTTATCAATTGAAGTGAGAATGTCATCGGTGATATTTAGTAAAGTTGTAGTGGTGCTATGAGATTTTCGGAAACCAGATTGAACCGAAGTTATAATATTATTTGTTTCAACAAAATGACATATTTGATCTTTCAACATTAGCTCAAACACCTTAGATAGAATCGGGAGTATGCTTATTGGCCTGAGGACCGAATTCAGTGGGATTAATACGCTTTGGTATGGGAATCACGTTAGCTCGCTTCCAAGCCGCAGGAAGGTACAAGTAGAAATAGATAAATTAATAATATAAGTAATATGGTCAATAAGTTTAGTTTCTACATAACGCAACATTCGTAGAGATATTAGATCCGATCATGTAGCATTACTGGTAATAGCATTCAGGTGTTTCCTTACGGTGTCTTTGTCTATCACGTGAAAACTGAAGTTGCGATTATTTTGAAAAGAATATTTGTCAAGTAAAGATAATTGACCTGGAGTTTTAGTGACGTGATTGAAATCGAGAAGTGAGAATTCAATAATGTGGGATTATTTAGGTTATATGGAAGTTCAGATGTTTTATCGTTCCTCAGGATATCCAGAGATCTGAGGGTATTCCATTTGGCTTTGGCGTTTTTATTGTGGAGTACAAAATTTAGATAAGCTCTTTTTTGCGTCGTATAGCTGCGGTTGTATAATTACGTATGTCCTTATAAAAAGTAAAGTCAGTTTCAAGTCTGGCATGCTTGAATTTGATCAAGGCTCTATTTCTGGTCTTCATCATTTCTTTAATAGTGGGTGTCAACCACGGGGCTGGGCGTCTAGTAGTTCTAACTGTTCGAACCGGAGCGTGTTGATTATAAAGGGCTATAAGATTATTATACAGAACAGTAAGTGCATCATTAGGATTTCCTAACGTATAGATGTGATTCCAGTCGATGAGATTGAGATCTACTTGAAAAAGGAAATAAATATGAAATGAAGAGGAGTTACAAACAAATATACATACATACATACCGGTAAAGCTAATAAAAGCCTGATAAAATAAAATAATAATAAAAATATACTTTTTTCAAATGAAGAAATACATGTAAAGTGAGTTTGAATTATATCAATAATGTCGATAATTCTGGAGTTACAAACAAACATACATACAGGTGAAGCTAATAAAAGCGTGTTAATTAAAAAATGTACCCGGACCAGGTCCCTATTTCTAAACGATGATAGATAAGTAGAAAGCCGAAAGAATATTTTTCTCATAAAAACTAATCTGTAAGAGAATAGTAATTCAAAAATTGATTTTCATTTCATATCGTACGTGATGTCAACATATATTCAATGAGTTAAGTAGCTGATGATTTACGAGAGCATTTTATTGGTTAGTTCAAAAGTTATGTCCGCTTTTATGTATCTACTTTTAACTGTAATATCTCAGTAAATACTAATTCAATGTAATCGAAATAAGTGCTATTTGAATCAGTGCAGTTGGCAAACATAACACAAGTTGGTTAATTCCGTCAGCATAAAAATTGGATGTTTGGGATTCAGTGAAGTGAAGGCAGTTTTAGCCTGGTTCTGACTGAAGTTAGAAAAGATGCTAATCGGTTGGCAAGAGGTCTGGAGCTAGAACATCGTTGCTTAACTCATTTAATTTTCGAACGGTGATTTCTGAATCGTGTGGACGGGCGTTGTCGTTGAACACAATGACACCTCTTTTGTACCGACTCTGATGGGACAGAAGGACTGTGATGTGATGGTTTGGCCCAGTTACAGAAAATTATAGTGAATCACACCAGCTTCTGTCTATATCCATATCCCAATAAATATTTGCTCTGCTGTGTCGTGGAAGAAACTGGTCTATGGAGAATTTTGTACTGTATTACTATATGATGTCGTCAAGCGGTTCTCCGCCAAATTTTTTCTACGAATTCAAATTGAACCAAAGCGCTGTCGAAGCAGACCGAAAACTTAACCAGACATTTGGCAATGATAGTGTTAATTAACTCACTCTTTGATGTTGATTTGTGAAATTTCGTTCCGGAGATTATAGTCTCGAAGATGAGCCCCGAAGTGGTCGGCCTACTGTAATCCAAGACGAGAATTTGAGGACCCTGGTGGAGACTGACCCATCACAAACCATAATGGGATGGCGGAAGGACTGGGCGTCAGCTCCCATGCGGTTTTTGATGGTTTAAAACGTGATAGCTCGCGAAGTGGGTGGCCCATGATTTGAACGATCGACAGAAATTATCATGTTTCGATGTCTGTACTTCTTTGCTTTTGTGCAACCAAACCGATCCTTTTCTACATCCAATCGTCACGCGTAATCGAAAATGATGATTCTCTATACGACATGAGACGTTCAGGGCAGTAGTTAAACACCTATGAGCTACCCAGACACTTCCCAAAGGCAGAAACCCTCTTAACAAAGACTATGGTCACTGTATGGTGGTCAGCAGCTGGTGTCCTATTGTAAAGTTCTATTGTAAAGAAATCGACGAAGAGTACCCGAAATTGCGTCAGCAGCAGTTGGTACAGAGGAGGTTCCATCTTGTTCAACGACAACACCCGTCTGCACGATTCAGAAATCACCGTCCAAAAATTAAATGAGTTGAGCTTTGAAGTTCTGCCTCACCCACCATACTCCCCAGACCTGCCGCCAATCGACTAGCATCTTTTCTAACTTCGATAAATTTCTCACCGGTAGAACCTTCGCCAATTATAACCAGGCAGTATTTACTGAGATATTACAGTTCAAAGTAGACACATCTGTATCTGTAGAGTATGGAGGGTGAGTGTAAGCCCAGAGCACTTAAGCCACATGTGACCATTGTACATCCTCCCGAGGAGTTGTCCTCCTAGGTTATCGACCATCTTGTGCTTTCCAGGAAGGTGGACAGGTCACTGGGAGACATCTTCTTTATATCAGCAGGTGTAGGCCAAGACTCGCCGAACACACACTCTGTTATTCACACATCCTGCATAGAGGTGTGTCCACTAACCACATATTATGGAGGTGTTTCCTTAGTTGACAGTGGCCAGTCAGAAAACCTACTGTTGAGCGTAGATTTTTCCTGGCCATCGCTAGCTTCTCAGGGTCGCCCAGGATGGGCGATGCAAGATTGCATCCTTTGATTCCATCCCATCTCTTTAGGGATTGAGCATGGGTGTAATATTTGGCTAATTCCGCAATTGTCGAAGTCATCAGGCCGTAGGTGCCACTGGGTCCTAAAATTCTTAGTCCAGCTGCTTCCTTGGCTAAAGAGTCGGCAATACGATTACCTCTACTCCTGTCATGCCCTTTAATCCACCTCAGGATAATGTTATTATCTACCAAGGCTTTGGCTGAATCTTGGTGGCACTCTAGTACTAGCCCTGGGGTAACACATTATCTATTCAAGGCGAATAGGGCTTGTCTGCTATCAGTGCAGATTGTTATGTTCTGCCAGAAATTTCTTTCCTGGTTATTTCTTATGTGGCGATTGAGATACCAGCCAGTTCTGTTTGAATCACGCTGGTATTTTTTCCATTCCCCACTTAATCCTTAGGCTTAGTGATCTGGAGTACACTCCAGAGCCATCTGCATATATGCTTATTGCATTTGTAGCATCTGACTCTGTGTTCTGTTGCCTGCTTGTTGCCTTCAGCAGAGGTTGCGCAGTAAGCGCTTCCTGCCATAGGCCCAGCCTCAATTGACCCATTCCTACTTCGAGGTTTACACCAGCCGTGCGCAATCGTACCATGGCCATTATCGCAACTTCCTTAACGTACAGGTCCAGAGGGTTCAGAACAATAATTGATTCCATTGCCGCGGCTGGTGTTGTTCTCATGGCTCCTGTGATGCTTGAACAAGCCAATCGCTGTATTTGATATAATTTTTGAATGGCCGTTGCTTATAGAACTTTCGGTCCCCATGCAATGGCTCCGTACGTTAACATAGGTCTTATTATTGCAGTGTAGATCCAGGTAACCACACGCGGTGAAAGACCCCATGCGCGTCCCACTGTCCTCCGACATTGCTCATAAGCCATGCATGCTCTTTTTGCTCTACTCTGTAGGTGAGAGTTCCATGTTAGCTTCCCGTCGAGGATATTACCAAGGTATTTCACCTCTTCAGAGAAGTTTAATTTGCTTTTGAATATTTCGGAAGATTCAAAGCCCGATAAACTTCTTTTTCTAGTGAAAAAGACCATCTCAGTCTTCTTGGGATGAAGTAGACACATAAAAACGGGCAAAACTTTTGAAACAAGCTAATATCACTGAAGCACATCAAATGCTAGCAATATGGAATAAATACGAGAATTATCAGGAAAGTACTACAAAGATTAATTTATAATTTAAAAACTCCTGTATAAACACAAAGAGTTTCCTCAAGTTACCTTTTCATTCTTCCATCTCATTACCTTTTTTTGTTTTAACAAATTCATTTGCATTAAAACAAATGAATTGGGAAGTCCCTTCTGTCCCAACTGAAATTTTATGTTTAACATTCATGTAAATAATATATATTCATGTAAATAATACAATCAGTCATGCTGGAAATCCCCGATTACGGGTTATTAGTAAGGTCATACGTATCGTTATAAAATGGTATGGCACGTTGAGAACTCAAAACAATTTACCATCGGCCATACACTTAACTAGTCAATTTCAAGATGAAACTTTTGGCTTTATTGTTGATATGTTATGTGTTCATCGACAACATCAATGGAGATGTAACGAGTACCACAAAATGCCCTACTCCAAGAAATTGCCATTTGATTCAATGTAACATACCTTTATGTACCGAAAACCAGGAGTTGAGAAAATCCCCATGTGGCTGCTGTTATGGTTGCTACGATAAAACGTAAGTAAATATATCACAACAGATCTTAAAAAAACAATACTTCACTGAGAGAAAAGTAATTTTTCACCCTTATAAATATTTTTCTAGAGGGTAACGAATCAAATATTGAGTTGTTTCAAACGTGTTCGTTTTTATGTGTCTACTTCAAACTGTAATATATCAGTGAATTCTTATTCAATTCAATCGAAATAAGCGTCATATGAATTAGTGCATTATTGCCAACGTAACACAAATTTAAGGCCGTCAGCATAAAATTGTGTGCTCAGGATTCGATGAGGTCGACGAAGGCCGTTTTTTCCTGGTCCTGATTGGCGAAGGTTCTACCGAAAAGAAAGTTATCGAAGTGCTTGAGAAAATGGTGAGTTGGCAGAGGTCTGGGAAGTGTGGTGGGTGCAGCAGAACTTCAACGCACAATTCGATTGATTTTCGGACGGTGATTTGAAAATTATAGTGATTCGCACCAACCGATGACCACCTTAGAGCAACCATGGTCTTTTTTTATGGATTTTTGCCTTTGGGAAATGCCTGGGTGGCTAATCGGTGTCCAACCACTGTCTTGAACGTCTCCTGTTATCGAAGAGGATCCACTATTCATCTCACGTGTCGATCCAATCCAAAAAGGATCGTTTTAGTTACGCACTAGCAAAAAAGAACCTACTTCGAAATGTGACCATTTTTGGTGATCGTTCAAATCGTGGGGCGCCCACTTTTTGAGCAGAAATCGCGAAGAAGCTGACGCCCAGTTATTCTGCTATCTCTCACACCGTTTGTGATGGGTCAGCCTCCACCAGGGTCCTCAAACCCTCATCTTGGATAGCTGTAGGGCGACCACTTCGAAGCTGAAATCCCGCAGGACGGGACGAGACGGGACGCGACGGGACGGGACGGAACGGGACGGGACGGGACGAGACGGGACGGGACGGGTACATGGGATGTAACTAAGTAAATACGTTTATCATCCATTGAAATTGACAATTAGAATTGACAAACGAGGTGTTTCAAATATAAGTTTATAGACTAACTTTTCGAATAGAATAAACGAGTTGAAACTTTGAATATGAAGTGGTAAACTTTTGAATACTGTCGGTCTCAGAAACTCAAACGACTTGTATCCTATAGATTTTGTAAACCAGAGGTGTTATATATCGTTCCTTATTTCTCGTCGTATACACATCTATTATTTTATTGACTTCACTCTTTTCATTGTATTGTTTAAATAGCAGATATTTATACGTAAGTTGTCTAGCATCTAGAATATTCGATTGTTTATGTAGTGCTTCGGTTGCATATCTCATGTTTTCGGTAAACATTAATTTTAGGAATCTTCTTTGAATGACTTCAAGTGGACGTAAATACGTTTTTGAGACTCCTCCCCAACACCCCATGCAATATGTTGTGACTTTACACTAGACTATAATATAGAGTTTTTTTACGGTTGAGGTCTAGTATGTCCTGCAAGAAATCAAACTTTCATGAAATACACCTTGAATTTCTTACGATGTAATCAACCTGATGATTCCATCTTAGATAAATATTTTAAGTGAGTTATAGACATGATTTGCAGTTAGTTGTGGATTGTCAAGGAATTGAAATCTGGGAGGGAAGACTGGTGGCTACAGAATTGTAAAAAAGCAGTTTTTTCGATATCTAAAGTTAATTTTCTGCAATTGAACCAATCTTTCATTACCTTCAGATCTTTTTCCGCTTTTTCTTCAGCTTCTTGCCAACTTTTCCTTGCATGAAATATCGTATCATCTGCGAAACTGTTAATTTTAAAGTTATTCATCTGAAAAATTGAATGTTTTTTTCATTTTAACAACTTGAGTTATTTGCTTTAGGTACGTTGTGATTGACTTTAGAGCATTCCCTCTTATGCACTGTTTTCTAAGGTGGATAAGAAAATATTGTGACTTACCGTATTAAATGCATTTGATAGGTCAATAAATACACCTATAGAAGATTCGCAGTGATGTATCTATCAGTATAAACTAGGACACTGTAGAATCAATATTTATTGAGATATAGAGCAACAAAAACACAAGATATTAAAACGAATAAAACTTTTGGAACCACCTAATATTCACTACTTGTTCTCTTCAGAAAAAATCAAAAAAACAAATTTTATTTGAATTGAAGGGGTTATATTTTGAGAAGTGATTAATTTTTGGGAAAGAAAGTTTTTGGCTTTCTACTACTCCATCTTGATACAAAAAACAAGGATGAGGGATTCTTCCAAGGAAAGGAAGGAAGTAATCAATTTCATAATAAGTAACTCTATACATGGATGTGTAGATCATGCAAAGAAGTAACTTTCAGACACAAACTGAAAGAAAGTCCTCCTGAAACAGCTACTTTCATATGAACATTGAATTACACGAAAGAAAAAAAATCTTTCGAAACAAATACTTCTATATGAACACTGAATTATACAGAAGATACTTTTCTCTACTCAGTTTGTATTTCAAACATTCGTTGTGGAATAAAAATCAGATATCATTCACATGAGTTCTACTTTGAATGAATGGTAATAAATTGCACTTACATGGAACACTGTCACCCTCACTGGTATACACCGATGTTTCGCCTTAAGACACTTGCCCCAAGGCTCTTCAGTACCAAATTGGATAACATTATAGAAACTACACTCAATTCAATATATTTTTGGGAGTGATTAATTTTTGGGAATGAAAGTTTTTGGCTTTCTACTACTCCATCTTGATACAAAAAACAAGGATGAGGGATTCTTCCAAGGAAAGGAAGGAAGTAATCAATTTCAAAATAAGTAACTCTATACATGGATGTGTAGATCATGCAAAGAAGTAACTTTCAGACACAAACTGAAAGAAAGTCATCCTGAAGAGTCTTGGGGCAAGTGTCTTAAGGCGAAACATCGGTGTATACCAGTGAGGGTGACAGTGTTCCATGTAAGTGCAATTTATTACCATTCATTTAAAGTAGAACTCATGTGAATGATATCTGATTTTTATTCCACAACGAATGTTTGAAATACAAACTGAGTAGAGAAAAGTATCTTCTGTATAATTCAGTGTTTATATGAAAGTAGCTGTTTCAGGAGGACTTTCTTTCAGTTTGTGTCTGAAAGTTACTTCTTTGCATGATCTACACATCCATGTATAGAGTTACTTATTTTTAAATTGATTACTTCCTTCCTTTACTTGGAAGAATCCCTCATCCTTGTTTTTTGTATCAAGATGGAGTAGTAGAAAGCCAAAAACTTTCTTTCTCAAAAACAAATTTTAATACATACAAATAACTCCGTCAAATATAAAACAAGATCATTTTAATGAAAGTGGAAACTGTTACTAGCTTGTATTCGTTAGGGACCAAATAATTTCCATCGGCTATTGATTCAGACTCTTATTCACTGTCAGTTGTTGCTGAATTTTTTTTTTAATTATACACTTTTGAAGAATGAACTCTTGACTAGTTCGACTTCAAAGCCTCGAGATGTTGCTATTATATGCTAATTAGTGTGGGATATATTAGCATTAAATACTAAAATTCATTAATATTTTGACCATGTTTTTCTTGATAAAACAGTAACAATAAATAACAATAAATGTTTTATTGTGTGATGAAATGAAAACATTTGATACTGCTGTAAATGATGATTTCAAGAGAGAGAGAGAGAGAGAGAGAGGGAGAGAGAAAGAGACTTTGAAGAGAGTAACTTTATTTTCAAATTAGCGTACCCACATTGTCACAGGTAAACAAAATTCAGGTACTTAATTAAGTTAAGGGCCTCTGTTATTACCTACAGTGGTGTTTAGGTATATAAGGGCAAACATATCATTCATTCTATTCATTCAAAAATATCCTCGAAACTGCAGTAACGTTAGTTACAAATACAAGTGGTAAAAACATAAAAAGAATTTTTTATTTTTCAGAACACTTTCGTCTAATTCAACCGATCTTCAAAAGTTTTACCATTTCCATTTACTACCATTACGTGCTTTAAAATATTTTTGCTCCACTCTACCATGAATATAGTTGATAAAGTAAGCAAATGAGAATTGTAGAAATTGTATTTCTGGTCGAGTATATATAAATTGTAAATTACGAAGTATATAATACAGTATAACCATGCAGTTCCCCATGAACTGTTCATTCATTTCAATCCTAATAATCTGTTTCATCGCACAAAATAGTAATGGGTTTAGCGATGACAAAGAAACATGTTATTCAAAGTGTGCGGCTATTCAGTGTTTAGCGCCAGTTTGCAGAAAGAATCAAACCCTGATCACTTATCGTTGTACGTGTTGTCCTGTTTGTGTGAAATTTAAACGTAAGTTCACAATTTCGAAATGAATTTAAATTTTTATGGAGAGTGAAACCGATTCTCCATAAAATTATAAATACGTGGTTATGACGAACTCCAGAATAACTTTTTGTTCTATTGTATTTTTTTCATTAACCACACATCCCAAAATGATTGGAAATTGTGTTGGGAGCGTTTTTAATATTCCACCCTAATTTTCTGAATAGCAACTTTTGATTTGATTTCTTCAAAATTCATTTATGAATAGCAGTGGCGGATTTACGAATTTTCAAGGCGTAGGCTGTACAGTTTCTACCGCCCTTGCCTCTACAATTGTCATGCCCTACATTTTTTAACAATCCAACAATTTATAGTAGTAAAATAATTTTTGGGTATATCTTTGAGCTAATCGAATCTCAATCATTTACGAGCGGGGATATGTTTTCTACTTACGCAATAAAGTAATTTGGTAAACGTGAATAAGTATTCTTTATTGCGCTTCCAAACAGTTGCAAAAATTAACTCAGTCAAGTTACAAAAGTTCGTTGCAACACCTCCTGTTGGCAAAATCATTGATGATATCGTCATAAGTAATTTTGTTCATTAATTCTGACTCTATGCAACAAAGAGCAAAGGCTTTCAGTTTCTCTTAGATCAAGGTCGATCTCAGATAATTTGTTGCAGACTTCTATCTGTAAGACATCAGAAAACCGTCATGCCAAAATCTCTTTGATTTCCATGATGTAGGAAAAAAATCGGACCCCAAATTTGCTGCCCCAGGAATCTGCCGCCTTAGGGTCAAGCCTACTCAGCCTGCTGGTAAATCCGCCACTGTTGAATAGAAGTTGATAAAAAAGTTTCAATGACTTTTGAACATTCTGTATGATATCAAGAAATGGGTTTTATCGAAATCAATAGTTTCCATTTGTACAATGTTACTTAGTTTCCATTTGTACCTAGCATTTTCATAAAAAAGTCAATAACTCGAGAACGGTTATAGTTAGGTACATAGTACCTGTCATGAAATCATGTTATTTTTTCCTGACCTATTCATAAGTGTAACGAAATAAGTAGTGTGTTCCATTTAAAAAACACAACTTCGATATGTCACACTTTTTTGAACCACCTTGTAGACTCCAAATAAATTTCCTTTTGCATCTTCAATTAATATACATATAATAAAATGGATAAATTTCGGAAAAAATAGTGGTTTGGTTCACAGGGACTTTGTCGTTTGGGGTGCCCCACCCTGTATACTATTTTGTTCAAAAATAAGGTGAATTTTCATTTTTCTTTAAAAATTTGTATCTATTCATTAATTTATACATTGTCCCCCTCAAATTTAATACTCGTACACTCGTACACGTTTTTTCCAATTCCCGAAGCACTTCTGATATGCACATTTTGGTATGTCCTTGAGCTCCCTCAGAGAATTATTGTTTCATGGGTATCCTCGATCTCGGGAACAGAAAAAAGTCGCCCATATCTGATGACTACGATGACTGAGGCATGCATTATCGTGATGCAGAAGTCATGAATTGTTTTTCCACAACACCGGACGTCTTCTTCGTATTGCTTCTTCTTCTTCTTTTTCCATTAATGGCTTCAGCTGTCAGGGCCATCCAGCCAGGAGTTCCAGGATCATGTTGCTACTACAGGTGGAGCCCACACTGAAGTAGATCTGAGTTGGACCCAAACCACAGCTGAGTTTGTGGTGAAACAAATTTCAACTGTAATTTGAAGCCAGTTAACAAGCAATGTCCGACTGCACTAGAGTGTAAGCACTAATGTGAGGAGATGCACTACGGTTACGTGTATGTACACTACGATCAGGTCATGATTGGCGAAGCACTGCATGCGCACAAGTATTGAGTCTGTCTTGATCACTACAGCTTTATATTGGATGCAATCAGGACTTTGGATATGGTTTGAATGTTAGATGGTGATATATGTTTGAAAAAGATATCGTGGAAGGTAAGAGGCTGAATTGTTGAAGGAGGGATGCTGGGAGAGGCATGGAGTATTTGTATATTATGAGAATTATTAGGGCAGGTAAAGAATATATGTGGGAGAATCTGTATTTCCCCACATTCGCAGCGGTCGTCATCAACTATCTTAATTTTGTGGAGATGCGCTTTATTGAGGGAATGAGTGCTCCCAATTCTGTACATATTGACGATTTCTTTACGAGAAGAAGTAGCCAGATCCTTGAACCATGGAGTTTTGTAAAGCTGTGGTACGGAGAAGAAGTAAAGTTTGGCTTTGAATTGTCCGTCCCCGCTATATTGATTGGTCCAGTCTATCCAAATAGTATGTTTCAATAATGCTTGAAACTCTTTATAGTCTGCTTGAGGATGATTAGAGAGAGGATGATTTCTTCCAATATTGGCTAAAGTATCGGCTATATCATTACGCTTGATGTTGGAATGACTAGGGATCCATGCCAAATGTATGCTGTTTCCCTTTGCGACGGCTCTGTATATCAGTTGTTTGGTACGTAATGAAAGGTAATAACTGTTTGCAGATATAGTTGACCGGGAAATTTTTGTCAGGGCGCTTTTTGAGTCGCTAAAGATAACTGCGTGTTTGATATCGTTGTCAACAATATATTGAACTGCTTCTTGGATGGCTGTTATTTCAGCTGAGCATATTGAAAAGAAAGATGGTAATCGTCCAGAATAGTTTAGGTTGTGTGAAAAAACTCCAATGCCAACATTACCACGTTCATCTTTAGATCCATCGGAATTCGTATTGCTTCTCGCAAGCGGCGCATAACTTCAAGATAATACTCCTTATTGGCCGTAAGACCATGTGACATGAACTCGTGATTCACCACGCCACGGTAATCGAAGTAAACAGTGAACAAAACCTTGACATTTGATCGAACTTGGCCTGCTTTTTTTGATCTTAGCTCTTTCATTGAGACTGTTGGACTTTGGTTTCGATGTCATAACCATATATTCATGATTCGTCAGCAGTTATGACCCTTTAAAACAAAACTGGTTCGCCGTTGACGTCATTCAACAATTCCTGAGCGTTGCTCATGCGACGGTTTTTTGGTCAAAATTCAGCAATTTTGTAACTAACTTCGCTGTCACACACTTCATTACCAAAATTTTCGAAAAAATTGTATGGGATGAGCCGAACGATATACCGACATCCTCAGCAACTTCTCCAATAGTAATTCTACGATTATCCATAACAATTTTTCTCACTTTCTCAACATTTTCATCAGTTGTTGATGTGCTGGGGAGTCCAGGGCGTGCGTCGTCATTCACATCTTCTTGACATTCTATGAAAAGCTTGTACCACCATATGCCACTGTCAAAATTTCAGGTATTTTTGAGCACTTAGTTCCATTATTCACACAAAAGTGAAAACTTTCTTAGCCCTTTTTTGCGATACCAGAAAATTGCCGAACATGCAAAACACTTCTAACTTTCATGCCTCTCACCAACAAAATGAACATGCTAACTAAACAGCTAAAACTGTGAACATATGTTCGAGACGAGTTAACCAACATGAAAAAATAAAAAAACTCTAATCGAGTGTAAGTATCCCGCGAAATTTGAACAGTCACCTTATTTTTTGAACAGACTCGTGTAAGAAGAAACCTTTACATGTTTTTTTTCTCACCGCACATTAGTGATTTCGTTTCAGTTCCTCTTTTTAATTCTATTCATTCATTTTCAGAAGTAGAAACACATCAATGCACTGAAGAATGTCCAAAAGATTTTTGTGAATTAGCTGACATTAGATGTCCACCACTTGACTGTGTTTCTGGACAAATTGTTCTCAATAGAGGAGGAGGTCCATGTGGATGTTGCCCCATTTGTGCATATGAATGGTGAGATGCAATTTTGGGGCTTAATTATTAGAAAGACAGGTTTTGGTTTTCTACTTCTACATCTATACAAAAATATGAGGAACTTCCGAAACGTATTTCACACGTCTATTGATTTCTTCGAATACTAAAAGTGATTTCCTCGTTTGGTGATCGATGAATATTTGGTTTCAGTTTCCTGTTGATCACATAGTTTTCTAGAACTAATCATGGGGATTATTATTGAAGATTCAGTCATCTACCACTGACAAGGTCCGTGGCTAATCCAAACAGCGCCATCTGGTAGTGTATCAAATTTTGGAAAATTATGTTTACGCCTGATGCTTTGTTTCAATTTTCCCCAAATCAACTCGATGGGATTGAAAACACAAAAATAGGGGGGAAGCCTCAGTATGGTGTGTCCATACTTTTCAGCAATACTCTTAAAGGCATACACTTTTCCAAATGTTTTTGTCTGTAAAACTTCAAGTAGTTGGTTTTTGGTATAGTAATCTTGAAAATACAAATTAATATCCATTAAAAAACTTCGTATTTCATCTTTCCTCGAATTTTTATTCGGTACTTTGGGGAGCTGTGATGAATGATAGGAAGCGTTGTCAAGAACTATTACACTATTCGCATCTAAATTTGGGATCAATGTGTTTTTGAACCATTCCTCAAAAATATTAGCTTCCATGTTCTTATCATAGTCATTATTGCAATCCTCAAGTTTTTTCCACATTATTTCAAAGAATTCAGAACCCATCCTTTCTTCCTTCGCAATGCACAATGATTAGTCACGATCCTTTGTTTGCAGCCATGTTAGGCGTACACATTCTCGAACCATGGGTCCACCCTTTCGTAACTATGTCGTGAGTGTCATACCAAGTTTCGTCCAAATAGATAATTTGCCGTTTTTCTTGTCTATATTTAGTTATTTGTTCTAAGTATTTGTTACGCAATTCCACTATTCTTCTGCTTTCCATTACCGATTGACGTTTGTTTATTATTTTAAATATAAATCCTAGTTTCTTTATCCAATTTGAAGAGTTTTGTTTCAGAAGCTCACGTAACGGCCCGAAGTATTCAATTTCTTACTTATGATTTCATTGCTTATGTAACAGTCGTATATTGTTTTTTTAATGATTTTATTGGATGAACATCTTTTTATGTTCTGGTAATCCCGTATCACATCGCGCCTTGCGTTCATAAGGTTTGTTTTTGACTATTTTACGTACAGTTGAGAAAGGAATTCCGGTCAAATCTGATATTGCTTGTAGTTTGTTTCTCTCGAAACCAAACTTGAGATGTAGATTTTTATATACATTGAAACATACTCTCTGTGTTTCAATATTCAAATGCATCCGAATCTCATTCATTGGTATCTCTTTTTTTGCATTGTTCACCATCGCTATTGGAATCACTACACTGAAAAAAGTCTGCATTGTTATCACACTCGTTATTACTATTAGTAATTGTCCAAGGACGTCACATTTCAAACAGATAACAACGATTTCAAGTAATTATAACTGCACCAGTATCAAATTTCAACACTCAAATTGCGATGAATTCCTGAACTGAACATTGACGAACATTCCCACATTCTATTCGTTATCGTAACATGACTTCAGATTCAATTTCATGACTCTTCAGCCAATCATAAAACTCGGTTGGTAAAAATTGTCCAATAGTCCACGTGGACTAGTTTGCAGCGGCATTATTTCTCTGTATTGGTTTTTTTTGGGCTTAGAGATGCCGATAGCTTTAACTATTCACAATACAGCTTACTTCGACTATACCTATATGTATGTGTGTATTTATGTATATTCTTCAACTATCATTCTGTTGATTTTATATTTGCATTCATTAATTTTCATTCATGTTCCTGCGTATAAACCGATTTCATTATTATTTGAGGTATTTTTAGCATTTTTCAAAAATGTTATTTTTGTGATATTTTTTATTTTCAATGTACTGAAATAGCTGGGGCAGAATAAAATTATTCAATTCGTTTCAATTTTAAGTCAGTACAATCTAAAACAAACCTGAATGGAAAAAAGTGATTTTCGTGCAATTCAATGTTCGTATGAAAGATGTTGATTCGAAAGGAGTTTTTCTTTCCTGTAATTAAATGTTCATGTGAACGTATTTGTTTCGAAAGGGTTTAATCTTTCAGTTTGCTTTACATATTTTGATAAACAGAGTTTATCGTAATTATCTCATTTCCTTCCTCGGAAATTTTCCACATTTTTTGTTTAATGCTAGAGAAATGTATAGCCAACAGTTTTTTTTACTAAAAAATTATCATTTGAATTATCTGCATTTCATTTAGATTTTCTTATTTTTTTTTTTTTTCGTTTCAGATTGAAGTAAAGGTTTCCAAGAGATGCGAATACTTTTGAAACCTCCAAAAACAAGTTACAGCGTCAACAAATAGCTTACGATACAAATCAAATGTTAATTAAAATGATCCTCATAAATATATATGTTCTAATGAAACATAATTATCAATAAAGTTTTCAAAAATAAGTATTTGCATCATTCTCATAATAATCAAAAAGTTACAATTAAATCCAATACGATAGCTTGCTAACTAACTACACATATAGTCAGTGGTCATAAATAGAATCCTCTGAAGGAACAATTCGTTCATGCCAGTCTCAACTCCCTACACTGTAAGGTTAATGGACTAACACCTACCAAAAAACAACTACTCCCCTGGCTAATACCACGAACGGCGTTGGATTATATAGGTGTCAGTGCAAGATTATTCACTGAAGTTATTCCTGCATATGCTGTTGACGATACAACCGCAATAGATTTTCAATTAATGGAACACACTTGCAAACCGGTTTTGGGCTGTTTGGCCACTCGTCAGTGCAAGGTAGTGTCAACATAAAGTCGATGATTTCCGATAGTTTAAAATCGTATCATTCCTCAAACTATGCTGAAGCGGACAACAAACAACATGATTGTCATCGCCCTATCTGCCTGTGAACGATGTAACCAACCACATATACTAGGAATTATGCAAATCTCGGATATGCGGTTGGCTACCTCGTTCACAGGCAGAAAGGACGAGGACATACCTGTTGTTTGTTGTCCGCTTCAGCCTATTTCGAGGAATGATGCTCTGAAGGAATTTGGTTTTCAATTATCGGAAAGCATCGACTTTTTGATGATGATAGACTCTACCTTGCACTGACGAGTAGCCAAACAGCCCAAAACCGGTCTGCAAGTGTGTTCCAATAGTTAATAATAATAATAATAATGATCTTTATTATTTCCAAAAAGAAAAAAACAAGTACATATTTCTCATAATTTTAACCTAGAAATAAAATATTGGAAATGATGAATTGTTCTACCACTTAACCTTAAACTGTCTTCACCAACAGAGTTTGTAGTCCGTACCTAATTTTATTTAAATTCAATTATGGATGTATGCACATATACATTGGTAGTAAATAGTATATTTCACATTTTACCTGTCATTGTGCTGATTCCAACAGTAATGTCTTAAATGCTACTTTGAAACGACCTTGGCTCATTTTTTTCAATTCAGAAGGGATGTCATTATACACTTTTGCAATCTGGTAGCTATATGAGCGCATGAGCATTTGGGTTTTGAATAAAGGGGGAGTTAATGTTCCCTAATGTTCAAGTTGTGGATATCTGTGCGGTATTTTATTTTATGATACATACATGCACTATGGAGATGTCTCCTGTTTTCCATACTCAACCATCTTGTTTCTTTTAATTTATGTGAAATCCTTTGGTGCCTCCTCATTCCATGTATTAACCGAAGACACTGTACTTTCTGAATTTTGTATTTATAGTTTGTGGTTAGATTCGGGTGATATAAAATATCTGCATAATTGAATTAAGAAAGAACCAAGGTTTCACATAAACTAATTTTTATTGAGGTGGGATGAAAATATCTGTTTCCATACTTGATTAACTCGGATTTATGGACAAACAATGGTCAGTAACGGCTTTTGCGAATGATTTCAGATCAGTATTTATTTTCATACAAGCATCAATTACATTAGACGATGGAAAATCATGATAAAGCTGGGTATCGTCCGCAAACAAATGTACAGAACAAAATTCAAGACATTTCAGAATGTTTGCAGTATACATTGTAAACAGTAAAGGGCCCAGTATGGATCCCTGGGGAACTCCAGATTTCAAAGTGAGGTATTGAGAGCAGTTGCTATTGATGTTGACTTTCTGTTGCCTTTCACTGAGATATTCACGCAATAGTGATATCGCTCCATCTGAAAGCCCTAAGTGATAGAGAATAACTAGTAATAAGTCCTGGTTTATAATATCAAAAGCAATACCAGTGCTGTACGTGAACCTCGTTCTTTAGCCCTAAATACATCATCTACGACATGTAAAAGAAGTTGAAAATCTATTAAGGCAGTTGAATCGCCAAACATCATATTCAGGAATAACTTCAGTGAAGAATCCTGCACTGACACCTGTCGGATATAATCCAACGCTCTTCGTGGTGTTAGCCAGGGGAGTAGTTGTTTTCTGATAGGTGTCAGTCCTTCAACCTGACAGTGTAGGGAGTTGAGACTGGCTTGAACGAATTGTTCCTTCAGATGATCTAACTAACCACACTTCCTTTAGAAGTTTACGATCTGTCAATCTGTTTTTCCGTTTACAAGCTATCGCCCCCCTACGAACGACAACTCTCAAAAGTCGAAACTTATACGAGCTAAGGACTAACGAGGTCTTACCTTTCAACGTGTGATTCCTAGCACGGGTTAAATGATAGAAAATGAAAAGTGATCGTCCAGCCTCGCCGGATACGTAATTACATTTTGGAGTGAACTTTGGGGTGGAGGAGTTTATCATTTTCTTAAATATTTAACATAAATTGTACTAGGTTGGTTGGGTAATAGGACCAATTTTTTTAAACAATTGTTTTTTTGCCGACGTTTCCAATTTAATTAAATTCTTCTTCAGGGCTTGAAAAGTAGTTTCTTCGTGTTGACCTATTAGATACTTATTAGAAATAATTAAAAAACATTGCAACAGACACAAAATGACATTTTGTGTTGTCTCGGAAGTTTGTCTATTTTGTGTTGGATCATGTATCATGTGTGCAGTAATCATCTGTTGTTCTCATATATTTTCCAGTAGAACGCACATAATTGCAATTGAAATGATTTGAAAAGGATTTTTCCGCAATTAATGTAATGCTAGACGATGGACAGCCATCAAAAATTCAAACTTGTGCAAGTTGAGGATTAACGAGGTCCTACCTGCGAGGATATCAGTTGCAACGTTACTTTTCATGAATGGTGAAAGGTATATACATACTCCATTTTTATTCATTGAAACGTATATATTTAATAATTGGAAAAACTTCAGTTTCAACCTCAAAACATTGAAACTTTCTTTGCACTGCAATAAAACAAAATAGCAATATTGACATACAAATAACTTTCATCTTCGTTTGAAATGAGAGGTAAAATTGAGATAATATTAATATTCATACAACTCATGATACCATTTAATCATCAGTCTGAGGATAAATAACGAACACAAACAGGATTAAGCAGAACGAAAGATCAAGTCAAGTTCATGGCTCTAGTGTGTTTTCACGGTTACAAATGATAAATAAATATACAAGTTGAATGTCAATAAATTGAAGGGAGCCTCAAAATCTGAAAATTTCCATTTAGTATAAATTTATTTCAGCCTGTAATGAGAAAAAATACCGCGTTCGTTTTCTATAATTCTAAGGTGAACTTTTTTGAGTGCTCATTTTCAACAACCACATAACTCAAACAGCACATGCAGAGATCTTGGTGAAAAGTTGTTTCTACGTCTTGTGCGATTGTCCGGAGTCCTTGTGCAGGACAATCAAGACGGTAATTGTTTGAGAATGTCCTTATAGGGAGAACATTGCAGTAACATTACTCATAAATAAAGTGGTAAAAAATACCGAAAGTTTTATTTCTCATCTTCCAGGGCTATACCTTTTAGGGCAGTAGTTTTCTAAACCATCTCTTAGCACAAATCTTAATAGTCCGGTAAAATTAGACTAAAAAATAAGAGTGAAGGTACATGAATTTACAACAAGCTGCAAATGCGTGTAATTGTTCAAAACATAGGTATTTAAAAATAAGATTTTATAATTCCGAATGATTGCGATGCCTGGAAAAAAATTTATTCGAGGTCAAAGGACAAAAATCTCGAAAAAAATTGGTTTTTCACGATTTTCAGGAAAACGGTGAGTTTCATCATAAAATGATTTCAGATAAAAATTGCAGATCATAAAATTCTCTACAAAAAATGTATCAATACTGTTTTTTCTTAGAGCCACCGTTTCTGAGATACGACGAGTCAAAAAGTTGGAAAAGTTGTAATCGTCATTATATGCATAAGTATGCCACGCATATACATCTCTGAAGCTGTAAAAATATTTTTCTATTGGTATACATGAGTATAAATACTCACAACAATTCTCAGTTCATTTCAATGTTGAAGGATAAGTTTATTTGCGAAAATATATTGGTTAAACAGGCTAATAACGATGCCGACGTACTGATTATTGAAACAGCTATAGAGCAATTTAATTTGACAAATACAACTATTGTTGTTGGTGAAGATGTAGACTTACTCGTACTTCTTACTGTTCGAACTCCACCTAAAAAAATTATACTCTTTCTAAAGCCAGGAAAATCTCGAAGCCAAACCGAAATATATTCGTCAAAAAGTGTATCTACTTTTGCAAAGAATCAAAATCATGTACTATTTTTACACGCAATAACTAGCTGTGATACGACGTCTGCATTTTACAGGAGGGGTAAAGCAACATTCTTTAAAATGTTTGAAAAACAAGATTTAGTTAAATGTGCTGAAGTTTTCAAAAAAAGTCATTCGACTCAACAAGAAATTATCACCAACGGAATTCAGTTTCTTCTTTCTATGTACAATGTAGGTAAGTATCGATATGCATGTTTCGTCAAAAAACACTAAAAATAAGAAACAGATGCAATTAGCTTGTCTTCCTCCAACCTCAGTTGCTGCTCATCAACATCTTTTCCGGGCATATTACTAAGTTCAAGTGTGGCTTGGTTATCAGCTAGACCCAAAAGACTGGGGTTGGAAGTTGGTCGACAATGCATTAGAACCTATTCAGACTTTACTCCCACCTGCGCCGGAAAAACTGCTGAACACAATTCTTTGCAACTGTAAAAAGGGATGCAGCGCTAAATGTGGTTGTAAAAAAGTTGGACTGTTGTGTTCTCTGGCATGTACACATTGTCAAGGCCAGTCACGTTCTAATGCTGAATCACCAATAGTGGAGGATTCATTTGATACCAACGAGGAAACATGCGATACATCACTCTTGACGCAGTTTACCTACACCTAGGATGAACATCAATAAGAAAAAGAAGATCAAGAAGAAGAAGAAGAAGACCAAGAAGAACAACGACAAGAAGAAGTATTTACAGGTTATGACTCAGATGAATAAATTTGACAGAATCACAACAGACATGTAGAATAGGCCTACTGGGAAAACCACGTAAAAAAACGCGCTAAGTACACTACCTCATAGGTAGCGTGGAAACGTGTGCATATAATGACGATTACAACTTCTACAACTTTTTGACTCGACGTATCTCAGAAACGGTGGCTCTAAGAAAAAAGTATTGATACATTTTTTGTAGAGAATTTTATGATCTACGATTTTTATCTGAAGTTATTTCATAATAAAACTTACCGTTTTCCTGAAAATCGCGAAAAAACCAATTTTTTTCGAAATTTTTGACCTTTGACCTCGAATAATTTTTGTTCCAGGCATCGCAATCATTCGGAATTTCAAAATCTTATTGCTGCGTTTGCAGCTTGTTGTAAATTTATGTACCTCCCAATGTCTTGATTGACCGGATAAATCTTTGCAATTGGCTGCACCGCGCTGATGAGGCCAATTGCCAGAAACACGTGTCCGCGGTTTGCCTCCATTTTTTGAGTGTTATATCCACAAATTTTCCCTTTTGATTTATATTATACACACTCAATAACATCTATATCTCTGTATTTATATCCTGGACCCGGAAATCACGCAGGAAGCTATAGCTGCCTACGTGGTGATGTTAGATGATGCCTGGGAATGTTACGTCTTCTAATTAAAACCACAAATGTGCGGTTAGCTCCTGTTGGTGACACCGTGCATATGTGAAGTTTTTCATTTTTGGTAACCAGTTGTTGTGCATCTTTGCAATTGGCTGCACAGCGCTGATGAGGCCAATAGCCAGAAACACGTGTCCGCTGTTTGCGGACACGTGTTTCTGTATATATATATATATATTTATATATATATATATATATATATATATATATATATATATATATATATATAAAGAGAGAGAGAGAGAGAGAGATTTTATCGAATGTGTATGATACAAATCAAGAAAGAAATAATTCGTGGACACAACACTCATAAAATATGGCAAACCGCGGACACGTGTTTCTGGCTATTGGCCTCATCAGCGCGGTGCAGCCAAGTGTAAAGATGGGCAACACTTGTTTGCCGAAAGCAGGAAACAACACATACACACGGAGTCAACAACAGAAGCCAACCGCACATTTGTAGTTCCAGTTAGAAGACCTAGAATTCCTAGGCTACATCTAACATGACCACGTAGGCAGCTATAGCTACCTGCGTGACATCCGGGTCCAGGATATAAATACATATAGAGATTTTATCGAGTGTGTATGATACTAATCAAGAAAGAAATAATTCGTGGACACAACACTCATAAAATAGGGGCATATATATATATATATATATATATATATATATATATATATATATCACAGCAAAGTTCTATTGTAATATTCATCAAGATTATAGTATAGCTTTTTTCCTTTCCAATTCCGTAAGGTATGTGATTGAACAGCTTTTTACTTTCATAAATTGAAGAATACTTTGTTTGGCTCGTTTTTGGAACAGGAAGATGTATTTTATTTTCAGTTACCTGCCGGGCTATGTAATTTGTATGTTCCGGAGTTCCAACCATATTATGTTTTTATGTAAATCATGTAAACAGTTTCAAGTATGAAAATACAAGTAATAGTGAGAATTTTTTCTCTCAAAAATAATGGTCTGCATAACTCCCACCTTGCATAAGTATCTAACCGCTCGCTTTTGCAAAACGAACACTGAATGAAAAAGTTGTTGACTGCAGAATCCCCAGAAGGCAACACCATATCTCAGGTGGGACTCAATCAGGAAATGATATACCATTTTTGTTGTGGATGAACTCAGTTCATTTGAAACTATTCGAAGTGCATAACATCCTGAGGCCAATTTTTTATTTATTATAGAAAACGTTACGGGCTGAAATAAATTTATATTAAACTGAAATTTAGATATTTTGAGGTTCCTTTCAATTTTTTCACATTCAACTTGTATATTTATTTATTATTTGTAACCGTGAAAACACACCAGAGCCTTGACTAGATCTTTCGTTCTGCTTAATCCTGTTTGTGTTCGTTATTTATCATCAGACTGATGATTAAATGTTATTATGAGCTGCACAAATAATAATATCATCTTCATTTTACCTCTATTTCAAACGAAGATGAAAGTTATTTGTATGAGAATAAAAGACAGTAGGTAAAAGATAGAGAACGATTTCCGTTGGGAGATCGAAGTCAAATCTTCGCTTGCAATTTTGGGAGCTTGGTTCACCTGTGATATTCTATAGATAACATCTTCCCAAGGGGAGATGCCGTTTACTACAAAGGATCATACTTTAAGGATAGTTGAATCGATAATTGCATTCGTGGTTTAAGCACCACTGATGATCTATAGCGGGTCAGAACAGCGGTATCTGGTTTTGAATCATAAATATGTTGTTTGAGTTCTGTTTTTCAACCTGATGCCTTGCAGTGAAAGCTGCAGTGAACTTAGCTCTGCAACTGACCGCCTTTGGGGGCCTCATTTATGTTTGATATTCGAGAAGTGAGTTCTCTGCCGATTCCATAAATGACGTATCCGTAAAGGGAGATGTTATCGCCCTTATTTGCCAGTACCACTGTTTCACGTAGACACTCCAAACTCAAAAGTCCACAGCCTCCCTGTTGTAGGAGGAAATACAACAGTAGAACGGACGATCTGGTTATGCAAACTCCTATGGAGGTGCATCATTTTTCGAGTCTTAACGACGAATTGATACAGCTCCTCCTGACTCCACTTCACTACTCCAAACGAGTAGAGTGAGATTGGAATGGCAAGCATATTTGTTGTAGCAACTTCATTCTTCCCCGACAGTTTTGATGACCAAATTTGGCGGAGTTTGTGTTGATGGATGGAGCGAGTTCCTCACTGCTGTTACCTCTTGTGAGTGGCGTTGTTCAACCTTGAGGTATGTATACGTACGTCTCTCTGGCGTCCAGATGGTGCAGGATGTTTCCATCTACGAGCTGCACATCTTCTCTGTAGTCCTCGCATCGCCCACTTTTGAGATGGACCTTTGCACATTCGTCTATCGCGAATTTCATACCGTGTACTGTTCCACTACCCTCAAGGACTAATGGATACCCTTTTCTCCAGAGGCATAAAGTTTAAGAGCGCCCATATGAAAACAAATGACCTTGTGCCTCCGGTTTCCAGGGCTGCCACAGTTATATCCTCGAGTATTTCTGAGCGCAACGGACAATGACAATAGTGGGATACAGAAGAGAAAGGGACTGAAACACACCCCTTCTGAAAGTGACCTACCCTGTTTGGAAACTAGCCTGGTCAGATGTTATGGTGGTATCAGGTGGTAAATAGTGAGACACCTCACTATTTGGTCGGACACCGCTAGGCGTCTGAACAAATGCAAGATGAGCTCATGCTATGTTGAATCAAATGCCTCGCGGTATTTGATCCAGGCTATAGAGAGGTTACGCTCACACTGTATTGAGTCCTGCATTACACATCTATCAGTGAGTAGTATCTCTTCACATCCAGCGATATTCATTATTATTATTATTATTATATTATAAATTAACTGTTTAGTCTGCGCGGCGTCCACTATTGACCTGCGATAAATCTTTCAATGCCTTGTTTACAAGGCATTTATATTTAATCAGTTTCCATCCTACTACTTGAGGTTATTTTTGTAAAAGATTGGTTTTCAACAAGATGAGGTTTCAAATCTTATTCCTTGCTATGACGTTATGTCATATTAGTACCATTGGATGTGACGAAGACTGTAAACCAAATTGCGAAGGCATACAGTGTGATATTCCATTTTGTGATAGAATTGAAGGAGGAAACTGGGTTTTAAGATACGATAATCCATGTGCATGTTGCCCTGGCTGTTATATTGAACTAAGTAAGTTTGAACACACAACATTACCCTTTCAAAATATCTGTTAATATCACATTCTGAATATTCTATATATTGAAACGAAAAATGGGCGAAGCGCGCGGACGTTGCTCGAACAGAACACCCATTTTCATGAAACAATTTTATTATTTTTACATGTTGTTGAATGCTATATCCGCCCATGGTGATTTGTCAAAAAAAATGAATAAATGGCAACTAATTTGGAAGATGTAGCTTCAACAAAATTGCCGTCATCAATTGACAAAGTACGAAAGTCCCCGTTGGAAGTTGGAAAACCCTATACAAGCTAACTTATGTTCGATAATAGAGATCACCTACTAAAATTAAAATTTGCGAAACTTATTTTTCTGAGGTTTTTTTGTTTGCTTCTGTGTCGTCATCTATACGATAATAAATCACATACTTTATTGAGGAAATCATGCTCAAATTCTCTTAATAATAATAATAATGATAATAATAATATATTTATTGTCCAACAGTTACCAATTGACAGGACAATATAAAATTTTATTCACAATACTTAACCATAAACGAAAAATAAAATGAACAAAAAAGAAAAACTAATTCTAATTACATACTTCAAGTACACGTTAACAATTCTAACAATGTTATGAAGGTTAGTGAAGAATAAATCACCATGGGCACAAATGCTATTGAAATTTGTGCACATAACATATATTGGGGAATTGAGCATAATGTTAGGTCTTGCTCTGAGAGGTCTAAAAATGGCTTGAGACCGTGAAGCTGGCCGTGGTACAATGAAGTTAATTTGTTCAAGAATCTAAGGAGTCAACTCTCTCATTCACTAACTTGAATAAAAATATGAGCGACGCACATTTTTTGCGATGCTCTGAACTAAAAAGTTCCAAACGTTCATATATGACATCATTACTGATACCTCTCTCGGGGTAAGAACCATCTATTCTGAAAATTAGAAATTTACAAAACTTTCTTTGAACTCTTTCAATGGCTATGTTATGAATCTCATAGAATGGACTCCATTCTATCTTCGAACGTACGTAGGTGAAATACAACAGCTTCATTGCTTTAATAATATGAAAGTTTCTGCAATTTCTAACAATGAAACCATAAGCTCTGAGAGATTCTGAAACTTTTTATTGAATATGTCTACCAAATGGTAATTAATGATCGAATATTACCCCTAGGTCTTTGATCTCATTACATCTCAGAAGATCTGAATCCTGTATTACATACGGGAATGTATAAACCTCTTTTTTTCGACTATAACTCACTACTTTACATTTCTCCACATTGAGTTTCAATTTATATTGCTACACCAAGCAACAAGAAATTCTAATTGAGAATGAAGATTTACACAATGACCTACTTCCTTAATTATAGAAAATAATTTCAAGGCATCCGCGAAGCATAACCGCTCACAAGCTAAACTTTCTCATAAGTCATTATTAAACGATAAAAACAAAAGACGACCTAGGTTGGATACCTGAGGCACACCAGAAGAAGCTATATATATTCTAGATTTATAACCGTTATAGGACACGAATTGTTTTCTACATGTCAGATAGGATTGATTGCATTAGGCACCGGTTCAGAATATAGTTTTAAAAAAAACTGTACTACATTGATTTCATTAAAAAAACATACCTATTTTTTTGTTTCAGAGAAAGGAGAAGAATGTGGGAGAAACGAAAGTACTCTTTGTGTAGAAGGTTTGAAATGTATCCGTCACAAATGTCAAGGTTGAAAAATGGATAATCCTTTCCATATAAATGAGTAGTTTTGGTTTCACATGATAACGGAAGCAATAAAGTATCAGAAAATATTTTTCTTTTCATTTGTAACTATAAATTTCAAAACATTTAATCCAGTAGTTATCATTTTCTTCTGAGCGATTTCATCTTCATCGTAAGATAAGATATCATCGTAAGATACTATTCGGCCATTATTTAGACACCAATCTTTCTGAACGTACAACTCTCGAAGGCATGTCAACAGAGATCATTGGCCCAGCAACAGCTTTGAAGTGAATTTCAGGATTTTCTCACCCTTATTGAAAAAGAAAACCACACATATTTGTTGAACTCTATCGGTCTAGACTAAAACTGTCAATGATAATGGTATGAGTTCCAATAGTAGCGGTCATCAGCTCCAAAGTAAAGAGATTCTTGACGTCTCTTCCAACTAAGATAGGAACTCTGGTGGTGGATTCATATAACCTCAAGTCGTATGTCACAAGTTTTTAGTCTTGAAAATTCATGTTTTTCATTTATTTATTCTCATTCATATATGTGCTACGATACAACATATATTATGAGTCAAAATATATGAGATGATATCTATGGTTATGCATGAATGTTTCCACTGTAAAATTAATTATCAATTGGTTAAATTTATGACTTATGACTTTAGACCATGAAAAATAGATGCTTGATTTGACTACGGACTGCTATTCTAAGGAAACAGTAGCATACGGAAGTTTACACGCCTTAGTATTAATATCCATCGCAACCCATTCATTGGTACATCCTGAAGAAAAATATCTGAGAATTTTAATTGTTTTTGAGTAGAAGATTATTTCCGAGATTGTTGTTATTTGAACGGAATTATAATCCATACAGTGTCTTTCCCTAGAGGTGTGTTCACTCAATGCACACCATTCTAGGTGTACAAAAGGCACTACTACCTGCACCAACTGGTGGGATGTAGTTTACTGTATTTAGGAGTACATAGGTACATAGGACAAACGTTCCGTATATTGACGAATCGAATTACAGCAGACAATAGTGACAGTAGGTTGCACCGGGAGAGGTGTGCATTTAGTGAACATGTCTCTAGGGAAGGACAGTGCATGGATTATGATTCCGTTGAAGTTTTATCTGCATAAAACACCATACCAAGAGGCTTTTCTAAGCAATGGTACATATAGCACATTCAAATAATTCCTCAAATAAAAAAAACAGACTCAAATGACTTGAGTGGAATTTACTCTCACTTAATTTGTCTGGATAATCCTAACGTGAGAGAATGATATTTCCTCCACCAATGTTCAGTTCACAGATTGAGTCTTTCATGTATCTAAACACATCATCAGAAGTGTAATATGTTGTGTATTTTCTATCATGTACAATTCATTATGGTAACTCATCTAACATTTTCTAAATTATATAATATATACAAGCCGTTTTTTAAGCACTACCGCTATCACGGAAACGGAAGGTCCTAAAAGGACGGTTAAATGGAACAAAAGTTGCCTTTTTAGGGATTCAGGGTTGCCTTTTCAGGTATTCTCATTTCGATAAAATCACCAACCGATTCTGCGATATTTGCAAAAAACTGAAAATGATACATTTTATTTTTTTGCTCAACCGCCTCCATTTTCAATAATATCAAAAAATAACAAAATACCTTTTTGCTTCATTTCATGTTTTTCACAATTTGGTTCAACTCATTCTCCAACGTGATGTTTCGTTCATTGAAATCCATCATCAATATTTTTTTACATAAGGAAAACATCGCAGGAGAATGTGAAGAGATTTCCCCAATACAAGTAACACTGCCAGGAAGATGGATGGGAAATAATGGCCATTGAATGGCCACCTCGCTCACCGGGCCTTTCTCTTCTAGATTTTTCGTTGTGGGGCTTCACGAACAAATTTTGAAAATATCGAGGAGTTGAAAGATTCAATCAGAAGAGCCTGCGTGGCTGTCACTCCACAGATGTTAGAAAACTGCAACAAGCACACTATTTGTAGAGCAAGTATTTGTTTGAGAAATGATAGAAGAAATTTTGAACAGTTAATGCGATATCGCGTGGGACGTCAACTTGAAAAATATAACGTGAGGCATTCCGTTATGATGTTTATTTTCTACGATTTATTATTTCTTTACATTCTCTTTCGCAACTGTTTCTATAAACCATGTGCTTGCAACGATATTTGGAAATTTGATTTCTCATTGAGAAAAAGGATGAATGATTGAAAGTGTTTTTTGGAAGAAATGTCGAGAAATACATATGTTGTAATATGTCAATGAATATACAGGTTCGTATTAAAAAAAATATTTTGATGATGGATTTCAATGAACGAAACGTCGCATCGAGAATGGATTGAACCAGATTATGAAGAACATGAAAATCAAAAGTTGCTTTGTCATTTTTTGATATTATTGAATATGGTGGCGGTGGCAGTTTTCTGCAAGTATCTTAGAAACGGTTAGTGATTTTATCGATCTGAGAATACCATTATCTTCCATCCCTAAAAAGTCAACTATTGTTACAGATAACCTTTCTTGTAGGTTTTCACGAACAGTGGGATATGTGAAGTTGCTTTTTCGGGTCCCATTTGAGATGATGGCGAAATATCCGACTTTTGAAGAATCTATAAGATCTATAAGAATCTATAAGATAATGCTATAAGATCTCTCAACAAATATCTCCACCCAAACTCAATGAAAATAATATATCATTCCAGCTTCGAATCGGTGGCAAAGTACAGAATTTTGTTTTGGGGATGTAGTCATGATGTTCAAAAAATTTTTGTAATACAAAAAAGAACCTTACGGGTTATGTTAAACATGGCCTACATAGCATCATGTAGAGGGTGTTTTCGGAAGAATAATATAATGACAATTTTTGGCATATATATATATATATATATATATATATATATATATATATATATATATATATATATATATATATAATATATATAATATATATATATAATATATATAATATTTCACACGGGCATGAAACAAGAACGAGAAATATCATGTATCCATTACACAGACTCTCTATAACAGAAAGTAGTCCTCACTACATGTGTATAAAATTTTTCAATAAATTGCCAGCTCGAATAAAATCAATCAATGGCATCAGCAAATTCAAGAAAGAAATTAAAAAAATCATTATAGAAAATGAACCATATAACACTGGTGAATATTTTAATTGTAATTTTCCCAGCTGATAGGCAACTCAATACGTCTTCAATATATGTTTATGAATATTTTTGCAACATATTTTATATCTACTTTATTATTTAATTTTTTTTTTAGATTTTATATATACAAATGTTTAATGTTTTTCTCTGTGACGCCTTTTCATTCTATTTCTTCATTACTGCTTCAGCTGTATTAGTCTGCATTTTTGAAATAAAGTATATTATTATTATTATCATTATTATTATTAATACACACCGGAGCTTCACAATGATTCTGAAGTTCATGATAGTTGGAGAATATATCGAAAAGGTCTTTTGTGAAACAGATTTGGCCCATTCCATATGAACATTCAGATTCATCTTTGTTTTCTTGGCTATTACTCTAGGCAGCTTGTGTCGAATATCTGAAAGGCTCCAACATCTTGAGCGATCATCAATATGTCTTTCGGAAACAAAAATCGACAGGCCACCTTCTATGGTATGTCACCCATATTTGGAATAACGCAATCGAGAAACATGAAGAGTCAAGAGCTGTTGCGCTTGATATTTCTAAGGCCTTTGACCGTGTGTCGCATGAGGTTTTGCTGGCCAAACTCTGATGCTACGGCTTGTCGGATCATTTTTGCATATGGCTCCTCAGTTTCCTGAAAGAACGTTCCCTGCAAGTGGCCGTCAACGCTGGTGTTCCCCAGGACACCCTATTGTCTCCAACCCTCTTTTTATTGTATATTAACGACTTATTGGAAAAAAACAAGAATCCAATATATTGCTTTGCTGACGACAGCGCACTTGTCTCGTCATTACATTTGGATTACAGAACATCGGCTACAAAGGAACATCTTCACCAGCAGTAGGAGGTTGAATATCTCAATGAGTATCTATAAGTAATTTCGAATTGGTGTGATAGTAACCAGGTTCAATTCAATGCCACATAAACCCAGGCATCGGATTTCTCCAAAAAGATAAATGTCTCAGAATCTAATACAATTTTTTTTGGTTCATATGGAAGCTGCCTGACTTGTCAATTTAGTCCAAGTCTCCAGAAAACACTGCAGTCTCTTGGGCTTATTGCGTTTATTCTCCTATCTTCTCATGACACCCATTCCATCAGTCTCGTTCCCTGTATTAGTTTGTACAGGTTCCGTGTTGGATGTTCGTCATATATTGCCTGCCTCCTGTGATTCAGTGCCTCACATTCTCATAAGATGTGTAGAGCTGTTTCTATCCCTTCGTTGCATAATCTGCAGCTGAGGTCTCCGTTGTACAGCCCCATTTTATTCAGGTGTTCTCTAAGCAGAGAATGACCGGTTAGTAACCCTGTAATTATTCTGAGCCAATCCCTGCTGTATTGAAATAGTTCTTCGGTTCTTTTCTCGTACGGTTCCCTAATGAAGGTTCTGCTGTGTTTGTTGCCAGGTACTTTTGTCCAGTACTCTGTGTGCTTCTTATTGGTCCATGTCCCTAATCTGGTTTCGTACCAATGATTTTGGTACCCCCAGAACTTGTTCCTGACCTATATATGAAGTTGATGATCCGCGTCTAGCGCATTCATCAGCTCTATCATTACCTGTGATGTCTCGAAATTTTCATGTCTCCCAACTACCGTAGGTTCTGGTAAATGCCATCCGGGAAACAACTACTTTCTCGGCTAATACCACGCTGGGTAGTGAATTATATCCGAGACATTTATCCAAAATACCTAACAGAGGTTAGTCTCGCAGATGTTTCTTGTTCATCCATTTTTTTTTCTAGTACTCGTGTATCTCTCCTCAATAGTATTCAGTCTTCATTCACATGTTTATTATTCTTCAAATTAGTGTTTCAGATTGGATCCATCAAATAATGAATAAAGAGCGCCTTCAATGTTATTATTAGTCCAGTTCAGTAGAAGAAGTGGGAAACTAAAAAATCGGTTGTTATGTTACATTCTCTTGAAGTTCTGAGAAAAGATTCATTTTTACGTTTTACAAAATTATCACAATTTTGGCTCACAGTGATGAATACAATTCACCTTAGTTTGCATTCCCGAATTCATTTATAGATTTAACTTTCTATCTATTTACTCAAGGAACGACAAATCTGTTGACTGTGGAGGCCATTTATTACTGCCTCTCCTTCCAATCCAGTACTGTAGAAAATGTTGGTCTAAATGATAGTGACTTACAATCAAGGCATACTGTATGGAAGTACTAGTATCGAATGACCTCCGACATTATGTTTGGTTCATAATTTGGCACATTTTATTCAGCACTGGAGAAGAAGAGGCTATATCGGTGGGACATCATATTTGTCATCCCTTGTTTTTTTTTGTGTGGATACCTGAAAAGTAAAATAGTAGAAAACAATCAGAGTCTTTAAAACATTTGCACTTTGTTCGAAACATTGTTTCGAACAAACTTCATTATTGAGTGAAAGTAGGCAGTCATTAGTTCAAACGAAACAAATTCAAATTTTCAAATGTATTTTTTCTACAAAGCTATCAGGCAAAATTCGAAAATTCAAGAAGTACTTCGAGAAATATTTCTGCTGCAGACTGCTCAGAGATATGTTACAATCTACAAGTTAAAATTGGCAAAAAGGATTTTTTTTATTCAAATTGCCTCGCAAGCAGTATAAAATGAAGAAAAGTGGAAAAATGAGATGTTATAAACGAAAAACTAAGAATTTCAAGATTTAAATGCATGAAATGTATACAGGGTGCCTATTAAACATGCAGCAAAATTTTAAAGGGCTATTTCTTGGACTATTCTGAAGATTCTGTCTTCCAATGATATTTGATAGAGCGCTTTGTTTAGAAGATACAGGGCAAAAAGAATGTCGACAATAACAATTTATTACCAAAAATTTCATGTAATGTTTCTTAATATACAAGAACTGTTGAAAATGATTACCTTCTGTTTGAATACAAGAATCCAATCTTCTCCTCATCGACTCCTGAACTCTTTCAAAAACACCAGGATCGTTTCTGACTGCATTACACCCAGTAATTATCCGATTTCTCAAATCTTCCACTGGAGTAGTATAAACTAATGACTCTAGGCGGCCCCATAGGAAATAATCCAGGGGGTTTGAGTCTGGTGCATAAACCACATTACATTTCTTGTAACCAATGGTACATCCTCCAGGAACTGACGTCAAATAGACAAAGTCGATGAGTTTAAACCTATTCGAAACATACCAATAATCACTTAGGAGACATACTATTCAAATTGAATGTCTGCAGCCGGTTGTAGTAATCGGAATGTTGTTGATAGGTACCAACAGAATTGTTAGATTTTTATTATTTGGTAGGTCCAGTGCAGTACGCTATACTTTTATTTCAGCTACGTTAATGATTTTAACATTCCCAAACTTGTTATTGTCCAAATTATTTTCCCCCCTTATCTTCGAAACAAAGCGCCCTAGCAGAAATCATTAACGTACAAAATATCCTTAGAATAGTGCCTTAATTTTTGACGCATGTTTAATAGAAACCTTGTATACAATCAGCCCCTTGAATTCTTTCCGTGTTAGGAATCACACGTTAAAAGGTAAGACCTCGTTAATCCTTAGCTCGCACAAGTTTCGACTTCTGAGGGTTGTCGTTCGTAGGGGTGCGACAGCTGGTTAACGGAAAAACAGATTTTGAACAGATTTACATAGATAGATAGATAGACTTTATTGGCTATTTCACACAGTGGTGTACAGCACGTCACATAGTACAAAAAATTTGAAAGACAATATGTAAAAATGTAAAAACAATCAGGTCATTCACAAAACCATTTTTTTCAATTACATTAAAAATAATAATTCAAAAATTCTTCTACACTACAAAAACAATTTTTTACGAATAGACATTTCACATTAGCCTTGAAATGTCTATCATTTAGGGATGAACATTTAGGAACATCATGTAGGTGAAATTCATATGAGAAATGTCAGTAAACTCTTCCAAACTCATCCGGTTGAATACATCCAACATTTCTTTTGTACAGTCATTTCAGTATATTGAAAATATGATTCATTTTGAACACCATCGAAAATTATTCATATGTATTTATTCACTAGGTTGATGAATTCATGATATGCCAAAATTGTAACAACCAGGAATTGTTTTTTCATAACTGGCGGTCGAAAGATAAGAATTGTCATAACAGTTGATATAAATGCTAATTTATGATGGATACCTGTCTGAAGATAAGCGTTGTAATTATCAACATATTATATTCAACAATTGAAGTCATTGTCCTTGATTATTTACAACATCCTGAGCCAAAGAAGGCTCAGGATGTGGAGTGTACTCCAGATCACTAAGCCTAAGGATTAGTGGGGAATGGGAAGAAATACCAGCGTGGTCCAAACAGAACTGGCTGGTATCTCAATCGCCACAAAAGAAATAACCAAGAAAAGAATTTCTGGCAAAAACATAACAATCTGCACTGATAGCAGACAAGCACTATTAGCCTTGAACAGACAGCGTGTTACTTAAGGGCTAGCACTAGAGTGCCACCAAGATTTAGCCAAAGCCTCGGTAGATAATAACATTATCCTGAGGTGGGTTAAAGGGCACGACAGAAGTAAAGGTAATCGCATTACCGACTCTTTAGCCAAGGAAGCGGCTGGACTAAGAATTTTAGGACCCAGTGGCACCCACGGCCTGATGACTTCGACAATTGCGGAACTAGTCAAATGTTACACCCATGCTCAATCTTTAAAGAGATGGGATGAAATCAAAAGATGTAATCTTGCCAGGATCACCTTGGGTGACCCTGGGAAGCTGGCGCCGAAGAAATATCTGGCGATGACCAGGAAAAATCAGTAGGATTTCTGACTGACCACTGTCAGCTAAGGAAACACCTACATAATATGGGGCTAGTGGACACACCTCTATGCAGGATGTGTAAACAAGAAGATGAGACTGTCAGGCATGTCCTGTGCGAGTGCCCGGAGTTATCGTCAATAAGAGAGTGTGTGTTCGGCGAGTCTTGACCTACACCTGCCGATATAAAGGAGATGTCTCCCAGCGATCTGTCCACCTTCCTGGAAAGGACAGGATGGACGATGACCTAGGAGGACAACTCCTCGGGAGGATGTACAATGGGTCACATGTGGCCTAAGTGCGTGGGCTTACACTCACCCTCCCTACTCTACAGATACAGATATTTACAACATACATGAATATTTCTAATACTGATTAATGTTATCTAGATACTGTCTAAATACTGTCTAAAATGTTGTTCCTATTTTATAATTTCCTTACTTTCATTTTCCAAGCTTCAACATTGCAACCAGTTATTGCCGAAAGTGGAAAATATAGGCCGAACTATTGTGTGGATAAGAAGTTCAGTTGTCCAAAAATACCTTCTTGTCGTAGCAATGAGGTACTTAAATCACAGCCCGAACTTTGTAAATACCCAGTGTGTTTTGAAAGTATACGTAAGTTAAAAAAAATATTCAGATGTTTTCTCCTGCCTCTTCTCATTTTACTCATTTATGAGATGTTAAAGCTTGAGTTGTTTATAAAATTTGTTTCAGCTGACAAATTTTGCTCAACGGAAACCGAATATAGAGGATTACACGTTAAGAAATGGTATCAGTACCTGAAAATAATGAAATTAATAACAAACGTGTTAAGGTAAGAAACTAGAATATGGATATTTTTATATTCGAACATCATTCTTAGCAGGGGGAAGGGATATCGTCAGTAATAATGATGGTGTAAAGCGGGGGCATCATTATTTCATCAGTACTCAGTTCAGTACTTCAATGATCAACTTACTGATGGGCACTTCAGCAAGATCGACATCTGACATTCTTTGATCGAAAGTCAACCTCTAGGTGCATTTACTTTCTGATCTAATTACGACGTGGTCGAATTAAGCGGGGTATCTGCTGAACAACAAACAGAGGAGACATATGATTCAACAAGCGAAGAAATTCTTCGTTATTTCATAGAAACTTATGAACGTCTTCTTGAACTATTGAATTCGTCACTTGATATTTATATTAACAAAACAAAAAGAAAAGCAGCTCTAAATGAGTTGTTGGTCATTTATATAAAATTAAAACCAGAAGCATCACTTATTTCGTATCACTCATTTCCTTCAGTAATACTAAATGTGAATAGTCGCGTTTTTTAAAACGATGCATTCATCCAGTAACGACGTTTAACAGAACGGTTCATATTCAACATTATGCAACAATTATAGCTAGACATGCTTTTTTCTTAAAATCCATAATCGATAAAAATACAGTGTATGTGATTTCTACGCCACTCGAAACATAATAATGTTGAAACAATAATATCACTAATAATGAACATGTAAGGTGCGGAAAATTTTAAGTTTGTTTGAAGGTGATTGGCAATGTTTCATGATGAATTTCATTAGTTCGGACTTCCATTGTCTGATATTATATAAAGTGATTTGAAATCCCTGAAACTAAAAAAAAGAAGAATTGAAAAATTAAAGAAGAAGAATAAAAATGAATAGCTGAAAAACAATTATACTAAGCAAAAAACTGAAATGAAGTATAGTGAAGTAAAATACAAGTAAAAATGAAACAAATTGAAAAAAATATCAATCGTCTTCGGTTGATGACTGGACCGATTCCTCTGAGAGCTGACTATTTATAGGTCATGTCTGTTTCTTGTGCTCGGCAATGCGAACATTCAATGTCTTCTTAGTTTCATCGATATAGGATTTCCCGCACTCACAGGGTATCTGGTATATGCAATTCTTGGAATCGCAGTTCTCGTTTGGTGGCCTGGTTTTCATGATGCTGCTATGGATAGTATTTCCGGATCTGATGTAGGGAAGTGCAAGCACTGGTTGTAACGGCTTCTCTTCCTTTCGGGGATCCTACTGTCTTTGCTGGCCATTGAAGAAGCCCACAAGAAACCTCGTGTCTGGTTGAGATACGTTGATGACACATTCATAATATGGAACCATGGGAATACTGACCTAGACGTCTTCCTGAAACACATCAACAGCGTAAGACCTTCCATCACTTTTACAATGGAGAAGGAAGCCCACAACGAATTGCCATTCTCAGACGTATTGGTGAAGAGGACCGACACTAAGAGGGAAACATCTGTATACCGAAAACTCACTCACACGGGACAGTATCTGAACCACGAATCCAACCACCATCAATTGACTAAAAAAGGAATCATCAAAACTCTATATGACTGTGCTTTCGAACTTTGTAATACGAAGGAAGGTCTCGAGAAGGAACTAGACATCATCAAAAATGGTCTTCAACGAAATGGCTACTCCAAAGCGATGGTGGAACAGACTAAAAGACAGCAGAAGCCCCGAAAGGAAGAGAAGCCGTCACAACCAGTGCTTGCACTTCCCTACATCAGAGGATTATGGGAAAAGATACGAAGAATTGGATCCAAGTACAACGTCAGAACCTGCTTCAGATCCGAAAACACTATCCGTAGCAGCCTCACGAAAACCAGGTCACCAAACGAGAACTGCGATTCCAAGAATTGCATTTACCGGATACCCTGTGAGTGCGGGAAATCCTTTATCAGTGAAACTAAGAGGCCATTGCATGTTGGCATTGCCGAGCACAAGAAATACACACAGCGAGGGGAAATAAGCAAATCAGGAATAGCAGAGCATCGGCCAGTTCTATTCAATTAATATTATTTCATATGAAAAAATATTATTTTCATTTGTCAATTTCGATGCAATTATTAATTCTCAACCAATTTTGCTTTTTTATAATATTTCAACAATATTATTTTGATACATTAACGAGGTCTATTCAAAAAATAAGCTGAATGTTCGAATAAATTTCGCGGGCTACATACATTCGATAAGCGTTTTTTTTTCATGTTGGTATACTCGTCTCGAACATGTGTTCACAGTTTCCGCCGTTTAGCATGTTTAGTTTGTTGGCGAGAGGCATTAAAGTTGGTGTTTTGCATGTTCGGCGATTTTCTGATATCGAAAAAAAAATGCGTCAAGGTATTTGCATCAGAGTTTGTGCAAAAAATGGAATTGCGTGTCGGAAAACATTCAAAATGTTGACAGTGGCATACGGTGATTGTACTTTGAGTTAGAAATATGTTTACAAGTTTTTCACAGAAAGTCGAGAAAATGTGAATGACGACGGCCTTTGTATAACGAAAATGCAACTGCTCACTTGTCATTGCTTGTTCGTGATTTTTTGACTAAAAATAATACCGTTATCATGCTTCAGCCACCGTATCCACCAGATTGCCGTCCTGCGAATTTTTCCGGTTCTCGAAATTTATGAATGAATAAATATTTTTTAGGAAAATGTATCTTCCCCGTATGCCCACTCCCGGCTTGCGTGCCCTGAGATGAAATATTCCCTACACGGTTACTGTGTGCAGAACATCTCATCTCGTCCATCCATCAGGGCTCCTCCGGAGTGGTCCTCAGCTTACTGATGGGCACTTCAGCAAGATTGACATTTGACGTACTGCGGTCTAAAGTCAGACTTTAGGTGCTTTCACTTTCTAATCTAGTATTTTATTGAATCGTTACTTTATTTGCATGGGGCCGCCAAAAACTAACCGGAGCCGAGTGTCTTTGAATCGCGAACAATCTCAGTGTATCTGCAAAAGAAGTGAGTTTGAAGTCTGGTTAGGAAATTTTATACTTACCGGAACCGCCTGATGGCGACTCTCGGGGGTTGTCTCTTTTGCTTGGTTGGCCTCTTGTCTGTTGAGTGCTCCATGTAGATCGCGCAGCGCTGGACTGTTGTGTGATACTAGATGAATCAAATATAAACAAGTTTTTTTTTGGTAATTTATTTCATTTTAAACGCAAAAAAGAATATAGTCCATTTTTCTACATATTCTCCTGATTTGAAAACACACTTTTTCCAGCTGATAGGAAGCTTTACGATTCCTTCCACGTAGAAAGATGCAGGTCGTGTCTGCAGCAAGTTGCACACGTAGGCTTCAACCTCAGCATCACTTTCAAGTCTTTGCCCCAGTTACTCAAATTTTTCCGTACTCAGGGATGCTATATGGGGGCGAGCATTGTCATGAAGAAGAACCATTTTCCTGATCGATAGGTCTCGTCTTTTGCGGCGATATGCAAGTCGGACATCACTCAAAACGTCGCAGTAGTAGGCTGCATTAATTGTCCTGCGCTCGTGCAAAAAATCGAGATACAGCAATCCATGCTGGTTAAAAAAACGGTAGCCAAAACCTTGCCAGCTGACAAACGTGACTTGGCTTTCCCCGGTCCAGGTTCTCCTTGTTTCCTCCACTCCATACCTACTTGTTTAGACTCTGGGGTGTTGTGGTGCACAGATGTTTCTCTAGGTGGAAATGTGAGTGAGAAATTGCTCTCCTTGTTCCTGAAATCGTGCAAGAAGACGTCCACACACCTAGGGACGATTATATTTCTGGTCAGCTGTGAGAAGGCAAGGAACCCACCTTACGGTACCCTAGCTCCTCTGTGAGTATGGAGTAAGTGCTCCCATAACTTATCCCGACCTCACTTACAATTTCAGAAGTGGTACGACGTCTGTCATCTTCAATAAGCCGTCGAACACTACTGATGTTGTTAGTTCGCTGTAATGTTGGTGCGAGGTCTGCGGTCATGGCTCTCATTTTCAACATGATCACGACCCTCCACGAACTGTTTATGCCATGCAAACACTCTGGCTCACGACAGTGTCTCTTCCCTGAACAACACATTGCGCAATTGACGGATGTACTTCTTAGGTTAAGTTAGGTTAGGTCCAAAGTGAGTGGGTCTATTCGACTCTTCACCGCAATCCGCACGGGTTAATTGTGGCTCAGACCTATTCTCACTCGGCCAAAGAATCCCAGCTTCTTAACGAAGCCGATTAGTTTGTATGGTGAGTGGTATTTCCGGTCAGATGGTAACAGTACGGCTCTGCCGAACTCTAAGGAACTGATTCGGTCCCCAGCGGGGCAGGCACAAAGTATATGCGCTGTTAATGAGGTAGTCGGGTAGTCAAGTGGCAAGATTCCCACCTTGATACCCACGACAACCTTCCCATATGAGGGTTTTTGCACATCAGCTACACCTGACGATGCCTTAGATTCAACCGTGCAGGGCTTTTTCACTTCTGGTTTTGGTGAAACCTCAGATGTACCTCTTGCTCCGACATCGTCACCGAGAGGGTCGAGGGGGCGAACCCACGTGCTTTCCCTACTTCTGACAAACCTTCCCAACAACAAACATAGCGGGAACGTTCTCCCTCCACTAATGTGCTTGAAGGTCGGAAAGTCTCGTTTATTCACCCACGTAGAACTCTTTCGAACACGTTTTCTGCGTGTTCTCTCATATATGCGTCTACGTAGTCGATGTTCAGGTCCAGGTTTCGGTAAAGGTATCTATTATGAATCTTCAACTCAGTTTTTTAACAGACCTCGTATATACAACTGGAGGTATAGGTTCCAAACAATGTTCTTTGAATTTACATTCATGGAGCAGATTGGAAGTACTATGATGAAACTGTGTATTTAAACAATTCTGATTGTTTTTGTTGTAGATGAAATGGAAGAATGTGGCAAGAAAGCAAACACAATTTGTGCTAAAGGTCGAAGTGTGTCAACAACACATAAAAGTCAATGTTACAACAATAATTCCAACAACGATGCACCATCAGGTTACCACTTATTTCAACTCACACTTTCGTATTTTTTTCGACAATGTGAATAAGAATCTACCACGTGTTATTCTACAAACAGAGAATATTATGTTAGCTTGACAGCTGTCACTATTTATAGTGAGAATTCGTTTCATTTAATTTCGTTTGAGAAACAAAAGCAATCCTTATTAACGCCGGCTGTTTTATTCATGAGACAGTAATGGTGAGAGATATTGGGTGAGATATTTCAAACAACTGTTAGTTTAGCTAGAACTGGTGGAGCTGGAAGGAAAATCTATCTCGGATGAGAAAGAAAAATTGTTGCTTCTGTGATGAATAGCCCTCTGAAGTCTACAACAGTTGCTCGTGAAAATTATCTCTTAACACCGTCAAGAAGCACCTCGGGTACTAACAGTTTGACCCCTCTTAACTGAAGATATCACATGAATAAAATGAAGATGACCCTGACAAAATAAAGCCGTTTTTTGAGTTATGGTCCGAATGTTTGATCGAATAACAACAATGTATTTACCCCTCAGGATCATTATCGAAACTTATTCGTAAAATAAGACATTTTTCATTCGAATGGAATTGTTATTCCGAATAAGAAAGAAATCGAAGAAAATACGCGACGTATCTAACCGTAGGCTATTGTTGAAGATGTAAGGAACCATCTGACTATGATGTGGTACGATCGTTAACAGCCTCCGAGGCTTTATGTCGAGGCTGAAGGAGGATCCGGGCCTGAAAACTGTACGAGAGTGGATAGACAAAGAAGTGAGGCCGAAATTGCAAGACATTTACAAGCACGGTCAGCAAGAGAACGCTAACTGGCTCCAATGGGGGTCCATGTGCATCCGAGATGACTTATTCCCTCGGAAATGGGAAAGCCCGAATGGAAGAACCCACAAACTCCAGATAACCTTTCTAAAGGCGTGTATACTCATATAGTACCTCTCACACGAGGTTACGTGAGAGGTACTATTGGGTCAATGGTCGCCGAGACGTGGAGGAGTGGTGTAAGCGCTGTAACCTGTGCTGTTCGAGAAAGGGTCCTAAGACAAAGCCATAAGGAGGGTTGAAGCAGTACCTCAATGGATGCCCTTTCGCAGTTGATATTCATGGACCACTCCCTATAAACACATCTGGTAACAAGTAACTTTTGGTTGTTGGATTATTTCTCCAAATGGCCTGAAGTAGTAGGCGTACCCAACCAAGAGGCTAAAACGGTGGCAGAAGTCCTGTAGCAGAACGTAATTGCCAGACACGGAGTATCCCAGGAAATTCACTAGGATCAGGGCCGCAAAGTCGAATCGGATCCATGGAAGGAAATTATGACTTCATTGGGAATAAAGAAGGAAAGAAAAACCGCTCTTCACCCACAGTCCGATGGAATAGTCATAATCGCACCATTAGTTCCTGTCTTTCTATTGGCAAACATATGCTTCCAATATAATGTGACAGGTTACACATCATTCATGCTGTTAATTGGTAGAGAACTGAAGCTTCCGATAGACGTAATGTGTGGCAGCCCATACGATGAATCTCAAGAGGTACCCCTTTCAGAGTATATGAATGATCTGAAGGAGATACTGAAAATTGTACACAAATTGAACATATCCAAATTACAGCTCTCCAGCGACAATATGAAGATAAGATATGGCAAAAATTCACTGCCGGTGAGCTTCAAAGAGGGCGGTGTACGATCTGGTGGTACAGAATCCAATTTTCACCTAATAGCAAGCCTAAGGATGTCTACCGAGCGACTGAGTCCGTATATGAGTCGTAATGTTCTTTTCCGGAATGTTGTTCGGGGAACAACCTCAGGAAAGGGGGTGGTGTTGGAAATTATCCACTGAAAAATAAAATAACCGCGGCCGCCGCAGGGTTTTTTATTATCGATAATGACTTCAAGAGAGGAAGTCGAGAGACTTCCATTACCATATATAAATACTACCAAAACGCATATCGAGAAAGTCTAGTTGATATTTCGATACGAAGTGATCTAATAAGTCGATAGACATTTGAGTATTAGTCTGAAGTTTCAGTTGAAGTCTTTGTGTTGTATTGTCAGTGTAGAAGTGAAATAAAGTATAGTACAGTGTAGTAATCTATTTACAAACCCACGAGGAAAACTTAACAATATATTTGAACATTGTATTTTCAAATGAAAGTTTTTCCTGAAATTCTTCGTTATTCAAGTGATGAAATTTATTTATTCCAATCATTGATATTTTGTTCTTGTATATATGCAGATAATATTTCAGGAAATCTTTATTACAAATACGACTCGATCCTTTTGGGTCTCAAATATATGTTCATTTTCACTCAAATATGAGCAATTTCAAACGAGCCACCAGCAATCGATAAAACCATTCGTCCTACGGACTCAAACTGATGAGACTCAGAGAGGTCGAAAGGATCAACCAACAGATAGCGTTGTTTTCGTTTACAAATGGAAGTTTATTTATAAAATGTTGAGAACTTGTGGTACCAGTTTTTATCTTCTTCTTGTAACATTCATCCTGTTGCATCACAACGTTATATGACATAATAGATGTTAGAAAACAATTTTAATTAATTTTGTATGATCAATTAGGAACAGGAGCACTGAGTTCTTCCTATCGATAAAAAATACCTAAGGTGAAGTTTTTCTCGGAGAATCGACAAATACCCAATTTAATATAAAGGTAAATCAAGTAAACATAATAAAGAATGTGAATAACATATGTCGAAATGCGAGAAAACATTGTGTTATTTGCTATCAGGGCCGTCTTCTGCAAAACAAATATGCTGCGCAGTTTATTTCTCAGGTTAGGAAAGGTTATTTCCTCTTTGAACCAGTGTGGCCAGAATTTGTTAAGTCTTTCTATCGAGGAGAGTAGTTTTTGGCAATTTGGTACCAACTCAGACGTTGTTCGGTAGGAGTGGAGCCAAGAGCTTCCAACACCGCTTGACTGTCCGAGAATTTTTTTATTGACTGGTGTGTGAGGTTGGATTCTGCCAGTCTCAGCGCACACAATTCAATAGCATATATTTTCGCTTGAAATACAGTCGCATAAGTTCCTAGGCAGGTAGATAACTCTGTCCTAGGTCTGCGACTAAAAACACCTGTACCAGAACCGAAAGGTGTTTTTGATCCATCTGTGAACCAACAACTATATGCTCTTAAAATTGCTATCTCCCGGAATCCAATCCTCTCTACTCGGAAAAAGCACTGTATAAGGCTGTTCATAGTTGACAGTTGGAGGCATAATGTCAGAGGTCATTCCCCGAATGCTGTGACTTCCAGTGTCAGCCAGCAGTCTAGTGTACTCTACATTAGATTACTTTATGCAATTGGCGATATGCAGTCCATCTAGTCTCTCTCTCCAGAAAAATGTGCAGTGGAGGTACCGATGGCACCACAGATAGCCAGACAAGCCTGTCTCTGTAAGCCAGAGAGCTTAGCCTGTGATCAGTGGTCTGGCAATCATCACATATATCCAATGAATTTGGGACCTAAACCCCCAAGTTTCACTACAAATCCTTCGATAGGGACAGTCTGGATTTGTGTAAAACTTTTTCCAAATGAGCGTTCCAGCTGAGTTTTTCATCAAAGACAATGCCAAGATATTTCGCCTCCGTTCCAAATGGAATGACCACACCATTGAGGGAAGGTGGCGTTAGATCGTCCAACTTTCTCCTCCCGGTGAAGGGGATTATCATAGTTTTGCTGGGGTTGACAGACATCTGCTCCCTCTGGCACCAACTGTGAACTACGTCCCATCGTACTTTGGAGGATATTACACGCTACCCTTCCCGACATGAACCTTGCCAAGATGACAAGGTCATCTGCATAAGCTTGCAAATCTACTTCTCTTCTAATGAGGGCATCAAGCAGACTTTCCATCAGGAGCGACCATACAAGGGAGATAGTACCCCACCTTGAGGGCAGCCCCTGGAGACCCTGAACCTAACGGCCTCGTCTTGAAGAGTCGTAGTTGCAGTTCTATTTACCAGCATGGCATAGATCCATCCACTTATGGTCGATTCTGAATGTATAGATTTAGAATGCATTGTCGAATGCTCCTTTAATATCGAGAAATACAGCAACCGCAATCGTTCGCAACCGACAGTACCCCGTCTTGTTACCCCTTCCCCAAGTTATTTCAAAATACGTTAGTCTTTTGTTGTCACCTTTTTCCTTTCTGATTATTCTCTTACCTTATTCGAAAGAATCGTACTTTGCTTCACTAATTCCTTTCATTCAGTTACTATAAAACTTTACGAACCAGTCTCTGAATGCGATCCTGGAACTAGTTGAATATTCTGAAATATATATTGCGAACAATAAGTGATATTATCATAACTTCTCGTTATAAGTAGTGGTTATATTCATAATAATGAAGGGACTTTCAGTTCTGTGGATTTTCATTTCTTTTATTGTCTTTTCAGAAGGATTCGTGTGTCCAGAAGATTATTGTCACACAGTGAAATGTGCACCTGCACACTGCAATGAAACACAAATATTTGTCGAAAAAGGAGGTACTTGTGGATGTTGTGATGCTTGCTACACAAAACTTTGTAAGTGTAAAGAAAAAATAACCAATACAGGTAGAGAAATAATGTATTCAAAGACTTGTTGAATGATATTTCACACTGAGAGTTGAAAACTGAGTTGAGAATTATTTTAGAGGATGTTCTTCGGTGATGTGTACGTGTTTCATAAACTGAATGCTTTCATGAGATTCGAATGAATATATATATATATATATATATATATATATATATATATATATATATATATATATATATATATATATATATATATTCAAAACCGCAAAACCTGTTTCGCTATAATAGCTTTATCAAGCGTTTCCATACCAACTGAATTCTACTCACTCACTCTCACGTTTATTCACTTTTTTGGGTTAGTATTTGTTTGACTATTTGTTAGGACCCTGCTATAGGTTTTCCTATTATTGTTAGTATGTACTTGAATTATGAATTAATAATTATGAGTTATGGGTTATAATAATATAAGTATAAGTGAATTCGGATGTCCTTGTTCTTTGCTGTGGTCGGTTTTCATGTGATGGATCTGGAATGCCCTGAGTTCGAGAACTCAGGGCATTCCAGGCTGTGATTTTCCGCTATCTGATGGCTAATGGAAATTCCTCAAGGATATTCTGGATCTGCTCCGTAGGGTCCTCCATTAACCCAGGAGTCTGGCTGGGGGGAACGGTAGCTTTCTATTCAATCCATGCTTTAAATACTAATAATTTTATTCATGTCATCTTTTACTTAGGTAGTAATTTTACCTGTGCTTATATGGATCCTCATTCGGTCTATTCTATCACATACTATTTCTAGAAGTATCTCAGACAGTGTGTGTTGATATTATACAGAATATATTTTAATTCGTACCACTATTTTAATTGCTCCCCCTATACAGACTCCACACATCATGTGTTCTTCTGTTTACAAAAAAATTCCTACAAAAAAAACTTTCATTCAACCATTTCGATTTCTAGTAAGGTCATCCGAAGATAGCACCGATAACACAATTGAAAACATAAAGTTGATATGATTATTTGAAAGAGAAGAAAAATGTTGATAGTTTGTATTTCGCTAAGAGCAATCCTCTTTTTTCATTCAAGTGTGCGATATAAAAGTTCCAGACACAGCTTTCGTGTCCATAAAAAATGTATTGAATTCTATTTTACCTAAATTCGTTTCAAATGAATAAGTATATCATCAATATTATTTGTTCCAGATGAAAATGATAGATGTCGTCCACTAACTATAGGAACTCCTTTCATGGCAAAATGTGTCGATGGTCTGGTTTGCGGAAAAGATGGTGTATGTGTGAAAAGAAGATGTCATTAAGTTTTCTGATGAAGTACTTTTAGAACATCTATAAATTCCAATGTTTCCATCGCTTTCAATTGTGAATATGTTGTTTAATAAATCTGAACTGATGAGTAATGTGGAGTATTATTTATTCAACCAGACATTGTTTGTAAAAAAAGTATGTAGTAGACATCGTTAATTACGCTGTCTGTTCAAAAAATAAGGTGAATATTAATTTTTGTGTGTGTACTGATGTATGGTCGAAGTAAACGATATTGTGCACATTTAAAGTTGGCGGCACTCTCAAAGCCAAAAAAAATCAAAACATAGAAATGAACCGGCTGCGAAATAGTCCACGTGGACTGCAAAATTGGCGGTTCGTATTGGTCAATTTTTACTAACCGAGTAAATTTTTCAGAGTTAATTATCTATTATTTGTATCTAGTATTGATTCATTGCCACATATAAGCAATATATGATGCTTCTGTGGTTTCTACGATGTTTATTCAACTGTATGTATCACTTTAGTTATTTCTTTTTGTGCTTTGAGTCTGAAAAAACATTATTATTTTTATTATCATTATTATGTTTGTAGGTACATTCATTAAATAATAATGTTGAAATTCATTTCATCATGTAAATGAATAATACATATAAGAGGAAGATTCAACTTCCTCTTGAAGATGATCACTTGGTGATCCAAACACGTGTCGAGGTGTTAACATAAGGATTTGGTGTTTGGATAAAACTCCATTAATATTCATATGTAAATGTCTTCTCTTTTACTTAGCCGTCGACTTGTTCTGAAAAACTGAAATGTTGAATAGCTAGGTTAGGCTCTAAAAACCTGATTCTGTCCCCAGAGGGGCAGGCACAAAGTATATGCTGTGCTGTTTCTTCGTTAATGAGGAAGTCGGATAGTCAAGGTGCAAGATTCCCACTTTGACACCCGCGACAACCGTCCCATATGAGGGTTTTTGCACGTCAGCCACACCTGACGATTCCTTAGATTCACCCGTGCAGGGCTTTTTTGCCTCTGGTTTTGGTGAATCATCACTTGAGCGCAAACGTTTGCTAACCTGCTCATGGGGGGTTTATTCCCCGCTCAAGAATTTGGTGCAAGGCGGTTTCAGAAGGTACCCGCTCTCGAGGTGACAACTCAGCCGTTTCCTGGCTGCACCTTCAAACCTTTTTTTTCAAGTTCAGTTATTGGATCAGGAGTTGGAGAGTTGAGAAGCTCTCGCTCCTGAACTAAATTTACAGGGAGGTCAGTTGAAGTCGTAAACTCGACATCCATCTCCTCTGTAGACTCAGCGTCAGAAAGAATTTTCAAATCTACTCTGTCCATAAAAGTCACACAAGTAGCTAGGGGAAGATGGTCAATCACGGCAGAGCCCCGCATTACCGTGACAAGGCGATGCTACGACGAGAGGGCGCCCGGTATCTCGAAGGTTTCGTAGTGACAGCTGATAGGCTTAGTGTCATTCATCCTCTCGTCATGGATACGCCAACCACGGGATGCCATTCAGTTAGGGAAAAACAGAACCACAAGTAATTCTGTCATTCCCGCATCCAGCGGGGCTACGTAGAAGCAGGCATTCGATGTCCGGTTCGCTCAACCCACACATCCCAAACCAATGCACTCGCCAAAAACAGCATGCACAGTGGTTCAGGCAGTAAAAGATGAACAAGGACAGCCAACCTATCTTGACTAGCTATCTTCAAGAGCTTCCTCTCCGATCGCGGCAGAGGACGGTTGTACCGATAACGACCGTCCTCAAAGATGGCACGTGGATGTCGTGGTCGGAGTGGAGGTAAAAAGTGAGGTGTTTTTTGAAAAATAAAGTCAAGTTCGAATGAATATTGAAGTGAAAGGCATGTTGAGGTGACTGGCGGACCCCTACGCCTCTCTTTCATAGATACTTCTACAGGAGGTGGTCAAGTGACTTGGCACATTTGATTCCACCAAGAGCGATACATATCAGAAATTCGCGCCGGACTGTGGCTACTTGAGTTTTGAGGTTCAACTCAGTACACCTCAAACTTCACTCTTTTTTCTAGAGAACTGCGTTTATGTGGAATAAACTAGTTGTTTGTTCCACGAACTCTTTTAGTTCATTACCTACATTACACTTCGACTAGTTTCCTTTGATTGTTGATATATGCTTATAAATTGATATCGCTGTTTGAAATGTTGTCAGTGGCTATTTACTAGTGATGTTAACCGCTGCCTCAAATCGATGACTGTTCGAAGACTTCTAAGCTTCGATGAGTTATTTGTTAGCTAGCCAATGGGTATACTTGAGTTAACATTTCAATTAGTTCATATCTTCTGGAAGCTTTCCATTAATGCTATCTAACTCGCTTCCATTTCTTTCATTCTTTAAATGAATCACTGTATTTGTATTCAATGAATCAATTAACGATTTTATTCAGTACCTCTCACATACTTTATTCCAAAACAAGTGATTTGTCAATACTATTAGAGTGCTGATGACAAAATGGAATTCAGATGTGCAATGTCGCTACTCATGTTTCAGTAAATACGCCACTGTGTGCAAATATTAAATCAAGTTCAATCTTTCTCATAGTATTCCGTTAAACCCAGGCAGTACGCTGTCAACAGTCAGACAAAACAATTATTTCTTTCGGACAATGAATCACAAAGTTCAAATTTTTGTTATAGCGATTTGCTGCATCTTTTTTATACTTGTAACACTGCCTATTGGAACATATAGCACTGAATGTTGCGACAATAACAAGTTAAAGTGTGTTGCAGTAAACTGCACAAAAGATGAAGTGGAGAGAACTGTGCCAGAATTATGCATCTGCTGTCCTCGGTGTTTCAAAGAAATGAGTGAGTAGACATATAATTATATGGTGGAAATATTTTTTATTTTTCTTCAAATTTTGAAATGAACCACGCAGAAGGGGAGATAGTACCCCACCTCGAGGGCAGCCCCTGGTGACCCTGAACATAATGGCCTCGTCTTGAATCTTAAAGAGTCGTAGTTGCAGTTCTATTTACCAGCATGGCATAGGTCCATCCAGTTATAGTGGATTCTAAATCTATAGATTTAGGTAGTACATTTGTCAAATGCTCCTCCAATATCGAGAAATACGGCAACCGTTATCGTTCGTGCTGTACCCCATCTTGTTACCTCTTTCCCAAGTTATTTCAAAATACGTTACTCTTTTGTTGGTACCTTTTCCTTTTCTAATTATTCTCTTACCTTATTCGAAAGAATCGTACTTTACTTCACTCATTCCATTCATTCAGTGACTATAAAACGTCACGAAACAGTCTCTGAATGCGATCCTGGAACTAGTTGAATATTTTGAAATATATATTTCGAACAATGAGTAATACTAGCATAACCCCTTGTTATAACTTTCTTATTAGTCAGTGGGCCTTGTTATAAGTTGTGGTTATATTCATAATAATGAAGGGACTTTCAGTTCTGTGGATTTTCATTTCTTTTATTGTCTTTTCAGAAGGATTCGTGTGTCCAGAAGATTATTGTCACACAGTGAAATGTGCACCTGCACACTGCAATGAAACACAAATATTTGTCGAAAAAGGGGGTACTTGTGGATGTTGTGATGCTTGCTACACAAAACTTTGTAAGTGTAAAGAAAAAATAACCAATACAGGTAGAGAAATAGTGTATTCAAAGACTTGTTGAATGATATTTCACACTGAGAGTTGAAAACTGAGTTAAGAATAATTTTAGAGGATGTTCTTTAGTGATGTGTCCGTGTTTCATTAACTGAATGCTTTCATGAGGTTCAAATGAATATATATCGGTAACGCTTTTTAACATGTTGTCATTTCCACTAGACAGTTTACAAAACCGCAAAACCTTTTTCGTTATAATAACTTTATCAAGCGTTTCCATACCAACTAAATTCTACGTAATCCATGCTTTATATAAGTTTATTCATGTAATCTTTTACTTAGGTAGTAACTTTACTTGGGTTTATAAACACATAATATTTCTAGAAGTACTTTAGACATTATTTTTATTTCACTGTGTGTTAATATTATGCAGAACATATTTTAATTCGTACCACTATTTAATTGCTCTTCCTATACAGACTCTACATAATACATTATGTTCTTCTGTTTACAAATCATTTCTACAAAAAAACTTGCATTCAACCATTTTGATTTCAAGTATTTATCAATAAGGTTGTCCGAAGATACCATGGATTTTTTTTACGTCTTTTTTTATTGAAGTGTTCAATTGATAAGTTCCAGAAACAGTTCTTGAGTGCATGAAAAAAAAATTGAATTCTATTTCACCTTTATTCGTTTCAAATGAGTAAGTATATCATAATCATTAACTGTTTCAGATGAAAATGATAGATGTCGTCCACTAACAATAGGAACTCCTTTCATGGCAAAATGTGTCGATGGTCTGGTTTGCGATAAAGATGGTACCTATATGCGTGAAAAGAATATGTCATTAAGTTTTCTGATGAAGTACTTTTAGAATACCTATAAATTCCAATGTTTCTATCGCTTTTAATGAACTTATTGTGAATATGTTGTTTGATAAATTCTAACTGTAGAATGAAGTGGAGAATTATTCATTCGACAAGACATTTTTTGTAAAAAAAGACATCGTTACTTACGCTCTCTGTTCAAAAAATAAGATGAATATTCATTTTTCTCAAAAACAGTGTGATTTATTCACTGTGATTTATTTGATTATTCGTTTAAGTTTATTCATGTATTCCAAATATTTATTGATTTTTTTTGATATTATCGTCGTGCTGCACTGTGTATGGGACAACCTGGCGATAAATTTTATTATTTAAAATTTTCAGATTACTTTAAGAAATAAACATTTATTTGATGGTGGTTGACAATGTTTTTTTTTTTTAATAATAATAATTTGTTTGTTTTCACATGTATGTTCTTATTAGTATGAACTATATGATTCATATTGTAACATTATATGAAGCACTAATTAGATAACAAATGATAACAAATGAACTGAAAAAACCACAAAGTCGAAGACTGTCTGTGGTGTGCGTCTAGCCTATGGTAAATAGTATCGATTAATAGTGCGTGATGCATTTTATTAGTTTGGACTTCATTGTCTTGAAGGTTAGTTCAATGTCATTGGGATGTCATATTTCTGAATATCAAAGTCCAATACACAAAGGATTATATGCAATAGAAGAGCCCCTGAACGTCATTCCAAAGTCATTTTGACGTCATAGCGGTGGAGACAGGTCCAAAACCGGATCAAATCTACTACTATGATGGACTCACTTCAGCTATTTTCTTTTGATTGTTGGTGTATGCTCCTAAATTGGTATTCTGGTTTGAAATTTTGCCAACTGATATTTATTAATTGTGATGCGCTGTTTGGGATCTTTGGTGTAGTAATGAATATTACTGGAGTTTTTTCCAACTTTAAACCGTTATTCAAAAACTTTTCATCCACTTGAAGATGATCACTTAGTGATCAAAAGGCGTGTCGAGGTGTTAAAATAACGGGTTGGCGTTGGGAAAAAACTCCAATAATATTATTTGCTATTCATTAGTGATGTTAACTGCTGCCCCTAATATAATTATCAACATTACATTATCCACGATGGCTGTTCCAATGCTTCAAAGCTACGATGAGGTATCTGTAACACTGAGGTATCTGGTGTACACACTGGCTAGCCAGTGTGTACACTTGAATTAATATTTCAATCAGTTCATATCTTCTGAAACTCTTTCATTGATGTTATCTAACTGGCTTTCTATTCCTTTCGTTGTGTTAATGAATATCTGTATTTGTATCCAATCAATAAATAATCAATTGATTAACAATTACATTCAATACTTCTCATATTTATTCCAAAGCAATCAATGATTTGTCAATATCGTAAGAGTGCCGATGAATCGAATAAAATAGTTATTAATTATCATTACAGCCTTCATAATAAAAATTGGAATTCAGATGAGTAATGTCGCTATACTCATGTCAGCTGTTTCAACAGATACGCCACTGTGTGCAAAAACAGTTAATATTAAATCAAGTTCAGTGTTTCTCGTAAAAACCCAGGCAGTACGCTGTCAACACTCAGACAAAACAAATATTTCTTTAGGACAATGAATCATAAAGTACAAATTTTTGCTATAGCAATTTGCTGTTTCTTTTTTATATTTGTAACACTGCCTATCGGAACATCTAGCGCTGAATGTTGTTCTTCCACGTACTGCGACAATAAAAAGTTAAAATGTGTTGCAATAAACTGCACAAAAGATGAAGTGGAGAGAATTGTACCAGAATTGTGCATCTGCTGTCCTCGATGTTTCAAAGAAATAAGTGAGTAGACAAATAATTAATATTTTTTGTTTTTCGTCAAATTTCGAAATGAACCACGCAAACGACAAGTGTACGCTACCAATTTAGTAACGTTTCGGTTTTTTCTTTTGATATTTTAGTCTCATTTCAGAACTACTCTGCCTTTTTGAAGACTAAACATTGATTTCAAAAATAAATAATCATCATCACCTTCATTTTCATTTCCTTAAGGCATTAGGCTTTTAAGAAAATCTCTGACTCTATATAAAATTTGGCAGATACAACCATACAACAAAAAATTGAAAACATGAGATAATTAACATATACACAAAACATGAACATATCTATAATGAAAGTAGTAAAAAAGAAAGTAATACAAATCATGAAATTATGAAACAATAACAACAAAAATTTATTGGCGCCCCGGGTCGGCTTGATTGATTCCAGTGGCGCATTTGCTTTTTCAACTGCAGAAATCCCAAAAAAACTTACATCACCACATCATCTGAAGATCTCGATCTGCCAGTGTCCTCTATTTCATAGAATAAAATGTGGGATGTCTCCAGATGCTCCAATAAATCCAAGATATCGCTAGAATATTGTAATGAATCTGAAGCCGGCTCTGACCGAGCCGGCTTCAGATTCATTATGACTCAAACGTATGACTCATCGCGAAACACCGCGAAAGGTGTAGATGAGTCCCGAAATCCCTAGAGAGATCCGGAGCGATCGTTGCCGATATAAAAAGGCGCCGCTTCTAGTCAGTCAGGCAGTCTGTACCTATAAAGTGAATCGTGCGTTTTAAGAAAGAATTCGAATACTGTGTGGATAAATTAAGCGTTAGTTGCTAAGTGTTGTATATAAATTAGTTGTGATAGTGAAATATTGTTGGAAATAAGGGCATTTTTTAAGCATAATTTCTTTCATATATCCACCTTCAAACCCCCTGAAAGTGCAGCTTATTTTGTGAAATTAAGGGGAAAAAACTATAATGTGTGGGATATAGCTCTGAAAAGTTTTCAATTCCCTAACCACCAAAATACGTTTTTTGGATTAAAAATGCACTCCAAATGCACTCCAACGAGAAAGAAATAAGAAGAGTTCCCTGATTGAGAGGGCCATAACATGATCAGTATACATACTAATTTCACACAAATGATTTAGCTTCAAACCTTTTATTTTCTTCATGAACAATTTCGAAATATCCGTTAAAGATATGATTTTCTTGTAGAAGATGATTTGAATATGTTGAACTTGTTTTCTTATTTACATATCTTATATGATGTTCCTGGATGCGATTTCTAAATGTTCTGCCGGTTTGACCAATATATACCTTAGAACAAGTTCCACAATTCAATTACTCATGATTTCTCGAATTTGGATGTTTTGTCTTTTTTATTTTTAACTAACTTTCCCAACTTATTAACTGTTCTATATGCAATTTTTATATCATGTTTATTCAAAAATTAAGCAACCTTTTTGTTGTTTATCCAGAATATGTTAAAGCTCTATGATTTCAATTTTGATTATCTAACTTATCAGCAGAAAAACCGTTCAGAATCGGTTTTTGCATAGACTTTTTTGGGAAGTATTTTGTCTATTGATTCAGCTTTAAATCCGTTGTTTACTGCAATTTGCTTAATGATATTGGGTTCTTCATTAAAATTATCTATTGAAAGAAAAACATTAACTAATCTATGAATCATGCTATCATATAAGATGTTATTTTATGTTGATACGGATGGGTAGAATCGTAATGAATAGTAATATCCGTATGGAAAGGTTTCTGATAAATTAAAAAATCATATTTGTTGTCATTCTACTAATTATCAAGTCCAAGAAATTGATTGAGTTTGAATTGTCTGCTTCTACATCAATAGTGAATTTGATTTCTTCATGAATTTTGTTAATATGTCTACGGAAAATATCTAATTGTTTCTTAATACCTGTGAAACATACCAAAACGTCATCAACATATCTATGTCAATCCAAAAAATACTCAAACAAAGGATATTTAAGAATCGGATGTTTAAGAATCAATTAGAAAATGATCAATTTGACAACCAGCGAGAGATAACAGCGATAATGAATTCAAATATATGAATTCTTTTGAAATATCGAATGAAACCAGTTGGATAAATCTGGAGTTTTCTAGTGTCCGGAGTGTAATAGTGTTTATCTGGGACAATGTGGTCGAAATTTCCAAAAACGGTATGCTGAACATTAAAGGTCCTTCAGACTAGGAAAAATGATTCGACGTTTTCAAACCGTTCCTTGGCAAACAACCACAAGTTCCCGAATCTAAACGATATGGAAATTTTGCACTATGCAAGGAAGGGTTACAAACTCAATTATTTAGAATCCTTGGAAATTAACAAGCATAAATATTGCGGTTGCAACCTTTCAAATGATCAAGTCGATTTAGTTTACTCACCGATTTTCAAATTAGCACATCCGCATTACCTATAAATTTTAAATTCAGGCACGCAATCAAGCCAAGTGCCTCTATTATTACCTACAAGAGTGCTAAATAAGGGCTAATGTAATAAACCATTGTTAGTTTAATGTATAACTTTGAAAATGTCCTTATAGGACGAAACTACCTTAACGTTAGTTACAAATAAAAGTGGTAAAAACATAGAAAGTTTCAATTCTCTTTTCTACATTTTTTTTGCGCTTACATTGCAAACGCTGGCAAAACTCTACGAGATAGATACAAAAATGGAATATGTTTATCTCTTAGAGATGACTCATAATCACCATTTTTATCCTGTGAGAAATAGAGGCTTATTTACTAAGCGATTTTAAGCAACGCAGCATTTATCCTTATCCAATTAAAGACCTAAAATACATTGTGCATTTAATATAGATCAATATGACCCATAACAGCATATGTTCAAACTTGCATTTGCTGTAATAACCCAAATTGATGAACATTCCCCATTATAAGATGTTATTTTGTGGTAATACGGATGGGTAGAATCGTAATGAATAGTAATATCCGTATGGAAAGGTTTCTTATAAATTGAAAAATCCTATTTGTCGTTCTTTCTACTAATTGATTGAGTTTGAATTGCTTGCTTCTACATCAATAATGAATTCAATGTTTCCATAAATTTTGTTAATATCTAATTGTTTCTTAGAAGGTACCTGTGAAACATACCAAAATGTCATCCATATATCTATGCCAAAAATACTTAAACAAAAGATGCTTAAGAATCGTCTTCTCTAGGTTATTCATGAACATTTCCGTAAGTAAGAGGTCAACGGATTTTCCATTATTAAACTTTTTGAAAAGGAATAAATCTTGTTGTTGGATTGACAATAATTTTGAACGACAGAAGGTCAATGATTTCTTTTTTCCATAACTGGGTTCACTCAATTTTTATCTAATTATTAAATCTAATCGTAAGGTGCGGCTTGCGAAATAAGGGTTTCATTCGACATATCAAAATAATTCATATATGTGAATTTATAATCGCTGTTATTTATCGCTGGTTGTCAAGTTTGACTATTAGTTAAACAATGAGTCCAACGGAAAGGAACACGGAAGAAATTAGAAATCTTCAAAACTGAGTATCCTGACCATTTTACGGTTAGTACACTCGAAAACAAATTTGGTGAATTGGAAATGTCACAGATATTCCCAAATCTGGTAGGAAACAGATTTCATCATAAAAAAAGAATATGGATATACAGGGTGTTCCTTAAACACATGCTAATATTCAAGGAGGTAATTCTTAGACCCATTTTAAGAAAAAAACTTCCCATGGACATATGTCCTAAACGCCTTAACTTTTGAGATACAGGGTGGCAAAGTTTTCAAAAATAATCAGTTTTTTAATAATAACTGAGATAATTTTGTAGACATCTTTGGCATATTTGGTACAAATGTTCCATGCCTCAAGGCGCATTTTCTGATGTACACAAATTTGTATTTTTTCAAACAGTGGCATCCCTACGTTTTTCGCATTGAATATTTTTGGGGAAAAAGTACTACGCCAATGCTTTCTTTTCAAAATAAAATCATTTTTAAAATCCTCATTTATTTTTGAGAAAATTTGATCTCCTTGTATTTCTTTGTCCGACGCATGATTTTCACTCAAAAAAATAAAAATCGACAGAAAGCAAATTAAGAAATTAGATCAATTCTAAAATGAATGAGAATTTGAAAATTGCTTCATAACGCATTACCAATTCCCTAATAATATTTGAAAACATAATGTGCAAAAAAATAAATTTTTCACAAAAAGGATTTTTATTTTATTTTGTGACAGTAAGTCTAAACGAATAGCACAAATTTGTTAATCAGTAATAATACCAAAACTGATTCTAAAAATTGTTGGAAGTGACCACCTGCACTTAGTATGATACTTCCGCCCTTCTACGCATGGAATTACGCACGCGTTCTAATATTCCCGGCGTATTTCGTATAGTTTCACATGAGGCAACTATTCGCTCTCTTAAATCTTCTAAAGTATTAACGGGAGTTTTATACACAAGAGTTTTAAGGCGACCGAATAAAAAAAAATCTAAACTGTTGTGATCGGGGGATCTTGCTGGCCATTGCTGAGGTCCTCCGCGACCTATCCAACGATTAGGATAAACTGTATTTAAATGGTTTCGGACAATTACACTGAAATGAGCAGGGGTGCCATCGTGCATGTACCATATTCGATTCCTTAACGCACATCTTCCAATAACCCAGGCGTCCTGGTAGAAAAAATGGGCCTATTAGATAATCACCTATAATTCCTGCCCATACATTAACCGAAAATTGGTGTTGGAAATGGGTTTCGGTTATTGCATGGGGATTTTCTTCAGCCCACACATGATTGTTATGGAAATTTTGAATGGCATTCCGAGAAAAATTTGCTTCGTATGTGAATAAAATGTATGTCTCAAACTGCGGATTCAGTGCAATACTTTGTAGATACCACTGACTGAAGTTCACACGCTGTGGAAAATCTCTGGGGAGTAATGCCTGCACTCTTGAAATATGGTATGGGTATAACAAAAAATCAACCAAAATACGCCAAACAATTTGATGACAAATATCCAGAGTTCTAGCGATCTTCCTCGTACTCGTCTCAGGATGTTCCTCAATTTCTTGCAGCACCGCTTCCTCAATTTCAGGAGTTCTTACTACACGAGGTCTACCTTCCGGAGTCCCTTTCTTGAAACTACCAGTTTCCCCAAGTCGACGATGAATATTTGAAAAGGTTCGGCTATCTGATAAGGCACGATTAGGATATCTTTCCTGAAAAATGCGCCTGGCTTCTGTTGCATCACCATCTGCAAGGTCATATACGTAATGCATTTGCGCCATTTCCGCATTCGTATAATTTACCATATTTACTGATATTCAGAAAAACAGCGGACTACCAAAATAACTTATTCAATAACACTTCAAAATCAATCAAAATGCGCTGTAACAGTTTTTAACACCAACACCTTACTTTAAACCAACATCAATATTAGCTACTGACGTTTGTACATACAGAGAATTCGTTTTTTATTGCTATGGTGGATACGCTGTTTTTTCTGCTTTTAATCTTTAAAAGAAATCACATATCGACAAACTCCATATTTCCAAGAGGTGCAGTAAATAAATTCTGCTACACGTCATTTATTCCAGGATAACTAAATTTATGTTTTCATAAATTATTAAGCGGTGCTGCGTTATGACGTTATTTTAATTGAGAACAGTGCATCTGACAACAAACCAATACCTTTTAGATCCTCAATTATTTTGCAACAAATCTGATCTCTTAGTTTGCTTTCAGTCGATGCACGATACCGCATCAGATTTTTAAGGAATTTATCCTTAAGTAAAGCGATTTTTAATTTTTTGAGCGAAAACCATGCGTCGGACAAGGAAAACCAAGCAAATCAAATGTGCTCAAAAATGTATGGAGATTTTAAAAATGATTTTTAATTCAAGATAAAGCAGTGGCGTAGTATTTTTTTCGCCAAAAATATAGATTTCAAAACTCGTACGTACGCCACCGGCAGATAAAATCAAGAAAATTGTACATCAGAAAATGCGCCTTGAGGCATGGAACATATGTACCAAATATGCCAAAGATGTCTACAAAATTATCTCAGTTATTAATAAAAAACTGATTATTTTTGAAAACTTTGCCACCCGGTATCTTAAAGGTTAAGGCGTTTAGGACATACGTCCATAGGACGGTTTTTCCTTAAAATGGATCTAAAAATTACCTCCTTAAATATTAGCATGTGTTTAAGGAACATCCTGTATTGTTAGATATTCGAGATTATTCCAAAAAACTTATAATATACCGCCTCCAGGTTAGTAAAACGTTGGTTTTGCAATTTCTGCTTCACTGCATAGTATTAAAGAAAGTCGCTTCCCGCTGTCTATTCCTATATATGCTTAGATCTTTAAAACTACCCAACATATTTTGATGCGAGTTTTTTTAATAGATATAGTAATTCATAGAACATTTTTTGCGCTTATATTGCCAACACTGGCTGAACCCTACGAGATAGATAAAAAAAATGTACTACAGTATTGAACATCTTGAAAAGGTCTACAAAAAAGTCCGCGATGGAATATGTCTATCTCTTAGAGATAACTCATAATCACCATTTTTATCCTATGAGAAATAAAGGCCTATTTACTGAGCGATTTCAACAACACAGCATTAATTCTAATCCAATTAAGTACCTTAAATACATTGTGCATTTAATATAGATCAAAATGGCCCTTAACAGCATGTGATTCAAATGAATATTTCCAAAGATATTACAGATTTAAAATGTACAGACATGGTGGTTGCGGCGGTACTGTCCGGGATCCGGCGGCGCGTGTCTATAAATAGCGCGTCGAAGGCCACGATTCGCCCTATAGTACTTTATAAGTACTATCAGTGATCGCACGCGTATATATGTATATTCCGTATCAACATTGTACTCGTGCGGGACCGGAGTGAGTCGCCAGTATAAAAATAAAAATATGGTTGATGTGAAATCCACCAGGTATGAAAATTCAAGCAGATGACCCTGATCTCCAATCCCGATTTCATGGCTAGTAGAAGCCGAGATGATCCATTATTTTTTTAAAAATTTGACAAAGCAACATTTGTTTTAAATGGAGCCGTCTCCGCTTCTATTTCGAATAATATGAAAATATGGCAGAGGTCCTCTTTGTGTTGCTTCATGTTTTTTTTTTGCTGGTGTACCAACGGAAAGGAATCGTGAGTCACAGGAATCTAGTAAACTGAGGCCCAGGAGGAAAATAAACTGATTGATGATCTCAAGCAACTCTTTTTTATCCTCTCTAAATAAACTTTTGAAATCATGCAGTTTTCTGGAACATTTAAAGTTGTGTATAATTTTTTTCAAGAAAAATATGTTGAAGAAAAGTTCACTTTGCTACGGTAGATATTGCCGGCACACCGGGAGACATTTGAAGAGTAAAATCACTTCAGTATAGTTCATTTACCAACAACAAGCGAATTCGTCACACACGGAAAAATGACACTGTGTCATTTCTATCGAAAATCTATATAATTCCAAATTTTCATTTGATTTTGTGAGACTTGTTCCGATTATGACTATGATACCAATGGCCATTATGACACCAATTTCGATAGAGATACGACTGAAAAACAGAACCATACTTTCGTATAAGTTTTGATCCAAGTTATCAAGAACTTTATTCTAATCTTTATGTTTTATTTCTTCCAGGCGAAGGGGGTGAATGTGGCAAGAAACCAAACACAATTTGTGCCCAGGCTCTGAAATGTATCAATAATGAATGTACGTAAAGAATAAACCAGTTCAACCAGTAATGACCTCACTCTTTCATTCAGAATATTGTTAATGAAAACGAATAATGAATAAACTGATCAGTTTGCGATATATTGCTCATAACCTCTAACCCCAAATTCTACATGGAGGCGGTAACCAACCACAGGCGCCGCCACAACACTAGTATCGTTAATTCGATGTTAGGGCGAACATTGATGTATTACTCGAAGTTTTGACTGTGAACCATCTTGAAAAGTTGCTCAGTTTTGTAGGGGAACTTTCCTTGGATTAAGAAGGTATTAGTGTTATCTCTCCAGGTAACTTGGGTCTTTCAAAAATAACAACTTAACACTCTCAAGGCAAATGTTTAACAGATACCGATTGCCTAAAGTATCTGTGAGAAATCCCATTTTTATCTTTTTACCTGAGTTGAACACAAGTCAAGTCAAAATATACTTTTTTGTCTGTTATATCATTGATATTAAATAAAACCAAACAAACAAAATTACACATATTAGCTATCGGTACTTAATCATATAAAACTATAAAATAATATACATTTTCAAGTAGATACTGAATATATGTATATGTAACAGAATAGGACAGAAAAAGATAACAGAAACCGTTTGTATTTACTTAGCACAATACAACAATTTACTAAAAATATCTAGTAATAATGTATTTTAATAATTTCCAATATTGTTCACATGAACTGTATTGAGAGTCGGACACAAGTCAATCAATTAATCAATCATGCTTTATTGTCCAAGAAATTTTTATTGACAAAGCTAGTGAAACTTTGAGAAGTCAACAATGTTGAAGTTTTTAAAATATATTAAAATTATATGCATACAGTGAACTATCATTATAGGGTTGAAAAATGTAACATGGATCAATAAGTCCCGAGACTAACAATGAAAACAACATTTTTTTTACAAAATTTTTTTTTATTCATCAACATAATCTCCTTTTAGGGTGATACAATGGTTCCAACGCTTTTCCAATTTTTCAATACCATGTTTATAAAAAAATGTATCTTTCGCTTCAAAATAAGTTTCAGTTTCAGCGATGACCTCCTCATTTGAACCAAATCTTTTTCCCTGGAGTATTTTTTTAAGCAAAGAGCCAGTAGTCACTGGGGGCTAAATCTGGTGAGTATGGGGGGTGGGGAAGCAGATCAAAGCCCAATTCGTTTAATTTTGCCATTGTTTTCATCGACCTGTGGCAAGGTGCATTGTCTTGGTGAAAAAGGATTTTTTTTCTCTGCATGTGCGGTCGTTTTTTTGCGATTTCCTCCTTCAAACGTACCAGTAAGTCAATATAATAATCACTGTTGATCGATTTACCTTTTTCGAGGTAGTCAATGAAAATCACGCCATGCGCATCCCAAAAAACTGACGCCATCACTTTGCCAGCTGACTGCTGCGTTTTCGGACGTTTCGGACGGCTTTCGCCAGCTGTGCGCCACTCAGATGACTGCCGCTTTGACTCTGGAGTGTAGTGATGTATCCATGTTTCGTCCATGGTCACGTAACGACGCAAGAAATCTTTTTTGTTGCGAGTAAATAGCGATAAACAGCTTTCTGAATCATCGACTCGTTGCTGTTTTTGTTCCATCGAAAGCAATCGCGGCACCCACTTAGAAAAAACCTTTTTCATGCTCAATTTTTCATGAAGGATAGTAAATACATTTCCATATGATATCTGTGTCATCTCAGCAATCTCACGGAGCTTCACTTTACGATCTTTCATTACAATTTTTGTCACTTCACTCACATTTTCCGGTGTAACAGCTTCCACAGGTCTACCCGAGCGTTCTGCGTCATTTGTGTCGGTACGACCACGTTTAAACTCGGCAAACCACCGACAAATCGTTGCTTTTGATGGACAAGAGTCCGGGTAACATTTTTCAATCCATTCTTTCGCTTGCACGGTGTTTTTACCCATTAAAAAAAATGTTTTATCAGAACACGAAACTCGGTTTTTTCCATTTTTTAAACAAACTACAAAACGACTTTACTCTAACCTCGATAACTCAGCTGTTTCTGGTCCGATCGACTTAAAATTTCGACACGTTTCAAGCAAAGGTTCGTACTCTAGAAAGACGTGGTTACTGGTTTACTAAGAGCGCCATCTCTGGGTTAGTCTCGGGACTTATTGATCCATGTAGTACATATACAAATACACATAAATAAAACAATATAAGTATAAACATTACAGATAATTAATAAATAAATCATTACAGATATGTAAGCATTTGAAATACTAAAAGTTGAAATACATCATCTTAATATTTCTTTAAGTCATAGTAGGCTTCTTGCAAAAGTACTCCTTTAAGTAAGTTTCTGATTTTTTTTTATTTGTTATTGCCCTATAGCACATTGGAAGGTGGTTGTAAATTGGCAAGGGTAAATTCCGGCTTCCTCTCGTGTGATAACGTCTGTCATTATTTGCTACTGAGTTGGAGTATTTTTTGTGAATTAGGCAAATAGTTTCTAAAAGGAATAAACAAGTTACAGTGAGAATTTTCTGACTGATGAAAAATGGTTTGCAGTGGTCTTGTGATTTTGCCCTACATATGTATCTGACCTTTTTTGTAGAACGAATACTGAATTTAGTAGTTGATGACTACGAAAGCCCCAAAAGGCAATTCCATATCTCAAGTGCGACTCTATTAAAGAAAAATACACAGTTCTAGCTCAGGATTGATTGAGTTCGTTAGAAACAACTCGAACTGCATAGAAGCCAGATGCTATTTTTTTGCAAAATTTTGTTATATGCCCATCAAATTTTAATTTATCATCTATAAATACCCCTACAAATGTTGTGACAGTTTTGTTAACTAAAGCGTGATTTTCTGTAAGTAAGTCGTCAAAATTGGGTTTAGAAACAGACAGTGTTTGTTATATTTGTGTTGAAACATAAGGAGTTTGAATCGCACCACTGTTTAACCATTTGTGGCTCAGTGG